>NW_019272043.1:3534906-3543162 GCF_002738345.1 Cucurbita maxima
GGGGGGGGGGGGGGGGGGGGGGGGGGGCAGCATTCAATATGAAGAGAGAGACTATTGGCGTTTAGAACAAAAAATTTCATTCATCCTCATCAACAATTCAGGTGTATTAATAAATTAATGTAAATATTAAATCACCAATCAAACCAAAAACTTAAGTTGATGAGTTATGGTAAATTTAACTATATCAACACTCTGATACTTCTCAACACTTGTGGGCTTGAAATTTTGTAGGAAGAGCCAACCAGTGAAACATAATATTAATAGGGGAGAAAATGACAATTTATGTAAAAGCCTAGCCAAGGGAAAACAAAAAAAAAACGAAAAAACAAAACCCTAGCCACCTCCTCTCTCTGTAGCATGCAGATCGAAACCTCGCCACCGTCTCCTCTTCTTCTCCTCCTTCCTTATACACACCATCGCCTCCCTTCTCCTATTTTTGTCCTTCTCTTTGCCGCCCACACCGTCATGACAGCTACCAACTGCCCTGCCATGTTTCGTCGCTCATATCGCCATCACACTGCACCGTTGCCGCCATAACCATCGTTTGGAGGAGAAAACAGTTAGTTTCGTGGGGCTTGTTATTTTACTCCCATCTTGATTTTGGATGCAACATACCACTAATAGTCACCTATAAATGTAAATATAGTAACCGGAATGCTAAAGTTGGAGGTTTGACATGCTAACCAACCAAGCTTAATTCTTTTTGGAAAGTGGGAATAGGATCCACATGTCTAAATTGTTATTGCAAAATCTCTAGATAAGAGACCTTTCTATTAAAACTCAAACCGTTTTATTTTCTAAATCCGGTTAGATATGTATGCTCACTAAGGAACTATTTGGTTAAATTGGATGCCTTGCAAAATTTCTTTAGAAAGGTGTACCCAAGCATGATTTCACTAAAGTGTCTTTTAGCATCTATTCATGTATTTTAAACTATAAACTTTTAGTGTTAAGTGACATTTCCGACCGGTTCGTATGCGAGAAGTCCGGTCGTTACATTTTGGGAGTTCGAACACAGGATGAGCAAAGAACCTTCTACTAATACGATATTAATTATATCAAAAGTCTAATGCTAACTCACTATAAAATTGATAGATGTCTTGATATAAGTGTTCTTAAAAAAGGAGGGGATGTAATAAAGTTAGGAACAGGCCGGTATCAAACGCCACCTTTGTTTTTTAGGAATTGCGTACATTGATTGCCAAGTGAATATGAGAGGGAAAAATTGCAACCTCAAACCTGACCTTTTTATTTTTTATAAAAAGAACATATAATGAAACGGTGATAACAGGCATCCTCCAATATAAGACTTAACTTACCAACGTCATCTTCCAACTTTGCATTGTTCAAGTCTGCGACAAGCTTGGTTATAGATTCCTTTGTACCATTCTGGAAATTAAAATAAAGAGGAAAGAATCAATATAAGTTGATCACAAATCAGAAATAAGTAGTAGCAGGCAGAAAACCGACTTTATTTTGGGTACTACAATGGATCTAGTACACTTTAAAAACTTACAAACCGTAAGCAACAAAGGATTCCTAATGACCAAATATTAGAAGACAGGAAAGTTTCTGAAGATTTCAATCATTATAATTCAGAAGTGGCAGGAGTACCTTTGTATGATCTAAGAAGGGATAGCTTGAGCCTAACCAGTTTTAAACTTAAAGCATTTTGCCCATGAAAATGAAGTTATACAGACAAAGAAGAATGTGGTCTATTTATCTAAATGCTTCATCTATTTCAAATGATTTGTACATATTTCCCTTTAGTAGCTAACAAGAGGTTCATACAAATCCAACTAAACCAATTAATAGTTGATAAATAAATGAAAATCAATCACATTCTCATCGCGAGTTGTTACCGAAAAGCAAAGTTCTAGAAACATGGTGAAAAGACTTATGTTTTATATGGATGCTAGAGAGATTGTGGACAGTGTTAGACGAACACGACTCTCCACAATGGTATGATATTGTCCACTTTGAGCATAAGCTCTCATGGCTTTGCTTTGGGCTTCCCAAAAGGCCTCATACCAATGGAGTTAGTATTCCTCACTTATAAACCCATGATCATTCCCTAAATTAGCCGATGTGGGACTTTCATCATCCAACACCTCCCCTCGAACAAAGCACTCCTCCCCTTAATCGAGGCTTGACTCCTTTTTTCTTTTTGGAGTCCTTTGTTCGACGGGCATGGCTTTGATACCATGTTAGACGAACACGACTCTCCACAATGGTATGATATTGTCCACTTTGAGCATAAGCTCTCATGGCTTTGCTTTGGGCTTCCCAAAAGGCCTCATACCAATGAAGTTAGTATTCCTCACTTATAAACCCATGATCATTCCCTAAATTAGCCGATGTGGGACTTTCATCATCCAACAGACAGAACAGAAACATAGAATGGTTGAAGAAAAATCATAGGATGCATGTATACCGTACATAAGAACTTTTTTGCTCGACGTGTATAACTATCCATCACAGATCTTTAGCAATAAGATTTGATAATGAAGATACTTACGCATTTCCAGTTTCCACCAACGAAGAACTGCAAATACAACAAAGAATAATAATAATTAGAAATTAGATATAAGCAAAAAGTTTCCTCGTAGCATCTCGTCCTCTTACACGAATCTGAGATTCTTCAGGTAGCGGAAACGATTCAAGCGCCGAACGAGAATAAACTAATGAAAAAAGGTTCAATACCTTTCCGGAGCCGGCCATGGTAACAACGCCACGGGAGCCTTTCCTTGAGGATGCAAGGCGGATTTGTGAGCGAACGTTTTGCAATAGAGTCTGGGAAATGTCGGAGTTGGAACCTGACAATCGGACAGCTGAGAGTTGAGATGCAAGAGAAGTAGACACCACCGCCATGGCCAAGCTTAGCTAGGGATACCTTCGAGGCTCTGGTAAAAATCAGGATTCGTTCGGAGTTATATTTGGCGCATGCTCCGGCTCTCCTCCGCCGCTTGATCGGGATTAGGTGAGTGTGAGTCAATAAAGTGGATGTGGGAAGCGCGTGATGTCACTCTCCAGGTGCCCACAGACAAACTTCTGTACGTCAAATAATAATTTTTTGTTTAAAATTAAATATGATTTTTTTTTTCAAAAAAAGTGTAAATAAAATTAAAAGTTATAATTAATTAAATTGAAAGCTTGAAGTTATAATTAGATTCAAATATTATTTGAACGTTGACGCCCGTTTCTAGGACGGTCCGACACCTTACATGCACAGGTACCTACGTAGTGTAGTATCAGTGGTACATTCAACATAGCGTTCAGACTCACGTGCCTTCCAAAATAAAGGGTCTTTGAGCATTTTGCATACAATTAGCCAGCCTTGCAACAACAAAAGGATTAGACGTCCTCCCATGTTGTAGTTCCCTGCGGCCCGAACCCAATGCCACATTAGATTAGGGAGTTGGGCGATAATATCTCCTCCACATCCCAAAGCGCGTTGCTCTTAGTAATATAAGTCAACCCACATTACTGACTAACAGTGGTACTTCAAAACATTCATTTTGTCACCGTACCCACACTAATATCAATTTATAGCATAACTAAGTGGATAAGATATCGATTATTTCAACATTTCTCGAACGAGAGGGAATAAAAAGTCAAAATATTAGCAAAATTCAGCTCCTCTAAATCTTCTTTACACAACGGTGCTAGATGAAGACCAATAAGATTTCAAGCCAGACATAGAGGGCTCCACAACTCTCCATGTCCCGTGAACCAATTGAAATATATCTGTTATTGGGCACTCTTGATTTGAATGCTTTTCCACCTTTCATTCAACACCTTTAAACTTTTGGATAGCTGCAGCATTAACGGCCCCTCCCCCTCGACCAAGCTCGAGACCGACAACTCTCGTCCAGTGATCCTAAATTTTAAACATAATTCCTCAGAATATCGTGTATGTATCCGTTCATCTCTACATGATATTAGAGTCCTTTCTTTCTGAAATCAAATATCATCTATCATACATCAACAATGATAAGGGAATAAAACGACACCAATGTACTGATAAACGAATGGAACGATCATCTTTAGAAGGTATTTTGTTGAGGACGGTTGGGAGAGAAGTCCCACATCGGCTAATTAAGAGGTTGATCATAGGTTTATAAGTAAGAAAATACATCTCCATTGGTACGAGACCCAAGTCATGAGAGCTTATACTTAAAGTGGACAATATCATACCATTGTAGAAGTTCGTGATTCCTAATATATTTTGGGTGAACCTACAACTTTTATGTGTTTCCACATATATCAAGTGGTTTTTCATCCATTAAGCGTGCTACTAAACGAATTAGCCTCTAAACTACGAGATAAAGAACATTCACTTGAAGAACTCTCCTCTAGTTCTACTTCTGATGGATTATTTTCGTTCCCGTTCGTGTCGTTCGATTGTTCGAACGACGAATCATGCTTGCTTGGATGAACGAAAGGCGGTGCATTTCGGGAGGCCTGCTGCTCAGCCATGGAATTATGAGCTATGTATTGGACGAACGGGGAACATGGGTTTGCTATCACTCTAGGATTTTGATTTCCGAAGAACATGTAAGGTTGCGAGGTTGGATGTAGAGGAAATGGCGCTGGAGGCATTGGAAATGGAAAGGGAGCAGGGGCCATGACAATAGAGTTAGTAGCCATGAGTCTTTGCTGATACTGAGAATTAAGATTCTCAATATCAGATTTGAGTGAGGCCTTCTCTTCTCTTAGATCATTCTTTTCCTGGGCTAGCTGCAAGTGAATAAAAGTGCATGATGAACTAATATTAACAACTTGGAGTAATATAATCGTCTAGTGTAATAGCCCAAGTCCACGACAGATAGTGTCCGTTTTGGCCCCTTACGTATCGCGGTCAGCTTCACGATTTTAACACGCGTCTGTTAGGGAGAGGTTTCTACACCCTTATAAGAAATGTTTCGTTCTCCTCTCCAACCGATGTGGGATCGCACAATCCACCCCTCTTGGGGTCTAGCATCCTTGCTGGCACATCGTTCGGTGTCTGGCTCTGATACCATTTGAAACAGTTTAAGTCCACCACTAGTATTGTCTGCTTTGACCTGTTATGTATCACCGTTAGCCTCATGGTTTTAACATGTGTCTATTAGGGAGAGGTTTACACACCCTTATAAGGAATGTTTCGTTTTTCTCTCCAAACGATGTGGGATCTCACAATCCACCCCTCTTGGGGGCCTAGCGTCCTTACTGGTACACTGTTTGATACCTTGCTCTAATACCATTTGTAACAGTCCAAGCTCACCACTAGTAGCTATTGTCCGCTTTGGCTCGTTACGTAGCGTTGTCAGCCTCACGGTTTTAACACGTGTCTGTTAGGGAGAGGTTTCCACACCCTTATAAGAAATGTTCCGTTCTCCGATCCAACTGATGTGGGATCTCACAATCCATCCCCTTTGGGGGCCCAGCATCCTTGTTGGCACACCACTCGGTGTCTAGCTCTGATACTATTTGTAATAGCCCAAGCTCACAGATAGCAGATATTGTCCGCTTTGGCTTGTTACGTATCGTCGTCAGCCTCACAGTTTTAACACATGTCTGTTAAGGAGAGGTTTCTACACCTTATAAGAAATGTTTCGTTCTCCTTTCCAACTGATGTAGGATCTCACAATTCACCCCCCTTGGGGGGCCAGCATCCTTGCTGGCACACCACTCGGTGTTGGGCTCTAATACTATTGTAATAGCCCAAGTCTACCGCTAGCAGATATTGTCCGCTTTGGTCCGTTACGTATCGTTGTTAGCCTCACAGTTTTAAAATGCATCTGTTAGGGAGAGAGGTTTCCACACTTTTATAAGGAATGTTTCGTTCTCCTCCTCAACCGAGGTGGGATCTCATATATATGAATATGCCCATACAAGTAAATCTATATCACCTCACGCGATTCTTCTGTTAATGTTGCATACTCAGTTTTCAGTTTGTTTACTTGAGATGTCAAATCCTTCAGCAACTGAATTGTATCCATTAAAATGGTTGCTTTGTCATTTTTGGGCCTATCAGGATCTGCAGAGTTACCGATAATATCAATGTACCCGTGTCGCTAATCGAGTCGACTGCACAGACAGTGACACTAAGAATAAATAAATGAGAAAGAAAAATGTAATAGCTCAAGGTCACGCTAGCAAATATTGTCCGCTTTGGTCTCTTACATATCGCCATCAGTCTTATAGTTTTAAAACGCGTCTGCTAGAGAGAGATTTTCACACTCTTTTAAGGAATGTTTCGTTCTCTTTTCCAACCGATGTGAGGCGAGGACGTTGGCCCCCAAGGGAGTGGATTTTGAGATTCCACGTTGGTTGGAGAGAGAAACGAAACGTTCCTTATAAGGGTGTGGAAACCTCTCCCTAGCATACACGTTTTAAAAACCATGAGACTGACAATGATATGTAATGGACCAAAACGAATAATATCTGTTAGCGGTAGGTTTGGGCTATTACAGAAAATGACATGAATCCAACAATATCCCCCTATGAAACGTCCACGTTGAACTCGAAAAAAGAACAAGAAAGCAAAAACGATGCGTTAACAAAGAAAATCGAGACAAGAAGTATAAATGATTGTAGGATTAGAAAAACAGGCATTGTGGGACCATATGGAAGTGTTTTGATTTCACCTAAAACACTTCCAAGCTCAACAAATTGTTCATTCAATCGGTCTCTTCTTAGTTTCTCTCTGTCAGCCTTCTGAACTGTTCTAGCAGCTGCAGAATCCTTCAATTCACATTCAGACCTTTGGCAGCGGAAACAGAAAATTGATATCATAGCCAGTAAGCTATTGCTAATTCATGTTCTTATATCAATAGAAAACAGAGTTCAACGATAGTTATTTAAGGAACCATGTCATTATTGAGAGGAATAGTCCTATGTTCGTTCGTTAATTAAAGGGAAGATCATGGGTTTATAAGTAAGGAATACTATCTCTATTGCTACGAGGCCTTTTGAGAAAACCAAAAGCAAAACCATGAGAGCTTATGCTCAAAATAGACGATATCATTATCATCGTGGAGGTCGTGGTTCCTAAAATGGTATCAGACCCATGCCCTTAACTTAGTCATGTCAATAGAATCCTCAAGTGTCGAACAAAGAAGTCGTAAAATTCGAAGGTGTAGTCAAAGGTGATACAAGTATCGAATCAATTGTGTATTTGTTCGAGGGCTCCAGAGAAGAAGTCGAGCCTCGCTTAAGGGGAGGGTATTTGAGAGTTCTAGATAAGGAGGCCTCAAGGGGAGACTTTATGGTGTACTTTGTTCTAGGGGAGGATTGTTGAAAATTATTGAGAGGAGTAGTTCCACGTTGGTTAATTAGGGGGGAAAATCGTGAGTTTATAAGTAAAAAATATTATTTCCATTGATATGAGACCTCGCAGGAAAACCAAAACAAAACCATAAGAGCTTAGGCTCAAAATGGACAATATCATATCATTGTGGAGGTCGTGGTTCCTAACATGGTACCAGAGTTATGCCTATAAAATTATCAGGCATCGAACAAAGAAGTTGTAAGCTTCAAAGGTATAGTCAAAGGTAGCACAGGTGTCGAACAAATTGTGTATTTGTTTGAGAACTCAGGAGTCGAGCCTCGATTAAGGGAGGTTGTTCGAGAGCTTTAGAGGAGGCCTCAACGAGAGGTTTTAAGTATTGTACTTTGTTTGAGGAGAGGATGGTTGAGGACTATTGAGAGAAATAGTTCCAGGTTGGCTAATTAAGGGGAATATTATCTCCCAGAGCTTATACTCAAATTAGACAATATTATACCATTGAGATGTCGTAGTTCCTAACCGTGCTCAACCGGATAATCAAAACACGGGAAAAAACAAAAGGAATTTGAAATGGCGGATTCTAGAACAGACCTGGAACTGGATTGGGAGCGATTTGGGTGCCCTGAAAGCTCAATGGAGGGTGTGACTGGATTCGGAATTGGAGCGTCGCGTCGTTGATCCATGGCTGCCGGAGACATCCACCGGTCCTCGTGAAAGTGGCGAGGTTCCGTCGCGACTAACGGTTTGACGACGTCTCTGTAGTTCTTTCAGAATTCAGATGCATCTTCGATGCAAAACACTGTGGATAAGATGTCGAGCCAGTGGAAAGTTCAAACTATTGATGAGAGATGGAAACGTAAATATATTTTTGTTTTTATGTTCGGTCGAAAACTTATTTAAGTTTTTACTTTTTTTTTTTTTTTTTTTTTTTTTTTTTTTTTTTTTTTTTTTTTTTTTTTTTTTTTTTTTTTTTTTTTTTTTTT
>NW_019272043.1:3543442-3553341 GCF_002738345.1 Cucurbita maxima
AATTTTTTTTTTTTTTTTTTTTTTTTTTTTTTTTTTTTTTTTTGGTTTGTAATAATGATTTATAATATTAAAGATTAAATTAGTAAAAATATTTTTTGTATTTTATTTTTAAAATTTCAATTATATGCTTAAACTTAAAAAAATATATCTAAAAAATACTTTTAAACTAAAAAATATAAACATTTATAGTTATTTTTTTATTATAATAACTATTAATATTTTATTTTTAAAATATCTTTAAACTTTAAAAAATTATTTTCAAAAGTGTTTAAAAAACACTATAAATTTAAAAAGAATCGCTTATATATATATAAAATAAAAGTTTAATACAATATTTGAAATATAAAATAATCTAATATTTTAATTGAGAATATACGTATAATCAAGAAATAATAAAAAGTATTGTATTTTTTTAAAAAAAATTGAAAATAAAATAGATTAGTTAACCAGTTTGTTATTTTATTATTTCTCATCTTAAACAAATCGTTTGATAAAAGAATCCTAAATTATTAATAATTTTAGCAAATTAAGATTAATTACAATATTTAAAAATGGTAGCTCTCAATTATAATTAATATATATATATTTAATTTCATAAATATTGGACGAATTTTATGATATTTCTATCTACAAAATTAAATTTTGAATATTTTTGACATAATTTTAAATATGATGGTTTAACTCGAACGGATTCGAAATTCAATAAAATTCCAGATTAACGCTTTTATTTCTCCATCTTCGATCCATTCCGAAAGGCGGCAACTCGGGACCGCGTGACGCAGAGCGCGCCGGCGACGACTGTAGAAAGATCGGAAGAAGATGTCGGGCATGGGAGATGGATACGTCGGCACTGCCCAAGACGCCGTCAGGATTCGAAGACTCGAGAAGCAGAGGGAAGCCGAGCGCCGGAAAATCCAGGAGCTCAAGGCCAAAACTGCCTCCGATAAAGGCCAGCCTGGTCTCCTCCAATTCGGCTCCAGTACCTCTGAGGTTCATATTAAATTTTAATTTCTCTGGCTTACATCGTTTTCGAATTTCGACGGTGGATTTTGCCACCAGTTATTTAGGTCTTGTGTTGAAATTTTGTTTAATTCTTGTACGTATTTCAGATTCTTGAGACAGCATTCAAGAAGGAAACTGTTGGTCTGGTGACGAGAGAAGAGTATGTTGAGAAGGTAAAGAAAGAAAATATGATATGAACACTTTTCCTTTTACTGTTAATAAAAGCATATATAAATTGTAAGCCGTTTGTTTTTGTTGATTTAACCATAGAAAGTGAACATTCGAAACAAATTTGAGGAGGAGGAGAAGGAGAAACTTCAAAAGCTACAACGAGAGTGAGTTTTCTCATTGTCTTCTTCTACTGGAAAAGTTTTTGAGGATTGTTGGTGGCAGAGTCCCTGTCGACTAATTAAGGGGTTGATAATGGATTTATAAGTAAGAAATAGAACTCCATTGGTACGAGACCTTTTGAGGAAACCAAAAGCAAAGCCATAAGAATTTATGCTTATAGTGGACAATATCATACCATTCTGGAGAGTCGTGATTTCTAACGTTCCCTTCATCGTTTTTATTTCCTTGTCTTCAGGGAAGAGGAACTCCAATTGCAAAAACGCAGGAAAAGGAAAATAAGGGGGAATTCACGTTTGTCTTTCTCTGATGATTTTGAGAATGGAAGCGATGAGGACGATGGTAATAGTAAGCATTTTTCTTGTTCTATCTGAAATATATTTCATTTTTGTACGACGAGACTTATGTAATATAAAACTCATACCATTTTAACATAATAGTTTGAAGGAAATTGACTTCTGGTGTCAGTGCCAAGATGTTGTAACTTATTAGCCATGACCACTTAATAATCCAAACTTGTGCTTGTGCTTCATAGAAAATTTGGAGCCAAGGAAGCTCGGGCGTGATAAACTTGGGAAAGATCCTACAGTGGAGACTAGCTTTTTGCCTGATAGGTGTGGCATCCTTCTTTCTCATACTCTCCCTACATCTTATATATATTTTTGGGACTAATGTTTTAGCTTAGGGGGATTGAGGATTCTATTACAGTGAGCGGGAAGCTGAGGAGCAAGCTGAGCGTGAAAGGCTGAAGAAACAGTGGCTTCGGGAGCAGGAGCAAATTCGAAGTAATTTTATATTTGAGCCCTGTATAGATTTCATGGTTGCATATAGGTGATATGGTACTGAATGGAGTAATTAAATCTTTCCCTTGTGTCGCAGGCGAGCCACTTCAAATTACTTACAGTTATTGGGATGGAACTGGGCATAGACGAGTCATCCAGGTTATTAATGATCAACTAGAAATAATCCTGTTTTCTTGTCGCTTCCTGAGCTCATTTGAGCCTTGTATTTGTTTTTTGTTTTCTTTTAGGCACGAAAAGGTGATAGAATTGGAGAGTTTCTGAGGGCTGTACAGCAGCAACTCGCTCCCGAGTTTCGGGAGATTAGGACTACCTCGGTAGAGAATTTGCTCTATGTGAAGGAGGATCTTATAATACCACACGTAATAGAACTTCGAAATCGTTGTGATATTGTTTTTGGTCTTTGCTTCTCGGTGAGTGTGCTGAGTTTTTTGTTCTATTGTGCAGCAACATAGCTTCTATGAGCTTATTGTGAACAAGGCTAGAGGAAAAAGTGGCCCGGTAAGGCTTCTTTATGCATTTTTTTGGAAATTGTAGCTCTTGTTCGCTTAATGCATAAAAAAATTCACGTTTTGGATGTTCACTCCCTCTGATTTAGATTTCAGGTTTATTGATACACCTTATTGAAGAACAATTTTGTTATTTTTAATGAGCTATGACTAACCTGTTGTCATGTACTTGCAATTCTTTTGATTCTCAGCTTTTCCACTTTGATGTACACGAGGATGTTCGGACAACTGCTGATGCGACAATCGAGAAGGATGAGGTATATTTTTTAAATTTATTTCATGTGTGCTTTCTTATTATGATTGCTAGACAATGTAAGTTAGGTGAAGTTGGTGGAAGCAGAGAGTAGCTTTATACATGTCTTATCAAATTCAATAGTATCTTATGAGCATTTGATAATATGCGGCTTCCATTTACGTTATTTCCCCTCTCCTTGGCAAAATTTGATCAAACGCTCATTGCAATGATCAAAGTCTAGAAAAAAGCGTTAATGTAACAGCTCAAGCCTACCTCTAGCAGATATTGTTCTTTTTGGGCTTTCCCTTTCAGATTTTCCCTCGAGGTTTTAAAACAAGTCCGCTAGGGAGAGATTTCTACATTCTTATAAGGAATGCTTTGTTCCCTTTTCCAACTGATGTGGGATCTCCCAGTTAACTTAGTAAGAAGCGTTAATATAACAGCTCAAGCCCACCGCTAGCAGAAATTGTTCCTTTTTGGGCTTTTCCTCAAAGTTCTAAAACTATTCCGCTAGGAAAAATTTCATACCCTTTAAGGAATGCTTCATTCCCCTCTCCAACAGATGTAGGATCTCCAGTTAACTTAGTTTAGGAAGATGCCTCTTCACAAGTTATGTTCTTCATGATACTATTACCATCATTTTCTAAACTCATCATTTGTGTTTGTTTTATTTTCTGACAGTCTAGGAAGATGCCTCTTCACAAGTTATGTTCTTCATGATACTATTACCATCATTTTCTAAACTCATCATTTGTGTTTGTTTTATTTTCTGACAGTCTCATGCTGGGAAAGTTGTTGAGAGGCACTGGTACGAGAAGAATAAGCATATCTTTCCTGCTTCAAGATGGGAGGTATGCTTCTTATCTCTTGTTCTGCTTGTAACATTGTTCGTGTTGACGATTCTCCTTGTCTGGTAATTCCATAAACTTCAATCCCCTCCCCGTTCGTTGCAGATATACGATCCAACCAAGAAATGGGAGCGGTACACCATCCACGGGGATTGATTCTATGGCATATAGCACGGGTAGTATGATTTATGCCTTGAATCCCAAGTTTTTTTCTTACCTCTGCTATATTATGCACGCTTCAGTATGTTTGAAATAAGGAATTTGAAATTAACTGACAGATGATATCAAGCCCTTTTTTCATGGTATCCATTTTCTTTTCTTGTGAATGCGATGTGTATTGTGTTATTTAAGCATTTGGCTTGTAGCATTGAGATATCGTATTGTTCTCATTAGAAAGCTGTTTAGTTCGGAGTGGAATGAGCTTACGTTGTCGTTAGATCGATTTGCCTCTCGTTGAACTTCAAATTGTTCGAAATATTATTTTTATGGAAGAACGAGAGGCAGGGCAACAAAACGAGTAATTGTCTTTATATTAGATTTTTTATTAGGTGTAATTTTAAATTAGATAAATAATTTATAGAGTTGAAATAAACGATATGACTTTGCTCAGATTCAAATTGGAGACCTTTAGGTGTGTTAGACAGACGGTTCGAATTGTTATTTCTATGGAAGGACGAGAGGCAAGGCAAGGCAACAATACGAGTAATTGTATTTATATTAAATTTCTGATTAGGTGTAGTTTTGAATTAAATAAATAATTTATAGAGTTGAAATAAAATATATGACTTTGCTCGAATTTGAATCGGAGATCTTTGGTGTGTTAGATTGTTATTTCTATGGAAGGACGAGAGGCCGGCGATACGAGTAATATGAGTAATTGTAGTCTTGTGTTCATATAAGATTTTTTGGATAAATAATATATAAAATGAAAATAAAAAAATATGGCGTTGCATGAACTCGAACCAGATACCTTCTGTTAGACTGTTGGAATTGTTATTTTTATTGAAGGACTAGAGGCAGGAAATTAGATAAAATTGAAAGAAAAAAAAAAAAAATAGAGACCTGTATAATATGGTAGACTAAGATGTTTACTGTTAGACGAACACGACTCTCCACAATGGTATGATATTGTCGACTTTGAGCGTAAGCTCTCATGGCTTTGCTTTGGGCTTCCCCAAAAGGCCTCATACCAATGAAGAGTGTATTCTTAGGTTATAAACCTATGAGGCCTTTTGGGGAAGCCCAAAGCAAAGCCATGAGAGCTTACGCTCAAAGTCGACAATATCATACCATTGTGGAGAGTCGTGTTCGTCTAACATGGTATCAGAGCCATGCCCTAAACTTAGCCGTGTCAATAGATTGACAAATCCTTAAATGTCGAACAAAGGACTCCAAAAGGGGTCAAGCCTCCTCGAAGGTACGAAGGCAGTCAAAAATGACTAAGACTCCAAAGGAGTCGAGCCTCGGTTAAGGGGAGGCGTGCTTTGTTCGAGGGGAGGTGTTGGATGATGAAAGTCCCACATCGGTTAATTTAGGGAATGGTCATGGGTTTATAATGTAAGAATACACTCTCTATGGGAATGAGGCCTTTTGGGAAAAAGTCCCACATCGGTTAATTTAGGGAATGGTTATGGGTTTATAATGTAAGAATACACTCTCCATGGGAATGAGGACTTTTGGGAAGCCCAAAGCAAAGCCATGAGAGCTTATGCTCAAAGTGGACAATATCATACCATTGTGGAGAGTCGTGTTCGTCTAACATTCGCCATACATAATTTTTTAAAATATTTAAAAAATAAAATACGGGAAAATAATTGAGTTGAATCTAAAAATAATATCGGATTAAACCTAACCCATAAACACCACCAATAATTTAATTGCAAGTGATTATATAAATAAATGAGTGAGACTTGTCGGCGCAATACGAATAAAATAAAATAATTAATTAATAAAGATTTTAGGTTTTGTTTGCAACTATTGCAAGTGGGGAAAAGGAATAATTGATAATTGGAAAAAGAATATCTGAGTTTATCATAATAATAATAACAACGATAATATTTAGATTAAAAGGCACGCGCGCACAATCACGAAATCACTCCCACGTAAGCATGAGACTCTGCGCCGACATGTCGTTTGATTTGGGCTTCTCCTGGGCTCTCAACATTTTTTCAAAACGAGGTCTAAATTAATAAAAATCAAGTTCAATAATATATTTAAATTTTTAAAAAATTCTCAAAAATATTAATTTTAGTTAATTTAAAAAATAAACTATTAATAGTATTTCGAAAATACTCTTTACTTTTTAAAAAGTTCAACTATATTAAAAAAAATACAAGTGAAAATTTTAAAATACCATTGATTTATTTGAAAATGTTAAAAATTAAAAAATACATATTTATCTATATATGAACGAGCCGTCTCATAGTCACCACTTGTCTGTCGTTTCAAGCTTTCAAAACAAGCAGACAAAAGCAAGACAAGAAAGATGTAATTAGAACCCTGTGGCAGTTCTTCCCCTCTCTTTTGGAAGCTGCTCAATGAGCACGTTCACTTTACGGAAATGTCAGTGTCTCATCGCAAGGCTCATTTATAGTTGTCATACACATACATAGGGCTGGCTGACAGAGAGACAGCTTTCTCTGATCAAGGGAGCACAAGGGTCCTGGTACTACCCGGATCCAGATCAGAGAAAGAATAAAAGACCTAGTTACCGGGTTCAAGCAAGAAAGGATCAGAGAAAGAATCAAAGAAAGACCTAGTTACCGGGTTCAAGCAAGAATAAAGAGGAGAGCTCAACAATGAGAGACCGTAAAATAGTTAGTTCAACCCTTCAGTCGTCGAGTAAATTCATTGAATCCGGAACCTCTCTCATTCAATCCGAAAGTTCTATTCCATTGCTGGAACCTTAACAAGACTCTGCTATCAACACCTCAAGATTATCTCTAAACTTTGTAATGTTAGTTTTAAAAATCAATTAGTATTTTTTAAACGTAATACTAATAATAAGGATGTTCTTGAATTTTTTTTTTTAAAGTAAGTTCGTGTTTCTTAAGTTTTTAAAAAAATTTAAAATTATTTTAAAAATTAAGAATGTTAATAAAGATTTTAAATGTTTAAGAATATACTATTTTGAAGTTATCGAAATTTTTTAAAGTTTAAAAATATTTTGAGATAAACTATAAATTTCAAAATATATACCGATATATATTGAAGTTGTACCAGATTGAATTATCAACTTATACAAATAAACCTGACAATTTTTTATAAAATAAATCGTGGAATCTGTTAGATGAAAGTGTCCCATTTAATTTAGAGAATGATCATGAGTTTATAATCTAAAAATACACTCTTCATTGGTATAAGGTCTTTTGAGGAAGCCGAAAGCAAACCCATGAGAGCTTATGCTCAAAGTGGACAATATCATACGATTGTGGAAAGTCGTGTTCGTGTAACATGGTATCAGAGTCATGCCCTAAACTTAGTCGTGCCAATAGATTGACAAATCCTCGAATATCGAACAAAGGACTCCAAAAAGAAAAAAGGAGTCAAGCCTCCTCGAAGGTACGAAGGCAGTAAAAAATGACTAAGACTCCAAAGGAGTCGAGCCTCGACGTACTTTGTTGAAGGGAGGTGTTAAATGCAAGTGTCCCACATTGGTTAATTTAGGGAATAGTCATGAGGAGCCTCGACGTACTTTGTTAATTTAGGAAATGATCATGGGTTTATAATATAAGAATATACTCTTCATTGGTACGAGGTCTTTTGGGGAAGCCCAAAGCCATGAGAACTTAGGCTCAAAGTGGACAATATCATATCATCGTGGAGAGTCATGTTCGTCTAACAGAATCAACCAATGATGTCGTAAAATATAATAAAAAAATTTAATTACTATTTAAGTTCAATTGTGCGCTATCCTAATTTAGTTTATGTTTGATGTCTTATTAAATATGAAAAATTTACCATATTGAAATTAAAAAAAAATAATACGACTAAAATTGTGTGAATTTTTTAAAAAATAACAATTTAGTTTTTTTTTTTTTTTTTTTTTTAACTTTATTATTAATAATTTTTTACGTTAGGACAAATTCACTGCCGAGAGTAAATGAATGTGCATATTCATCTCTGCAAGTTCCGCGGCATTCTTCTTCGTTTCTTCCCGCGGCGAAATTCCGATCTTAATTTCCACGTTCCTCAAGCTCGATCAACCTCAGGTTCATCTCTTGTTCGTGATTTTAGTATTTTTAAGTTACTAGTTTCTGATGAAATTGTCTGCCTCATACCTTTAGAAAATTTTTACGACTCGGCAATTTCAGGAACGGTTACCCTTTCTTCAAGTATTGGATCTTAGGTTATTATGTTGTGATGTTCCGATGAGGAAACCTAATATATTGTATATGTGAGATTCAATTTCTGAGTTCAACTACTTTCTGCTTCCCGTTCTTTATGACCAGCCTCTTTTTCCTCTACCTTCTAGTTTGTACTGATGTATATGTATCGCTGTTATTATTGCTTGTTGTGAACTTGTCTTTAGTTCTGTAAATTCTTGTTGTTAATACAACACTTTCATCAGTTGCATTGTACGTTTGTTTGCTTCGAAACACATCTTTTGATTGCTATTGCTTATTTAGTGCTGACTTTTAGGTACTGCATTAATGTAAATCCTTATTCAGACGTTATATTCTCTGCTATCAGATTAGTTGGAATAAAAATTCTTTGCTAATAGGGGATCGATCTGCTTTATTCCTGTTCCCACTACCTTAGTATTTGTATCATCATATTGCCTTAAGATACGACATTGAGTAGAATTATTTTTCTATAGAAAGTTACAAATTTCCCTCTTAATGAGTGGGGTTCAAGTGGAGAGAGACATGTTGGTTGAGAGTGATTGGTAAGATAATATTCCAATCTTAATGTTGAACTATGTTGTGGGGCAACTTTTAAGCCTTTAAGATTAATGATTTGTGGCAGGTGGTAGTTGTACTTTTAAAAGAAAAGGAAGAATGTGACTGTAGTGCCGAAATTGACAAACGCCTATGGGAGAAAAGGGGAGACTGGAATTGGAGAGAAGTAAAAGAGATTCATTAATTTAGTGGTTTGTTTGTTTGAGCAGATGAAAAATTTCTGTGTGTTCTGATTACTGAAAGATAAAGGAAGTGTTATAGCAGGTATCTAGTATGTTGAGAATTTGAGTTAACTGTTCCTTCGGGAAGAGAAGGGGAGAAGGTCGGTTCAAACTTGGAGATCCTGAAGAACTCAAACTGGTCAAACTGGATGGAAGCAAATCTTACAATCAAACAAATGTTGCTTTAAATTATTGGCATACTCCTAAAACACTGGAATTATTACTCATGATACACGATACCTTTTAGTTATTGGGCTTAAAGTTTTAGATTTCATCCTTGAAATAGTCTTGTTCTTGCTTGAATTTCTGTTCCCAATCAATTTTTTTAGCCTCACGTTAATTGTAGATTTGGCTTGTTCTGTAAAAGATAGAAATATTTTCGGTGTATTTCTTTTCGATATGGTAGATGTGTTGAAAAGTTCTTTGGTATGCTGAGCCCTGAGATCAGAAAGGACGAGATCTAGGAGGAAAGCTTAAAAGCATCACTACATGGTAAAGACGGAGTTGGGATGCCAGAGGTTAACAACATTCTCTCTCCCCAATTCAATGGTCCAAGTCTAAGAAATATGGAAATGGAGCATCAAAAAGATATCTGGTCATCAGGGATTTACCTTGTTTTTCCATTGTTCATTTCATGTTTAACAACACGTGAAATCACTGAATCTATGTCCATAACCTAAATCTGAATCCCTCTGCACTGATTTTGCTCATCCATTTCCTTCATCATTGCTCTTTTTCTTTTCTGATTTATGTTTATTCAGACAATACCTTGCTAAGCTTTAATCATGTTCTATATATACATGATTTTTTTTCCCCTTATCCTACATGTTAGGCATGAGATCAAACGAGGTCAAAGTGGATAGGCTCTGACCATTTTGGTTACTTCTTTATGCTCTTCTATTCCTCTTCAAAAGTCTTGTGCTTTTCAGATTTTGATCTTGCTTAGTCTAATCAATATCACTGTCACTGCAGCAGGGATGTGCCTTTTGAGTTCATGAATGGAACTAGAAGCTGCTCTGTGGTTTTGTTAGACTC
>NW_019272044.1:0-29867 GCF_002738345.1 Cucurbita maxima
GGTTCGATTTGAAGAACCATATTACTGTTTTATGCACTCCGTTTCATAGAAATAATATTCTAAATCATCAAGCCTTATCATTCCTCAGAAAAATTTCGAAAAACATCGATCGTGACTCGGCTTTTTTTAGCACGTACTAAAAACTTCCCTGTTTGGGTTTCCGAAGAAGGGTTCGATTTGAAGAACTCTTTTATTGTTTTATGCACTCTGTTTCTAAGAAATAATATTCTAAATCATCAAGCCTTATTATTCCTCACAAAAATTTCGAAAAACGTCGACCGTGACTCGGCTTTTTTAGCACGTACTTCAAACTTCCCTGTTTGGGTTTTCGAAGACGGGTTCGATTTGAAGAACTCTTTTACTTTTTTATGCTCTTCGTTTCTTAGAAATAAGATTCTAAATCATCAAGCCTTATCATTCGTACCAAAAATTTCGAAAAACGTCGACCGTGACTCGGTTTTTTTAGCACGTACTAAAAACTTCCCTGTTTGGGGTTCCGAAGCAGGGTTCGATTTGAAGAACTCTTTTACTGTTTTATGCACTCTGTTTCTTAGAAATAATATTCTAAATCAGCAAGCCTTTTCATTCCTCACAAAACTATCGAAAAACGTCGACGGTGAGTCAGTTTTTTTAGCACTTACTTCAAACTTCCCTGTTTGGGTTTTCGAAGAAGGGTTCGATTTGAAGAACTCTTTGACTTTTTTATGCACTTCGTTTCATAGAAATAATATTCTAAATCATCAAGCCTTATCATTCCTCACAAAACTTACAAAAAACGTCAATCGTGACTTGGTTTTTTTAACACGTACTTCAAATTTCCCAGATTTGGGTTTCCGAAGTAGGGTTCGATTATAAGAACCATATTACTATTTTATGCACTCTGTTTCTTAGAAATAATATTCTAAATCATCAAGCCTTATCATTCCTCACAAAAAGTTCGAAAAACGTCGACCGTGACTCGGCTTTTTTAGCACGTACTTCAAACTTCCCTGTTTGGGTTTCTGAAGAAAGGTTCGATTTGAAGAACTCTTTTACTTTTTTATGCACTTCGTTTCTTAGAAATAATATTGTAAATCATCAAGCCTCATCATTCCTCACAAAAATTTCAAAAAACGTCGATCGTGACTCGGTTTTTTTAGCACGTACTTCAAACTTCCCAGTTTGGGTTTCTGAAGAAAGGTTCGATTTGAAGAACTCTTTTACTGTTTTATGCACTTCGTTTCTTAGAAATAATATTCTAAATCATCGAGCCTTATCATTCCTCAGAAAAATTTCGAAAAACATCGACCGTGACTCGGTTTTTTTGGCACGTACTAAAAACGTCCCAGATTTGGGTTTCCGAAGTAGGGTTCGATTATAAGAACCATATTACTATTTTATGCACTCTGTTTCTTAGAAATAATATTCTAAATCATCAAGCCTTATCATTCAAAAGAAAAATTTAGAAAAACGTCGACCGTGACTCGGCTTTTTTAGCACGTACTAAAAACTTCCCTGTTTGGGTTTCCGCAGAAGGGTTCGACTTGTAGAACTCTTTTATTGTTTATGCACTCTGTTTCTAAGAAATAATATTCTAAATCATCAAGCCTTATTATTCCTCACAAAAATTTCGAAAAACATCGACCGTGACTAGGTTTTTTTAGCACGTACTTCAAACTTCCCTGTTTGGGTTTTCTAAGAAGGGTTCGATTTGAAGAACTCTTTTACTTTTTTATGCACTTCGTTTCTTAGAAATAATATTGTAAATTATCAAGACTCATCATTCCTCACAAAAATTTCAAAAAACGTCGATCGTGACTCGGTTTATTGTAAATTATCAAGACTCATCATTCCTCACAAAAATTTCAAAAAACGTCGATCGTGACTCGGTTTTTTTAGCACGTACTTCAAACTTCCCAGTTTGGGTTTCCGAAGTAGGGTTCGATTTGAAGTACCATATTACTGTTTTATGCACTTCGTTTCTTAGAAATAATATTCTAAATCATCAAGCCTTATCACTCCTCAGAAAAATTTCGAAAAACGTCGCCGTGACTCGGCTTTTTTAGCACGTAATAAAAACTTCCCTGTTTGGGTTTCCGAAGAAGGGTTCGATTTGAAGAACTCTTTTACTGTTTTATGCACTCTGTTTCTTAGAAATAATATTCTAAATCATCAAGCCTTATCATTCCACAGAAAAATTTAGAAAAACGTCGACCATGACTCGGCTTTTTTAGCACGTACTAAAAACTTCCCTGTTTGGGTTTCCGCAGAAGGGTTCGACTTGTAGAACTCTTTTATTGTTTATGCACTCTGTTTCTTAGAAATAATATTCTAAATCATCAAGCCTTATCATTCCTCACAAAACTATCGAAAAACGTCGACGGTGAGTCGGTTTTTTTAGCACTTACTTCAAACTTCCCTGTTTGGGTTTCCGAAGAAGGGTTCGATTTGAAGAACTCTTTTACTTTTTTATGCACTTCGTTTCATAGAAATAATATTCTAAATCATCAAGCCTTATCATTCCACAGAAAAATTTAGAAAAACGTCGACCATGACTCGGCTTTTTTAGCACGTACTAAAAACTTCCCTGTTTGGGTTTCCGCAGAAGGGTTCGACTTGTAGAACTCTTTTATTGTTTATGCACTCTGTTTCTTAGAAATAATATTCTAAATCAGCAAGCCTTATCATTCCGCACAAAACTATCGAAAAACGTCGACGGTGAGTCGGTTTTTTTAGCACGTACTTCAAACTTCCCCGTTTGGGTTTCCGAAGAAGGGTTCGATTTGAAGAACTCTTTTACTTTTTTATGCACTTCGTTTCATAGAAATAATATTCTAAATCATCAAGCCTTATCATTCCACAGAAAAATTTAGAAAAACGTCGACCATGACTCGGCTTTTTTAGCACGTACTAAAAACTTCCCTGTTTGGGTTTCCGCAGAAGGGTTCGACTTGTAGAACTCTTTTATTGTTTATGCACTCTGTTTCTTAGAAATAATATTCTAAATCAGCAAGCCTTATCATTCCGCACAAAACTATCGAAAAACGTCGACGGTGAGTCGGTTTTTTTAGCACGTACTTCAAACTTCCCCGTTTGGGTTTCCGAAGAAGGGTTCGATTTGAAGAACTCTTTTACTTTTTTATGCACTTCGTTTCATAGAAATAATATTCTAAATCATCAAGCCTTATCATTCCACAGAAAAATTTAGAAAAACGTCGACCATGACTCGGCTTTTTTAGCACGTACTAAAAACTTCCCTGTTTGGGTTTCCGCAGAAGGGTTCGACTTGTAGAACTCTTTTATTGTTTATGCACTCTGTTTCTTAGAAATAATATTCTAAATCAGCAAGCCTTATCATTCCGCACAAAACTATCGAAAAACGTCGACGGTGAGTCGGTTTTTTTAGCACGTACTTCAAACTTCCCCGTTTGGGTTTCCGAAGAAGGGTTCGATTTGAAGAACTCTTTTACTTTTTTATGCACTTCGTTTCATAGAAATAATATTCTAAATCATCAAGCCTTATCATTCCACAGAAAAATTTAGAAAAACGTCGACCATGACTCGGCTTTTTTAGCACGTACTAAAAACTTCCCTGTTTGGGTTTCCGCAGAAGGGTTCGACTTGTAGAACTCTTTTATTGTTTATGCACTCTGTTTCTTAGAAATAATATTCTAAATCAGCAAGCCTTATCATTCCGCACAAAACTATCGAAAAACGTCGACGGTGAGTCGGTTTTTTTAGCACGTACTTCAAACTTCCCCGTTTGGGTTTCCGAAGAAGGGTTCGATTTGAAGAACTCTTTTACTTTTTTATGCACTTCGTTTCATAGAAATAATATTCTAAATCATCAAGCCTTATCATTCCACAGAAAAATTTAGAAAAACGTCGACCATGACTCGGCTTTTTTAGCACGTACTAAAAACTTCCCTGTTTGGGTTTCCGCAGAAGGGTTCGACTTGTAGAACTCTTTTATTGTTTATGCACTCTGTTTCTTAGAAATAATATTCTAAATCATCAAGCCTTATCATTCCTCACAAAACTATCGAAAAACGTCGACGGTGAGTCGGTTTTTTTAGCACTTACTTCAAACTTCCCTGTTTGGGTTTCCGAAGAAGGGTTCGATTTGAAGAACTCTTTTACTGTTTTATGCACTTCGTTTCTTAGAAATAATATTCTAAATCATCAAGCCTTATCATTCCTCACAAAACTTTAAAAAAACGTCGATCGTGACTCGGTTTTTTTAACACGTACTTCAAATTTCCCAGATTTGGGTTTCCGAAGTAGGGTTCGATTATAAGAACCATATTACTATTTTATGCACTCGGTTCCTTAGAAATAATATTCTAAATCATCAAGCCTTATCATTCCTCAGAAAAATTTAGAAAAACGTCGACCCTTAGAAATAATATTCTAAATCATCAAGCCTTATCATTCCTCAGAAAAATTTAGAAAAACGTCGACCGTGACTCGGCTTTTTTAGCACGTACTAAAAACTTCCCTGTTTGGGTTTCCGCAAAAGGGTTCGACTTGTAGAACTCTTTTATTGTTTTATGCACTCTGTTTCTTAGAAATAATATTCTAAATCATCAAGCCTTATCATTCCTCAGAAAAATTTAGAAAAACGTCGACCGTGACTCGGCTTTTTTAGCACGTACTAAAAACTTCCCTGTTTGGGTTTCCGCAAAAGGGTTCGACTTGTAGAACTCTTTTATTGTTTTATGCACTCTGTTTCTAAGAAATAATATTCTAAATCATCAAGCCTTATTATTCCTCACAAAACTATCGAAAAACGTCGACGGTGAGTCGGTTTTTTTAGCACTTACTTCAAACTTCCCTGTTTGGGTTTCCGAAGAAGGGTTCGATTTGAAGAACTCTTTTACTGTTTTATGCACTCCGTTTCTTAGAAATAATATTCTAAATCATTAAGCCTTATCATTCGTACCAAAAATTTCGAAAAATGTCGATCGTGACTCGGTTTTTTAGAACGTACTTATAACTGCCCAGATTTGGGTTTCCAAAGAAAGGTTGGATTTGAAGAACCATATTACTGTTTTATGCACTTCGTTTCTAGATTTGGGTTTCCAAAGAAAGGTTGGATTTGAAGAACCATATTACTGTTTTATGCACTTCGTTTCTTAGAAATAATATTCTAAATCATCGAGCCTTATCAATCCACACAAAACTTTGGAAATACGTCGTTCGTTACTCGGTTTTTTTAGCACGTACTTCAAACTTCGCAGATTTGGGTTTTCGAAGTAGGGTTCGATTTGAAGAACTCTATTACTGTTTTATGCACTCTGTTTCTTTGAAATAATATTCTAAATCATCAAGCCTTAGCATTCCTCACAAAACTTTCGAAAAAACGTCGACCGTGACTTGGTTTTTTTAACACGTACTAAAAACTTCCCTGTTTGGGTTTCCGAAGAAGGGTTCGATTTGAAGAACTCTTTTATTGTTTTATGCACTCTGTTTCTAAGAAATAATATTCTAAATCATCAAGCCTTATTATTCCTCACAAAAATATCGAAAAATGTCGATCGTGACTCGGTTTTTTTAGCACGTACTAAAAACTTCCCTGTTTGGGGTTCCGAAGCAGGGTTCGATTTGAAGAACTCTTTTACTGTTTTATGCACTCTGTTTCTTAGAAATAATATTCTAAATCAGCAAGCCTTTTCATTCCTCACAAAACTATCGAAAAACGTCGACGGTGAGTCGGTTTTTTTAGCACTTACTTCAAACTTCCCTGTTTGGGTTTCCGAAGAAGGGTTCGATTTGAAGAACTCTTTTACTTTTTTATGCACTTCGTTTCATAGAAATAATATTCTAAATCATCAAGCCTTATCATTCCTCACAAAACTTTCAAAAAACGTCGATCGTGACTCGGTTTTTTTAACACGTACTTCAAATTTCCCAGATTTGAGTTTCCGAAGTAGGGTTCGATTATAAGAACCATATTACTATTTTATGCACTCTGTTTCTTAGAAATAGTTTCCGAAGTAGGGTTCGATTATAAGAACCATATTACTATTTTATGCACTCTGTTTCTTAGAAATAATATTCTAAATCATCAAGCCTTATCATTCCACAGAAAAATTTAGAAAAACGTCGACCGTGACTCGGCTTTTTTAGCACGTACTAAAAACTTCCCTGTTTGGGTTTCCGCAGAAGGGTTCGACTTGTAGAACTCTTTTATTGTTTATGCACTCTGTTTCTAAGAAATAATATTCTAAATCATCAAGCCTTATTATTCCTCACAAAAATTTCGAAAAACATCGACCGTGACTAGGTTTTTTTAGCACGTACTTCAAACTTCCCTGCTTGGGTTTTCGAAGAAGGGTTCGAATTGAAGAACTCTTTTACTTTTTTATGCACTTCGTTGCTTAGAAATAATATTGTAAATTATAAAGCCTCATCATTCCTCACAAAAATTTCAAAAAACGTCGATCGTGACTCGGTTTTTTTAGCACGTACTTCAAACTTTCCAGATTTGTGTTTCCGAATTAGGGTTCGATTTGAAGAACCATATTACTGTTTTATGCACTCCCTTTCTCAGAAATAATATTCTAATTAGGGTTCGATTTGAAGAACCATATTACTGTTTTATGCACTCCCTTTCTCAGAAATAATATTCTAAATCATCAAGCCTTATCATTCCTCACAAAACCATCAAAAAACGTCGATCGTGACTCGGTGTTTTTAGCACGTACTTCAAACTTCCCAGATTTGGGTTTCCGAAGTAGGGTTCGATTTGAAGAACCATATTACTGTTTTATGCACTCCCTTTCTCAGAAATAATATTCTAAATCATCAAGCCTTATCATTCCTCACAAAACCATCAAAAAACGTCGATCGTGACTCGGTTTTTTTAGCACGTACTTCAAACTTCCCAGATTTGGGTTTCCGAAGTAGGGTTCGATTTGAAGAACCATATTACTGTTTTATGCACTCCGTTTCATAGAAATAATATTCTAAATCATCAAGCCTTATCATTCCTCAGAAAAATTTCGACAAACATCGATCGTGACTCGGCTTTTTTAGCACGTACTAAAAACTTCCCGTTTTGGGTTTCCGAAGAAGGGTTCGATTTGAAGAACTCTTTTACTGTTTTATGCACTCCGATTCTTAGAAATAATATTCTAAATCATCAAGCCTTTTCATTCCTCACAAAACTTTCGAAAAAACGTCGACCGTGACTCGGTTTTTTTAGCACGTACTAAAAACTTCCCTGTTTGGGTTTCCATAGAAGGGTTCGTTTTGAAGAACCATATTACTGTTTTATGCACTCCGTTTCTTAGAAATAATATTCTAAATCATCGAGCCTTATCAATCCTCAAAAAACTTTCGAAAAACGTCGATCGTGACTCTGTTTTTTTAGCACGTACTTCAAACTTCCAAGATTTCGGTTTCCGAAGTAGGGTTCGATTTGAAGAACTCTTTTACTGTTTTATGCACTCCGTTTCTTAGAAATAATATTCTAAATCATCAAGCCTTATCATTCCTCACAAAACTTTCGAAAAACGTCGACCGTGACTCGATTTTTTAGCACGTACTAAAAACATCCCTGTTTGGGATTTTGAAGAAGGGTTTGATTTGAAGAACTCTTTTACTGTTTTATGCACTTCGTTTCTTAGAAATAATATTTTAAATCATCAAGCCTTATCACTCCTCAGAAAAATTTCGAAAAACGTCGCCGTGACTCGGCTTTTTTAGCACGTAATAAAAACTTCCCTGTTTGGGTTTCCGAAGAAGGGTTCGATTTGAAGAACTCTTTTACTGTTTTATGCACTCCGTTTCTTAGAAATAATATTCTAAATCATCAAGCCTTATCATTCCTCACAAAACTTTCGAAAAACGTCGACCGTGACTCGATTTTTTAGCACGTACTAAAAACATCCCTGTTTGGGATTTTGAAGAAGGGTTTGATTTGAAGAACTCTTTTACTGTTTTATGCACTTCGTTTCTTAGAAATAATATTTTAAATCATCAAGCCTTATCATTCCTCACAAAACTTACGAAAAACGTCGATCGTGACTCGGTTTTTTTAGCACGTACTTCAAACTTCCAAGATTTGGGTTTCCGAAGTAGGGTTCGATTTGAAGAACTCTAATACTGTTTTATGCACTCCGTTTCTTAGAAATAATTTTCTAAATCATCAAGCCTTATCATTCCTCACAAAACTTTCGAAAAACGTCGACCGTTACTCGGCTTTTTTAGCACGTACTAAAAACTTCCTTGTTCGGGTTTCCGAAGAAGGGTTCGATTTGAAGAACTCTTTTAATATTTTATGCACTCCGTCTCTTAGAAATAATATTCTAAATCATCAAGCCTTATCATTCCTCACAAAACATTCAAAAAACGTCGATCGTGACTCAGTTTTTTTAGCACGTACTTCAAACTGCCAAGATTTGGGTTTCCGAAGAATGGTTCAATTTGAAGAACCATATTATTGTTTTATGCACTCCGTTTCATAGAAATAATATTATAAATGATCAAGCCTTATCATTCCTCAGAAAAATTTCGAAAAACGTCGACCGTGACTCGCTTTTTTAGCATGTACTAAAAACTTCCCTGTTTGGGTTTCCGAAGTAAGGTTCGATTTGAAGAACTCTTTTACTATTTTATGCACTCCGTTTCTTAGAAATAATATTCTAAATGATCAAGCCTTATCATTCCTCACAAAACTTTCGTAAAACGTCGACCGTGACTGGTTTTTTTAGCACGTACTAACAACTTCCCTGTTTGGTTTCCGAAGAAGGGTTCGATTTGAAGAACTCTTTTACTGTTTTATGCACTCCGTTTCTTAGAAATAATATTCGAAATCATCAAGCCTAATCATTCCTCACGAAACTTTGGAAAAACGTCGACCGTGTTTCGGTTTTTTTAGCATGTACTAAAAACTTCCCTGTTTGGGTTTCAGAAGAAGGGTTCGATTTGAAGAACTCTTTTACTGTTTTATGCACTTCGTTTCTTAGAAATAATATTATAAATCATCAAGCCTTATCATTCCTCAGAAAAATTTCGAAAAACGTCGACCGTGACTCGGCGTTTTTAGCACGTACTAAAAACTTCCCTGTTTAGGTTTCCGAAGCAGGGTTCGATTTGAAGAACTCTTTTACTGTTTTATGCACTCCGTTTCTTAGAAATAATATTCTAAATCATCAAGCCTTATCATTCCTCACAAAACTTTCAAAAAACGTCGACCGTGACTCGGCTTTTTTAGCACGTACTAAAAACTTCCCTGTTTAGGTTTCCGAAGCAGGGTTCGATTTGAAGAACTCTTTTACTATTTTATGCACTCCGTTTCTTAGACATAATATTCTAAATCATCAAGCCTTGTCATTCCTCACAAAACATTCGAAAAACGTCGATCGTGACTCAGTTTTTTTAGCACGTACTTCAAACTTCCCAGATTTGGGTTTCCGAAGTAGGGTTCGTTTTGAAGAACCATATTACTGTTTTATGCACTCCGTTTCTTAGAAATAATATTCTAAATCATCGAGCCTTATCAATCCTCACAAAACTTTCGAAAAACGTCGATCGTGACTCTGTTTTTTTAGCACGTACTTCAAACTTCCCAGTTTGAGTTTCCGAAGTAGGGTTCGATTTGAAGAACTCTATTACTATTTTATGCACTTTGTTTCTTAGAAATAATATTCTAAATCGTCAAGCCTTATCATTCCTCACAAAACTTTCGAAAAAACGTCGACCGTGACTTGGTTTTTTTTGCACGTACTAAAAACTTCCCTGTTTAGGTTTCCGAAGAAGGGTTCGATTAGAAAAACTCTTTTACTGTTTTATGCACTTCGTTTCTTAGAAATAATATTCTAAATCGTCAAGCCTTATTATTCCTCACAAAAATTTCGAAAAACATCGACCGTGACTCGGTTTTTTTAGCACGTACTTCAAACTTCCCTATTTGGGTTTTCGAAGAAGGGTTCGATTTGAAGAACTCTTTTACTTTTTTATGCACTTCGTTTCTTAGAAATAATATTGTAAATTATCAAGCCTCATCATTCCTCACAAAAATTTCAAAAAACGTCGATCGTGACTCGGTTTTTTTAGCACGTACTTCAAACTTTCCAGATTTGTGTTTCCGAAGTAGGGTTCGATTTGAAGAACCATATTACTGTTTTATGCACTCCCTTTCTCAGAAATAATATTCTAAATCATCAAGCCTTATCATTCCTCACAAAACCATCAAAAAACGTCGACCGTGACTCGGTTTTTTTAGCACGTACTTCAAACTTCCCTATTTGGGTTTTCGAAGAAGGGTTCGATTTGAAGAACTCTTTTACTTTTTTATGCACTTCGTTTCTTAGAAATAATATTGTAAATTTTCAAGCCTCATCATTCCTCACAAAAATTTCAAAAAACGTCGATCGTGACTCGGTTTTTTTAGCACGTACTTCAAACTTCCAGATATGTGTTTCCGAAGTAGGGCTCGATTTGAAGAACCATATTACTGTTTTATGCACTCCCTTTCTCAGAAATAATATTCTAAATCATCAAGCCTTATCATTCCTCAGAAAAATTTCGAAAAACGTCGACCGTGACTCGGCTTTTTTACCACGTACTAAAAACTTCCCTGTTTGGGTTTCCGAAGAAGGGTTGGATTTGAAGAACTCTTTTATTGTTTTATGCACTCTGTTTCTAAGAAATAATATTCTAAATCATCAAGCCTTATTATTCCTCAGATAAATTTCGAAAAACGTCGACCGTGACTCGGCTATTTTAGCACGTACTAAAAACTTCCCTGTTTGGGTTTCCGAAGAAGGGTTCGATTTGAAGAACTCTTTTACTGTTTTATGCACTTCGTTTCTTAGAAATAATATTCTAGATCATCAAGCCTTATCATTCCTCACAAAACTTTCGAAAAACGTCGATTGTGACTCAGTTTTTTTAGCACGTACTTCAAACTTCCCAGATTTGGGTTTCCGAAGTAGGGTTCGATTTGAAGAACCATATTACTGTTTTTTGCACTCCCTTTCTTAGAAATAATATTCTAAATCATCAAGCCTTATCACTCCTCAGAAAAATTTCGAAAAACGTCGCCGTGACTCGGCTTTTTTAGCACGTAATAAAAACTTCCCTGTTTGGGTTTCCGAAGAAGGGTTCGATTTGAAGAACTCTTTTACTGTTTTATGCACTTTGTTTCTTAGAAATAATATTCTAAATCATCAAGCCTTATCATTCCTCACAAAAGTATCGAAAAACGTTGACGGTGAGTCAGTTTTTTTAGCACGTACTTCAAACTTCCCTGTTTGGGTTTAAGAAGTAGGGTTCGATTTGAAGAACCATATTACTGTTTTATGAACTTTGTTTCTTAGAAATAATATTCTAAATCATCGGGCCTTATCAATCCTCACAAAACTTTGGAAAAACGTCGTTCGTTACTCGGTTTTTTTAGCACGTACTTCAAACTTCCCAGATTTGGTTTTTCGAAGTAGTGTTCGATTTTAAGAACCTCTTTACTGTTTTATGCACTCCGTTTCTTAGAAATAATATACTAAATCATCAAGCCTTATCATTCCTCACAAAAAGTTCGAAAAACGTCGACCGTGACTTGGTTTTTTTAGCAAGTACTAAAAACTTCCCTGTTTGGGTTTCTGAAGAAAGGTTCGATTTGAAGAACTCTTTTACTGTTTTATGCACTTCGTTTCTTAGAAATAATATTCTAAATCATCGAGCCTTATCAATCCACACAAAACTTTGGAAATACGTCGTTCGTTACTCGATTTTTTTAGCACGTACTTCAAACTTCGCAGATTTGGGTTTTCGAAGTAGGGTTCGATTTGAAGAACTCTATTACTGTTTTATGCACTCGTTTTCTTTGAAATAATATTCTAAATCATCAAGCCTTAGCATTCCTCACAAAACTTTTGAAAAAACGTCGACCGTGACTCGGTTTTTTTAGCACGTACTAAAAACTTCCCTGTTTGGGTTTCCGAAGAAGGGTTCGATTTGAAGAACTCTTTTATTGTTTTATGCACTCTGTTTCTAAGAAATAATATTCTAAATTATCAAGCCTTATCATTCCTTAGAAAAATTCCGAAAAACGTCGAGCGTGACTCGGCTTTTTTAGCACGTACTAACAACTTCCCTGTTTGGGTTTCTGAAGAAAGGTTCGATTTGAAGAACTCTTTTACTGTTTTATGCACTCGGTTTCTTTGAAATAATATTCTAAATCATCAAGCCTTATCAGTCCTCACAAAACTTTCGAAAAACGTCGATCGTGACTCGGTTTTTTTAACACGTACTTCAAATTACCCAGAATTGGGTTTCCGAAGTAGGGTTCGATTATAAGAACCATATTACTATTTTATGCACTCTGTTTCTTAGAAATAATATTTTAAATCATCAAGCCTTATCATTCCTCAGAAAAATTTAGAAAAACGTCGACCGTGACTCGGCGTTTTTTAGTACGTACTAAAAACTTCCCTGTTTAGGTTTCCGCAAAAGGGTTCGACTTGTAGAACTCTTTGATTGTTTTATGCACTCTGTTTCTAAGAAATAATATTCTAAATCATCAAGCCTTATTATTCCTCACAAAAATTTCGAAAAACATCGACCGTGACTCGGTTTTTTTAGCACGTACTTCAAACTTCCCTGTTTGGGTTTTCGAAGAAGGGTTCGATTTGAAGAACTCTTTTACTTTTTTATGCACTTCGTTTCTTAGAAATAATATTGTAAATTATCAAGCCTCATCATTCCTCAATAAAATTTCAAAAAACGTCGATCGTGACTCGGTTTTTTTAGCACGTACTTCAAACTTTCCAGATTTGTGTTTCCGAAGTAGGGTTCGATTTGAAGAACCATATTACTGTTTTATGCACTCCCTTTCTCAGAAATAATATTCTAAATCATCAAGCCTTATCATTCCTCACAAAACCATCAAAAAACGTCGATCGTGACTCGGTTTTTTTAGCACGTACTTCAAACTTCCCAGATTTGGGTTTCCGAAGTAGGGTTCGATTTGAAGAACCATATTACTGTTTTATGCACTTCGTTTTATAGAAATAATATTCTAAATCATCAAGCCTTATCATTCCTCAGAAAAATTTCGAAAAACATCGATCGTGACTCGGCTTTTTTAGCACGTACTAAAAACTTCCCTGTTTGAGTTTTCGAAGAAGGGTTCGATTTGAAGAACTCTTTTACTGTTTTATGCACTCCAATTCTTAGAAATAATATTCTAAATCATCAAGCCTTTTCATTCCTCACAAAACTTTCGAAAAAACGTCGACCGTGACTCGGTTTTTTTTGCACGTACTAAAAACTTCCCTGTTTGGGTTTCCATAGAAGGGTTCGTTTTGAAGAACCATATTACTGTTTTATGCACTCCGTTTCTTAGAAATAATATTCTAAATCATCGAGCCTTATCAATCCTCACAAAACTTTCGAAAAACGTCGATCGTGACTCTGTTTTTTTAGCACGTACTTTAAACTTCCCAGTTTGGGTTTCCGAAGTAGGGTTCGATTTGAAGAACTCTATTACTGTTTTATGCACTTTGTTTTCTAGAAATAATATTCTAAATCGTCAAGCCTTATTATTCCTCTCAAAAATTTCGAAAAACATCGACCGTGACTAGGTTTTTTTAGCACGTACTTCAAACTTCCCTGTTTGGGTTTTCGAAGAAGGGTTCGATTTGAAGAACTCTTTTACTTTTTTATGCACTTCGTTTCTTAGAAATAATATTGTAAATTATCAAGCCTCATCATTCCTCACAAAAACTTTAAAAAACGTCGATCGTGACTCGGTTTTTTTAGCACGTACTTCAAACTTTCCAGATTTGTGTTTCCGAAGTAGGGTTCGATTTGAAGAACCATATTACTGTTTTATGCACTCCGTTTCTTAGAAATAATATTCTAAATTATCAAGCCTTATCATTCCTCACAAAACTTTCGAAAAACATCGATCGTGACTCGGCTTTTTTAGCACGTACTAAAAACTTCCCTGTTTGGGTTTCCATAGAAGGGTTCGATTTGAAGAATTCTTTTACTGTTTTATGCACTCCGTTTCTAAGAAATAATATTCTAATACATCAAGCCTTATGATTCCTCACAAAAATTTCGAAAAACGTCGACCGTGACTCGGCTTTTTTAGCACGTATTAAAAACATCCCTTTTTAGGTTTCCGAAGAAGGGGTCGATTTGAAGAACTCTTTGACTGGTTTATGCACTCCGTTTCTTGAAAATAATATTCTAAATCATCAAGCCTTATCATTTCTCAAAAAACTTTCGAAAAACGTCGACCGTGACTCGCTTTTTTAGCACGTACTTCAAACTTCCCAGATTTGGGTTTTCGAAGTAGGGTTCGATTTGAAGAACTCTTTTACTGTTTTGTGCACTCCGTTTCTTAGAAATAATATTCTAAATCATCAAGCCTTATCATTCCTCACAAAACTTTCGAAAAACGTCGACCGTGACTCAGTTTTTTTAGCACGTACTAATAACTTCCCTGTTTGGGTTTCCGAAGAAGGGTTCGATTTGGAGAACTCTTTTACTGTTTTATGCACTCCGTTTCTTAGAAATAATATTCTAAATCATCAAGCCTTATCATTCCTCACAAAACTTTCGAAAAACGTCGACCGTGACTCAGTTTTTTTAGCACGTACTAATAACTTCCCTGTTTGGGTTTCCGAAGAAGGGTTCGATTTGAAGAACTCTTTTACTGTTTTATGCACTCCGTTTCTTAGAAATAATATTCTAAATCAACAAGCCTTATCATTCCTCACAAAACTTACGAAAAACGTCGATCGTGACTCGGTTTTTTTAGCACGTACTTCAAACTTCGAAGATTTGGGTTTCCGAAGTAGGGTTCGATTTGAAGAACTCTAATACTGTTTTATGCACTCCGTTTCTTAGAAATAATATTCTAAATCAACAAGCCTTATCATTCCTCCGAAAAATATTGAAAAACGTCGACCGTGACTCGGCTTTTTTAGCACGTACAAAATACTTCCCTGTTTGGGTTTCCGAAGAAGGGTTCGATTTCAAGAACTCTTTTACTGTTTCATGCACTTCGTTTCTTAGAAATAATATTCTAAATCATCAAGCCTTATCATTCCTTACAAAACATTCGAAAAACGTCGATCGTGATTCAGTTTTTTTAACACGTACTTCAAACTTCCCAGATTTGGGTTTTCGAAGTAGGGTTCGATTTGAAGAACCATATTCCTTTTTTTTGCACTCCCTTTCTTAGAAATAATATTCTAAATCATCAAGCCTTATCATTCCTCAGAAGAATTTCGAAAAACGTCGACCGTGACTCGGCTTTTTTAGCACGTACTAAAAACTTCCTTGTTTGGGATTCTGAAGAAGGGTTCGATTTGAAGAACTCTTTTACTGTTTTATGCACTTCGTTTCTTAGAAATAATATTTTAAATCACCAAGCCTTATCATTCCTCACAAAACTTTCGAAAAACGTCGATCGTGACTGTGTTTTTTAGCACGTACTAACAACTTCCTTGTTTGGTTTTCGAAGAAGGGCTCGATTTGAATAACTCTTTTCCTGTTTTATGCACATCGTTTCTTAGAAATAATATTCTAAATCATCAAGCCTTATCATTCCTCACAAAACTTTCGAAAAACGTCGACCGTGACTCGGTTTTTTTAGCACGTACTAAAAACTTCCTTGTTTGGGATTCTGAAGAAGGGTTCGATTTGAAGAACTCTTTTACTGTTTTATGCACTCCGTTTCTAAGAAATAACATTCTAATACATCAAGCCTTATGATTCCTCACAAAAATTTCGTAAAACGTCGACCGTGACTCGGCTTTTTTAGCACGTATTAAAAACTTCCCTTTTTAGGTTTCCGAAGAAGGGTTCGATTTGAAGAACTCTTTGACTGGTTTATGCACTCCGTTTCTTCAAAATAATATTCTAAATCATCAAGCCTTATCATTTCTCAAAAAACTTTCGAAAAACGTCGACCGTGGCTCGCCTTTTTAGCACGTACTTCAAACTTCCCAGATTTGGGTTTTCGAAGTAGGGTTCGATTTGAAGAACTCTAATACTGTTTTATGCACTCCGTTTCTTAGAAATAATTTTCTAAATCATCAAGCCTTATCATTCCTCACAAATTTTTTGAAAAACGTCGACCGTGACTCGAATTTTTAGCATGTACTAAAAACTTCCTTGTTTGGGATTTTGAAGAAGGGTTCGATTTGAAGAACTCTTTTAATGTTTTATGCACTCCGTCTCTTAGAAATAATATTCTAAATCATCAAGCCTTATCATTCCTCACAAAACATTCAAAAAACGTTGATCGTGACTCAGTTTTTTTAGCACGTACTTCAAAACTGCCAAGATTTGGGTTTCCGAAGAATGGTTCGATTTGAAGAACCATATTATTGTTTTATGCACTCCGTTTCATAGAAATAATATTATAAATGATGAAGCCTTATCATTCCTCAGAAAAAGTTCGAAAACCGTCGACCGTGACTCTCTTTTTTAGCATGTACTAAAAACTTCCCTGTTTGGGTTTCCGAAGTAAGGTTCGATTTGAAGAACTCTTTTACTATTTTATGCACTCCGTTTCTTAGAAATAATATTCTAAATGATCAAGCCTTATCATTCCTCACAAAACCTCCGCAAAACGTCGACCGTGACTGGTTTTTTTAGCACGTATTAACAACTTTCTGTTTGGTTTCCGAAGAAGGGTTCGATTTGAAGAACTCTTTTACTGTTTTATGCACTCCGTTTCTTAGAAATAATATTCTAAATCATCAAGCCTTATCATTCCTCACAAAAATTTCGAAAAAGGTCGACCGTGACTGGTTTTTTTAGCACGTACTAACAACTTCCCTGTTTGGTTTCTGAAGAAGCGTTCGATTTGAAGAACTCGTTTACTATTTTATGCACTCCGTTTCTTAGAAATAATATTCTAAATCATCGAGCCTTATCATTCCTCACCAAACTTTGGAAAAACGTCGATTTTGACTCGATCTTTTTAGCACGTACTTCAAACTTCCCAGATTTGGGTTTCCGAAGTAGGGTTCGATTTGAAGAGCCATATTACTGTTTTATGCACTCCGTTTCTAAGAAATAATATTCTAAATCATCAAGTCTTATCATTCCTCAGAAAAATTTCGAAAAACGTCGACCGTGACTCGGCTTTTTTAGCACGTACTAGAAACTTCCCTGTTTGGGTTTTCGAAGCAGGGTTCGATTTGAAGAACTCTTTTACTGTTTTATGCACTCCGTTTCTTAGAAATAATATTCTAAATCATCAAGCCTTATCATTCCTCACAAAACTTTCAAACAACGTCGATCCTGACTCGGTTTTTTTAGCACGTACTTCCAACTTCCTAGATTTGGGTTTCCGAAGTAGGGTACGATTTGAAGAACAATATTACTGTTTTATGCACTCAGTTTCTTAGAAATAATATTCTAAATCATCAAGCCTTATCATTCCTCACAAAACTTTCAAACAACGTCGATCGTGACTCGGTTTTTTTAGCACGTACTTCTAACTTCCCAGATTTGGGTTTCCGAAGTAGGGTTCGATTTGAAGAGCCATATTACTGTTTTATGCACTCCGTTTCTAAGAAATAATATTCTAAATCATCAAGCTTTATCATTCCTCACAAAACTTTCGAAAAACGTCGACCGTGACTCGGCTTTTTTAGCACGTACTAAAAACTTCCCTGTTTCGGTTTCCGAAGAAGGGTTCGATTTGAAGAACTCTTTTACTATTTTATGCACTCCGTTTCTTAGAAATAATATTCTAAATCATCAAGCCTTATCATTCCTCACAAAACCTTCAAAAAACGTCGATCGTGACTCGGTTTTTTTAGCACGTACTTCAAACTTCCCAGATTTGGGTTTCCGAAGTAGGGTTCGATTTGAAGAACCATATTACTGTTTTATGCACTCCGTTTCTTAGAAATAATATTCTAAATCATCAAGCCTTATCATTCCTCAGAAAAATTTCGAAAAACATCGATCGTGACTCGGCTTTTTTAGCACGTACTAATAACTTCCCTGTTTGGGTTTCCGAAGAAGGGTTCGATTTGAAGAACTCTTTTACTATTTTATGCACTCCGTTTCTAAGAAATAATATTCTAAATCATCAAGCCTTAACATTCCTCACAAAACTTTCGAAAAACGTTGACCGTGACTCGGCTTTTTTAGCACGTACTAAAAACTTCCCTGTTTCGGTTTCCGGAGAAGGGTTCGATTTGAAGAACTCTTTTACTATTTTATGCACTCCGTTTCTTAGAAATAATATTCTATATCATCAAGCCTTATCATTCCTCACAAAACTTTCGAAAAAACGTCAATCGTGACTTGGTTTTTTTAGCACGTACTAAAAACTTCCCTGTTTGGGTTTCCGAAGAAGGGTTCGATTTGAAGAAATCTTTTACTCTTTTATGCACTCCGTTTCCAAGAAATAATATTCTAAATCATCAAGCCTTATCATTCCTCACAAAACTTTCGAAGCACTCCGTTTCCAAGAAATAATATTCTAAATCATCAAGCCTTATCATTCCTCACAAAACTTTCGAAAAAACGTCGACCGTGACTTGGTTTTTTTAGCACGTACTAAAAACTTCCCTGTTTGGGTTTTCGAAGAAGGGTTCGATTTGAAGAAATCTTTTACTGTTTTATGCACACCGTTTCTAAGAAATAATATTCTAAATCATCAAGCCTTATTATTCCTCACAAAAATTTCTGAAAACGTCGACCGTGACTCGGCTTTTTTAGCACGTNAAAAACGTCGACTCGGCTTTTTTAGCACGTACTAAAAACTTCCCTGTTTGGGTTTCCGAAGAAGGGTTCGATTTGAAGAAATCTTTTACTGTTTTATGCACACCGTTTCTAAGAAATAATATTCTAAATCATCAAGCCTTATTATTCCTCACAAAAATTTCTGAAAACGTCGACCGTGACTCGGCTTTTTTAGCACGTAATAAAAACTTCCCTGTTTGGGTTTCCGAAGAAGGGTTCGATTTGAAGAACTCTTTTACTGTTTTATGCACTCCGTTTTTTAGAAATAATATTCTAAATCATCAAGTCGTATCATTCCTCAGAAAAATTTCGAAAAACGTCGACCGTGACTCGGCTTTTTTCGCACGTACTAAAAACTTCCCTGTTTGGGTTTCCGAAGAAGGGTTCGATTTGAAGAACTCTTTTACTGTTTTATGCACTCCGTTTCTTAGAAATAATATTCTAAATCATCAAGCCTTATCATTCCTCACAAAACTTTCAAAAAACGTCGATCGTGACTCGGTTTTTTTAGCATGTACTTCAAACTTCCCAGATTTGGGTTTCCGAGTAGGGTTCGATTTGAAGAACTCTTTTACTGTTTTATGCAGTCCGTTTTTTAGAAATGATATTTTAAATCATCAAGTCGTATCATTCCACAGAAAAATGCCGAAAAACGTCAACCGTGACTCGGCTTTTTTCGCACGTACTAAAAACTTCCCTTTTTGGGTTTCCGAAGAAGGGTTCGATTTGAAGAACTCTTCTACTGTTTTATGCACTCCGTTTCTTAGAAATAATATTCTAAATCATCAAGCCTTATCATTCCTCACAAAACATTCAAACAATGTCGATCGTGACTCGGTTTTTTAAGCACGTACTTCACACTTTCCAGATTTGGGTTTCTGACGTAGGGTTCGATTTGAAGAACCAAATTACTGTCTTATGCACTCCATTTCTTCGAAATAATATTCTAAATCATCAAGCCTTATCATTCCTCAGAAAATTTTCGAAAAACATCGACCGTGACTCGGCTTTTTTAGCACGTACTAAAAACTACCCTTTTTGGGTTTTCGAAGAAGGGTTCGATTTGAAGAACTCTTTTACTGTTTTATGCACTCCGTTTTTTAGAAATTATATTTTAAATCATCAAGTCGTATCATTCCTAAGAAAAATTCCGAAAAACGTCGACCGTGACTCGGCTTTTTTCGCACGTACTAAAAACTTCCCTCTTTGGGTTTCCGAAGAAGGGTTCGATTTGAATAACTCTTTTACTGTTTTATGCACTCTGTTTCTTAGAAAAAATATTCTAAATCATCAAGCCTTATCATTCCTCACAAAACTTTCAAAAAACGTCGATCGTGACTCGGTTTTTTTAGCATGTACTTCAAACTTCCCAGATTTGGGTTTCCGAAGTAGGGTTTGATTTGAAGAACCATATTACTGTATTATGCACTCCGTTTCTTAGAAATAATATTCTAAATCATCAAGCCTTATCATTCCTCAGAAAAATTTCGAAAAACATCGATCGTGACTCGCCTTTTTTAGCACGTACTAATAACTTCCCTCTTTCGATTTCCGAAGAAGGGTTCGATTTGAATAACTCTTTTACTTTTTTATGCACTCCGTTTTTTAGAAATGCTATTTTAAATAGGGTTCGATTTGAATAACTCTTTTACTTTTTTATGCACTCCGTTTTTTAGAAATGCTATTTTAAATCATAAAGTCTTATCATTCCTCATAAAAATGTCGATAAACGTCGACCGTGACTCGGCTTTTTTAGCACGTACTCAAAACTTCCCTGTTTGGGTTTTCGAAGCAGGGTTCGATTTGAAGAACTCTTTTACTGTTTTATGCACTCAGTTTCTTAGAAATAATATTCTAAATCATCAAGCCTTATCATTTCTTGGAAAAATTTCGAAAAACATTGACCGTGACTCGGCTTTTTTTAGCACGTACTAAAAACATCCCTGTTTAGGTTTCCGAAGAAGGGTTCGATTTGAAGAACTCTTTTACTGTTTTATGCACTTCGTTTCTTAGAAATAATATTCTAAATCATCAAGCCTTATCATTCCTTAGAAAAATTCCGAAAAACGTCGAGCGTGACTCGGCTTTTTTAGCACGTACTAAAAACAACCCTTTTTGGGTTTCCGAAGAAGGGTTCGATTTGAAGAACTCTTTTACTGTTTTATGCATTTCGTTTTATAGAAATGATATTTTAAATCACCAAGTCGTATCATTCCTCAGAAAAATTCCGAAAAACGTCGACCGTGACTCGGCTTTTTTCGCACGTACTAAAAACTTCCCTGTTTGGGTTTCCGAAGAATGGTTCGATTTGAAGAACTCTTTTACTGTTTTATGCACTCCGTTTCTTAGAAATAATATTCTAAATCATCAAGCCTTATCATTCCTCACAAGACATTCAAAAAACGTCGATCGTGACTCGGGTTTTTTAGCACGTACTTCAAACTTCCCAGATTTGGGTTTCCGAGTAGGGTTCGATTTGAAGAACTCTTTTACTGTTTTATGCACTTCGTTTCTTAGAAATAATATTCTAAATCATCAAGCCTTATCATTCCTCCGAAATATTTCGATGCACTTCGTTTCTTAGAAATAATATTCTAAATCATCAAGCCTTATCATTCCTCCGAAATATTTCGAAAAACGTCGAGCGTGACTCGGCTTTTTTAGCACGTACTAAAAACAACCCTTTTTGGGTTTTCGAAGAAGGGTTCGATTTGAAGAACTCTTTTACTGTTTTATGCAGTCCGTTTTTTAGAAATGATATTTTAAATCATCAAGTCGTATCATTCCACAGAAAAATGCCGAAAAACGTCAACCGTGACTCGGCTTTTTTCGCACGTACTAAAAACTTCCCTTTTTGGGTTTCCGAAGAAGGGTTCGATTTGAAGAACTCTTTTACTGTTTTATGCACTCCGTTTCTTAGAAATAATATTCTAAATCATCAAGCCTTATCATTCCTCACAAAACATTCAAACAATGTCGATCGTGACTCGGTTTTTTAAGCACGTACTTCACACTTTCCAGATTTGGGTTTCTGACGTAGGGTTCGATTTGAAGAACCAAATTACTGTCTTATGCACTCCATTTCTTCGAAATAATATTCTAAATCATCAAGCCTTATCATTCCTCACAAAACATTCAAACAATGTCGATCGTGACTCGGTTTTTTAAGCACGTACTTCACACTTTCCAGATTTGGGTTTCTGACGTAGGGTTCGATTTGAAGAACCAAATTACTGTCTTATGCACTCCATTTCTTCGAAATAATATTCTAAATCATCAAGACTTATCATTCCTCAGAAAATTTTCGAAAAACATCGACCTTGACTCGGCTTTTTTAGCACGTACTAAAAACTACCCTTTTTGGGTTTTCGAAGAAGGGTTCGATTTGAAGAACTCTTTTACTGTTTTATGCACTCCGTTTTTTAGAAATTATATTTTAAATCATCAAGTCGTATCATTCCTAAGAAAAATTCCGAAAAACGTCGACCGTGACTCGGCTTTTTTCGCACGTACTAAAAACTTCCCTCTTTGGGTTTCCGAAGAAGGGTTCGATTTGAATAACTCTTTTACTTTTTTATGCACTCTGTTTCTTAGAAAAAATATTCTAAATCATCAAGCCTTATCATTCCTCACAAAACTTTCAAAAAACGTCGATCGTGACTCGGTTTTTTTAGCATGTACTTCAAACTTCCCAGATTTGGGTTTCCGAAGTAGGGTTTGATTTGAAGAACCATATTACTGTATTATGCACTCCGTTTCTTAGAAATAATATTCTAAATCATCAAGCCTTATCATTCCTCAGAAAAATTTCGAAAAACATCGATCGTGACTCGCCTTTTTTAGCACGTACTAATAACTTCCCTCTTTCGATTTCCGAAGAAGGGTTCGATTTGAATAACTCTTTTACTGTTTTATGCACTCTGTTTCTTAGAAAAAATATTCTAAATCGTCAAGCCTTATCATTCCTCACAAAACTTTCAAAAAACGTCGATCGTGACTCGGTTTTTTTAGCACGTACTTCAAACTTCCCAGTTTGGGTTTCCGAAGCAGGGTTCGATTTGAAGAACTCTTTTACTTTTTTATGCACTCAGTTTCTTAGAAATAATATTCTAAATCATCAAGCCTTATCATTTCTTAGAAAAATTTCGAAAAACGTTGACCGTGACTCGGCTTTTTTTAGCACGTACTAAAAACATCCCTGTTTAGGTTTCCGAAGAAGGGTTCGATTTGAAGAACTCTTTTACTGTTTTATGCACTTCGTTTCTTAGAAATTATATTCTAAATCATCAAGCCTTATCATTCCTCACAAAACTTTCAACAAACGTCGATCGTGACTCGGTTTTTTTAGCACGTACTTAAAACTTCCCAGATTTGGGTTTTCGAAGTAGGGTTCGATTTGAAGAACCATATTACTGTTTTATGCACTCCATTTCTTAGAAATAATATTCTAAATCATCAAGCCTTATCATTCCAAAGAAAAATTTCGAAAAACATCGACCGTGACTTGGCTTTTTTAGCACGTACTAAAAACTTCCCTCTTTGGGTTTCCGAAGAAGGGTTCGATTTGAAGAACTCTTTTACTGTTTTATGCACTCCGTTTTTTAGAAATAATATTCTAAATCATCAAGTCTTATAATTCCTCAGTAAAATTCCGAAAAACGTCGAGCGTGACTCGGCTTTTTTAGCACGTACTAAAAACAACCCTGTTTGGGTTTCCGAAGAAGGGTTCGATTTAAAGAAATCTTTTACTGTTTTATGAACTCCGTTTTTTAGAAATGATATTTTAAATCATCAAGTCTTATCATTCCTCAGAAAAATTCCGAAAAACGTTGACCGTGACTCGGTTTTTATAGCACGTACTAAAAACTTCCCTGTTTGGGTTTCCGAAGAAGGGTTCGATTTGAAGAACTCTTTTACTATCTTATACACTCCGTTTCTTAGAAATAATATTCTAAATCATCAAGCCTTATCATTCCAAACAAAACTTTCGAAAAACGTCGACCATGACTTGACTTTTTTAGCACGTACTAAAAACTTCCCTGTTTGGGTTTTCGAAGAAGGGTTCGATTTGAAAAACTCTTTTACTGTTTTATGCACTCCGTTTCTTAGAAATAATATTTTAAATCATCAAGCCTTATCATTCCTCAAAAAACTTTCAAAAAAGGTCGATCGTGACTCAGTTTTTTTAGCACGTACTTCAAACTTCCCAGATTTGGGTTTCCGAAGTAGGGTTCGATTTGAAGAACTCTTTTACTGTTTTATGCACTCCGTTTCTTAGAAATAATATTTTAAATCATCAAGCCTTATAATTCCCCAGAAAAATTCCGAAAAACGTCGAGCGTGACTCGACTTTTTTAGCACGTACTAAAAACAACCCTGTTTGGGTTTCCGAAGAAGGGGTCGATTTGAAGAAATCTTTTACTGTTTTATGCACTCCGTTTTTTAGAAATGATATTTTAAATCATCAAGTCTTATCATTCCTCAGAAAAATTCCGAAAAACGTCGACCGTGACTCGGCTTTTTTAGCACGTACTAAAAACTTCCCTGTTTGGGTTTCCGAAGTAGGGATCGATTTGAAGAACTCTTTTACTGTTTTATGCACTCCGTTTCTTAGAAATAATATTCTAAATCATCAAGCCTTATCATTCCTCACAAAACTTTCAAACAACGTCGATCGTGACTCGGTTTTTTTAGCACGTACTTCCAACTTCCTAGATTTGGGTTTCCGAAGTAGGGTTCGATTTGAAGAACAATATTACTGTTTTATGCACTCAATTTCTTAGAAATAATATTCTAAATCATCAAGCCTTATCATTCCTCACAAAACTTTCAACAAACGTCGATCGTGACTCGGTTTTTTTAGCACGTACTTCAAACTTCCCAGTTTGGGTTTCCGAAGTAGGGTTTGATTTGAAGAACTCTTTTACTGTTTTATGCCCTTCGTTTCTTAGAAATTATATTCTAAATCATCAAGCCTTATCATTCCTCACAAAACTTTCAACAAACGTCGATCGTGACTCGGTTTTTTTAGCACGTACTTAAAACTTCTCAGATTTGGGTTTTCGAAGTAGGGTTCGATTTGAAGAACCATATTACTGTTTTATGCACTCCATTTCTTAGAAATAATATTCTAAATCATCAAGCCTTATCATTCCTCACAAAAATTTCGAAAAACGTCGAGCGTGACTCAGCTTTTTTAGCACGTACTAAAAACATCCCAGTTTGGGTTTCCGAAGAAGGGTTCGATTTGAAGAACTCTTTTACTGTTTTATGCACTCCGTTTTTTAGAAATAATATTCTAAATCATCAAGCCTTATCATTCCTCACAAAAATTTTGGAAAACGTCGACCGTTACTCGGTTTTTTTAGCACGTACTAAAAACTTCCCGGTTTGGGTTTCCGAAGACGGGTTCGATTTGAAGAACTCTTTTACTATTTTATACACTCCGTTTCTTAGAAATAATATTCTAAATCATCAAGCCTTATCATTCCAAACAAAACTTTCCAAAAACGTCGACCGTGACTCGGTTTTTTTAGCACGTACTAAAAACTTCCCTGTTTGGGTTTCTGAAAAAGGATTCGATTTGACGAACTCTTTTACTGTTTTATGCACTCCATTTGTTAGAAATAATATTCTAAATCATCAAGTCTTATCATTCCTCACAAAACTTTCAAAAAACGTCGATCGTGACTCGGCTTTTTTAGCACGTACTTCAAACTTCCCAGATTTGGGTTTCCGAAGTAGGGTTCGATTTCAAGAACCATATTACTGTTTTATGCACTCCGTTTCTTAGAATAATATTCTAAATCAACAAGCCTTATCATTCCTCACAAAATTTTCGAAAAACGTCGACCGTGACTCGGTTTTTTTAGCACGTACTAAAAACTTCCCTGTTTGGGTTTCTGAAAAAGGATAAGATTTGACGAACTCTTTTACTGTTTTATGCACTCCATTTGTTAGAAATAATATTCTAAATCATCAAGCCTTATCATTCCTCACAAAATTTTCGAAAAACGTCGACCGTGACTCGGTTTTTTTAGCACGTACTAAAAACTTCCCTGTTTGGGTTTCCGAAGAAGGGTTCGATTTGAAGAACTCTTTTACTATCTTATACACTCCGTTTCTTAGAAATAATATTCTAAATCATCAAGCCTTATCATTCAAAACAAAACTTTCGAAAAACGTCGACCATGACTTGGCTTTTTTAGCACGTACTAAAAACTTCTCTCTTTGGGTTTTCGAAGAAGGATTCGATTTGAAAAACTCTTTTACTGTTTTATGCACTCCGTTTCTTAGAAATAATATTTTAAATCATCAAGCCTTATCATTCCAAAAAAAACTTTCAAAAAAGGTCGATCGTGAGTCAGTTTTTTTAGCACGTACTTCAAACTTCCCTGATTTGGGTTTCCGAAGAAGGGTTCGATTCGAAGAACTCTTTTACTGTTTTATGCACTTCGTTTCTTCGAAATAATATTCTAAATCATCAAGCCTTATCATTCCTCACGAAACTTTCAAAAAACGTCGATCCTGTCTCGGTTTTTTTAGCACGTACTTCAAACTTCCCAGATTTGGGTTTCCGACGTAGGGTTCGATTTGAAGAACCAATTTACTTTCTTATGCACTCCATTTCTTAGAAATAATATTCTAAATCATCAAGCTTTATCATTTCTCAGAAAAATTTCGAAAAACGTCGAGCGTGACTCGGCTTTTTTAACACGTACTAAAAACATCCTAGTTTGGGTTTCCGAAGAAGGGTTCGATTTGAAGAACTCTTTTACTGTTTTATGCACTCCGTTTTTTAGAAATAATATTCTAAATCATCAAGCCTTATCATTCCTCACAAAAATTTTGAAAAACGTCGACCGATACTCGGTTTTTTTAGCACGTACTAAAAACTTCCCTGTTTGGGTTTCCGAAGACGGGTTCGATTTGAAGAACTCTTTTACTATTTTATACACTCCGTTTCTTAGAAATAATATTCTAAATCATCAAGCCTTATCATTCCAAACAAAACTTTCCAAAAACGTCGACCGTGACTCGGTTTTTTTAGCACGTACTAAAAACTTCCCTGTTTGGGTTTCTGAAAAAGGATAAGATTTGACGAACTCTTTTACTGTTTTATGCACTCCATTTGTTAGAAATAATATTCTAAATCATCAAGCCTTATCATTCCTCACAAAATTTTCGAAAAACGTCGACCGTGACTCGGTTTTTTTAGCACGTACTAAAAACTTCCCTGTTTGGGTTTCCGAAGAAGGGTTCGATTTGAAGAACTCTTTTACTATCTTATACACTCCGTTTCTTAGATATAATATTCTAAATCATCAAGCCTTATCATTCAAAACAAAACTTTCGAAAAACGTCGACCATGACTTGGCTTTTTTAGCACGTACTAAAAACTTCCCTCTTTGGGTTTTCGAAGAAGGATTCGATTTGAAAAACTCTTTTACTGTTTTATGCACTCCGTTTCTTAGAAATAATATTCTAAATCATCAAGCCTTATCATTCAAAACAAAACTTTCGAAAAACGTCGACCATGACTTGGCTTTTTTAGCACGTACTAAAAACTTCCCTCTTTGGGTTTTCGAAGAAGGGTTCGATTTGAAAAACTCTTTTACTGTTTTATGCACTCCGTTTCTTAGAAATAATATTTTAAATCATCAAGCCTTATCATTCCTAAAAAAACTTTCAAAAAAGGTCGATCGTGACTCAGTTTTTTTAGCACGTACTTCAAACTTCCCTGATTTGGGTTTCTGAAGAAGGTTTCGATTCGAAGAACTCTTTTACTGTTTTATGCACTTCGTTTCTTCGAAATAATATTCTAAATCATCAAGCCTTATCATTCCTCACGAAACTTTCAAAAAACGTCGATCCTGACTCGGTTTTTTTAGCACGTACTTCAAACTTCCCAGATTTGGGTTTCCGACGTAGGGTTCGATTTGAAGAACCAATTTACTTTCTTATGCACTCCATTTCTTAGAAATAATATTCTAAATCATCAAGCCTTATCATTTCTAAGAAAAATTTCGAAAAACGTCGAGCGTGACTCGGCTTTTTTAGCACGTACTAAAAACATCCCAGTTTGGGTTTCCGAAGAAGGGTTCGATTTGAAGAACTCTTTTACTGTTTTATGCACTCAGTTTCTTAGAAATAATATTCTAAATCATCAAGCCTTATCATTCCTCAGAAAAATTTTGAAAAACGTTGACCGTGACTCGACTTTTTTTAGCACGTACTAAAAACATCCCTGTTTAGGTTTCCGAAGAAGGGTTCGATTTGAAGAACTCTTTTACTGTTTTATGCACTTCGTTTCTTAGAAATAATATTCTAACTCATCAAGCCTTATCATTCCACAGAAAAATTCCGAAAAACGTCGAGCGTGACTCGGCTTTTTTAGCACGTACTAAAAACAACCCTTTTTGGGTTTCCGAAGAAGGGTTCAATTTGAAGAACCAAATTACTGTCTTATGCACTCCATTTCTTAGAAATAATATTCTAAATCATCAAGCCTTATCATTACTCAGAAAAAATTTGAAAAACGTCGACTCGGCTTTTTTAGCACGTACTAAAAACTTCCCTGTTTGGGTTTCCGAAGAAGGGTTCGATTTGAAGAAATCTTTTACTGTTTTATGCACTCTGTTTCTTAGAAATAATATTCTAAATCATCAAGCCTTATCATTCCTCACAAAACTTTCAAAAAACGTCGATCGTGACTCGTTTTTTTTCACACGTACTTCAAACTTCCCAGATTTGGGTTTCCGACGTAGGGTTCGATTTGAAGAACCATAGTACTGTTTATGCACTCCGAAAAATATCGACCGTGACTCGGCTTTTTTAGCACGTACTAAAAACTTACCTGTTTGGGTTTATAAAGTAGGGATCGATTTGAAGAACTCTTTTACTGTTTTATGCACTACGTTTCTTAGAAATAATATTCTAAATAAACAAGCCTTATCATTCGTCACAAAAATTTCGAAAACCGCCGACCGTGACTCGCCTTTTTTAGCACGTACTAAAAAGTTCCCTGTTTGGGTTTCTGAAGAAGGGTTCGATTTGAAGAACTCTTTTACTGTTTTATGCACTCCGTTTCTTAGAAATAATATTCGAAGAAGGGTTCGATTTGAAGAACTCTTTTACTGTTTTATGCACTCCGTTTCTTAGAAATAATATTCTAAATCATCAAGCCTTATCATTCCTCACAAAACTTTAGAAAAACGTCGACCGTGACTCGGCTTTTTTAGCACGTACTTCCAACTTCCTAGATTTGGGTTTCCGAAGTAGGGTTCGATTTGAAGAACAATATTACTGTTTTATGCACTCAATTTCTTAGAAATAATATTCTAAATCATCAAGCCTTATCATTCCCCAGAAAAATTCCGAAAAACGTCGACCGTGACTCGGCATTTTTAGCACGTACTAAAAACATCCCTGTTTGGGTTTCCGAAGAAGGGTTTGATTTGAAGAACTCTTTTACTGTTTTATGCCCTTTTTTCTTAGAAATTATATTCTAAATCATCAAGCCTTATCATTCACTCTTTTACTGTTTTATGCCCTTTTTTCTTAGAAATTATATTCTAAATCATCAAGCCTTATCATTCCTCACAAAACATTCAAACAACGTCGATCGTGACTCGGTTTTTTTAGCACGTACTTCAAACTTCCCAGATTTGGGTTTCCGAGTAGGGTTCGATTTGAAGAACTCTTTTACCTTTTTATGCACTCCGTTTCTTAGAAATAATATTTTAAATCATCAAGCCTTATAATTCCTCAGAAAAATTCCGAAAAACGTCGAGCGTGACTCGGCTTTTTTAGCACGTACTAAAAACAACCCTTTTTGGGTTTCCGAAGAAGGGTTCGATTTGAAGAACCAAATTACTGTCTTATGCACTCCATTTCTTAGAAATAATATTCTAAATCATCAAGCCTTATCATTACTCAGAAAAAATTTGAAAAACGTCGACTCGACTTTTTTAGCACGTACTAAAAACTTCCCTGTTTGGGTTTCCAAAGAAGGGTTCGATTTGAAGAACTCTTTTACTGTTTTATGCACTCCGTTTCTTAGAAATAATAATCTAAATCATCAAGCCTTATCATTCCTCACAAAACATTCAAACAACGTCGATCGTGACTCGGTTTTTTTAGCACGTACTTCAAAC
>NW_019272044.1:30440-35902 GCF_002738345.1 Cucurbita maxima
GCACGTACTAAAAACTTCCCTGTTTGGGTTTCCGAAGAAGGGTTCGATTTGAATAACTCTTTTACTGTTTTATGCACTCCGTTTCTTAGAAATAATATTCTAAATCATCAAGCCTTATCATTCCTCACAAAACTTTCAAAAAACATCGATCGTGACTCGGTTTTTTAGCACGTACTTCAAATATCCCAAATTTGGGTTTCCGAAGAAGGGTTCAATTTAAAGAACTCTTTTACTGTTTTATGCACTCCGTTTCTTCGAAATAATATTCTAAATCATCAAGCCTTATCATTCCTCCCAAAACTTTCAAAAAACGTCGATCGTGACTCGGTTTTTTTAGCACGTACTAAAAACTAACAAAATTTGGGTTTCCGAAGAAGGGTTCGATTTGAAGAACCATATTACTGTTTTATGCACTCCGTTTCTTTGAAATAATATTCTAAATCATCAAGCCTTATCATTCCTCACAAAATTTCGAAAAACGTCGACCGTGACTCGGCATTTTTAGCACGTACTCAAAACTTCCTTGTTTGGGATTCCGAAGCAGGGTTCGATTTGAAGAACTCTTTTACTATTTTATGCACTCAGTTTCTTAGAAATAATATTCTAAATCATCAAGCCTTATCATTTCTCAGAAAAATTTCGAAAAACGTTGACCGTGACTCGACTTTTTTTAGCACGTACTAAAAACATCCCTGTTTAGGTTTCCGAAGAAGGGTTCGATTTGAAGAACTCTTTTATTGTTTTATGCACTTCGTTTCTTAGAAATAATATTCTAAATCATCAAGCCTTATAATTCCTCAGAAAAATTCCGAAAAACGTCGAGCGTGACTCGGCTTTTTTAGCACGTACTAAAAACAACCCTTTTTGGGTTTCCGAAGAAGGGTTCGATTTGAAGAACCAAATTACTGTCTTATGCACTCCATTGCTTAGAAATAATATTCTAAATCATCAAGCCTTATCATTACTCAGAAAAAATTTGAAAAACGTCGACTCGGCTTTTTTAGCACGTACTAAAAACTTCCCTATTTGGGATTCCGAAGATGGGTTCGATTTTAAGAACTCTTTTACTGTTTTATGCACTCCCTTTCTTAGAAATAATATTCTAAATCATCAAGCCTTATCATTCCTCACAAAACATTCAAACAACTTCGATCGTGACTCGGTTTTTTTAGCACGTACTTCAAACTTCCGAGATTTGGGTTTCCGAGTAGGGTTCGATTTAAGGACCTCTTTTACTATTTTATGCACTCCGTTTCTTAGAAATAATATTCTAAATCATCAAGCCTTATCATTCCTCACAAAAATTTTGAAAAACGTTGACCGTGACTCGGTTTTTTTAGCACGTACTAAAAACTTCACTGTTTGGGTTTCTGAAGAAGGGTTCGATTCGAAGAACACTTTTACTGTTTTATGCACTCCGTTTCTTAGAAATAATATTCTAAATCATCAAGCATTATCATTCCTCACAAAACTTTCAAACAACGTCGATCGTGACTCGGTTTTTTAGCACGTACTTCCAACTTCCTAGATTTGGGTTTTCGAAGTAGGGTTCGATTTGAAGAACAATATTATTGTTTTATGCACTCAGTTTCTTAGAAATAATATTCTAAATCATCAAGCCTTATCATTCCCCAGAAAAATTCCGAAAAACGTTGACCGTGACTCGGCTGTTTTAGCACGTACTAAAAACATCCTTGTTTGGGTTTCCGAAGAAGGGTTTGATTTGAAGAACTCTTTTACTGTTTTATGCCCTTCATTTCTTAGAAATTATATTCTTAATCATCAAGCCTTATCATTCCTCACAAAACTTTCAAAAAACGTCGATCGTGACTCGGTTTTTTTAGCACGTACTTAAAACTTCCCAGATTTGGGTTTTCGAAGTAGGGTTCGATTTGAAGAACCATATTACTGTTTTATGCACTCCGTTTCTTAGAAATAATATTCTAAATCATCAAGCCTTATCATTCCTCACAAAAATTTCGAAAAACGTCCAGCGTGACTCGGCTTTTTTAGCACGTACTAAAAAGTTCCCTATTTGGGTTTCTGAAGAAGGGTTCGATTTGAAGAACTCTTTTACTGTTTTATGCACTCTGTTTCTTAGAAATAATATTCTAAGTCATCAAGCCTTATCATTCCTCACAAAACTTTTGAAAAACGTCGACCGTGACTCGGCTTTTTTAGCACGTACTAAAAACGTCGACCGTGACTCGGCTTTTTTTAGAACCATATTCTAAATAATCAAGAACTCTTTTACTCTTTTATGCACTCCGTTTTTTATAAATGATATTTTAAATCATCGTCTTATGCTTCCTCAGAAAAATTCCGAAAAACGTCGAAAGTGACTCGGCTTTTTTAGCACGTACTAAAAACTTCCATGTTTGGGTTTCCGAAGAAGGGTTTGATTTGAAGAACTCTTTTACTTTTTTATGCCCTTCTTTTCTTAGAAATTATATTCTAAATCATCAAGCCTTATCATTCCTCACAAAACTTTCAAAAAACGTCGATCGTGACTCGGTTTTTTTAGCACGTACTTAAAACTTCCCAGATTTGGGTTTCCGAAGTAGGGTTCGATTTGAAGAACAATATTACTGTTTTATGCACTCAGTTTCTTAGAAATAATATTCTAAATCATCAAGCCTTATCATTCCCCAGAAAAATTCCGAAAAATGTTGACCGTGACTCGGCTGTTTTAGCACGTACTAAAAACATCCTAGTTTGGGTTTCCGAAGAAGGGTTCGATTTGAAGAACTCTTTTACTGTTTTATGCACTCTGTTTCTTAAAAATAATATTATAAATCATCAAGCCTGATCATTCCTCACAAAACTTTCAAAAAATGTCGATCGTGACTCGGTTTTTTTAGCACGTACTTCAAACTACCCAGATTTGGGTTTCCGATGCAGGGTTCGATTTGAAGAACCAAATTACTGTCTTATGCACTCCATTTCTTCGAAATAATATTCTAAATCATCAAGCCTTATAATTCCTCTAAAAAATTTCGAAAAACGTCGACCGTGACTTGGCTTTTTTAGCACGTACTAAAAACTTCCTTGTTTGGGTTTCCGAAGAAGAGTTCGATTTGAAGAACTCTTTTCCTGTTTTATGCACTCCGTTTCTAAGAAATAATATTCTAAATCATCAAGCCTTATTATTCTTCACAAAAATTTCAAAAATCGTCGAACGTGACTAGGTTTTTTTAGCACGTACTAAAAAGTTCCCTGTTTCGGTTTCCGAAGAAGGGTTCTATTTAAAGAAGTCTTTTACTGTTTTATGCACTTCATTTCTTAGAAATAATATTTTAAATCATCAAGCCTTATCATTCCTCACAAAACTTTCAAAAAACGTCGACCGTGACTCGATTTTTTTAGCACGTACTAAAAACTCTCCTGTTTAGGGTTTCTGAAGAAGGGTTCGATTTGAAGAACTCTTTTACCGTTTTATACACTTCGTTTCTTAGAAATAATAATCTAAATCATCAAGTCTTATCATTCCTCAGAAAAATTCCGAAAAACGTCGACCGTGACTCAGCTTTTTTAGCACGTACTAAAAACTTTCCTGTTTGGGTTTCCGAAGCAGGGTTCGATTTGAAGAACTCTTTTACTGTTTTATGCACTCCGTTTCTTAGAAATAATATTATAAATCTTCAAGGCTTATCATTCCTCACAAAACTTTCGATAAACGTCGACCTTGACTCGGCTTTTTTAGCACGTACTAAAAACTTCCCTGTTTCGGTTTCTGAAGAAGGGTTCGATTTGAAGAACTCTTTTATTGTTTTATGCACTCCGTTTTTTATAAATGATATTAAATCATCAAGTCTTATCATTCCTCAGAAAAATTCCGAAAAACGTCGACCGTGACTCGGCTTTTTTACCACGTACTAAAAACTTCCCCGTTTGGGTTTCCGAAGCCTGGTTTGATTTGAAGAACTCTTTTACTGTTTTATGCCCTTCGTTTCTTAGAAATTATATTCTAAATCATCAAGCCTTATCATTCCGCACAAAACTTTCGAAAAACGTCGACCGTGACTCAGTTTTTTTAGCACGCACTAAAAACTTCCATGTTTGGGTTTCCGAAGAAGGGTTCAATTTGAAGAACTATTTTACTGTTTTATTCACTCCGTTTCTTAGAAATAATATTCTAAATCATCAAGCCTTATCATTCCTCACAAAACTTTCAAAAAACGTCGATCGTGACTCGGTTTTTTTAGCACATACTTCAAACTTCCCAGATTTGGGTTTCCAACGTAGGGTTCGATTTGAAGAACCAAATTACTGTCTTATGCACTACATTTCTTCGAAATAATATTCTAAATCATCAAGCCTTATCATTCCTCACAAAACATTCAAACAACGTCGATCGTGACTCGGTTTTTTTAGCACGTACTTCAAACATCCAAGATTTGGGTTTCCGAGTAGGTTTCGGTTTGAGGAACTCTTTTACTGTTTTATGCACTTCGTTTCTTAGAAATAATATTCTAAATCATCAAGCCTTATCATTCCTCAGAAAAATTTCGAAAAACGTNGACCGTGACTCGGCTTTTTTAGCACGTATTAAAAACTTCCTTCTTTGGGTTTCCGAAGAAGGGTTCAATTTGAAGAACTCTTTTACTATTTTGTGCCTTCCGTTTCTTAGAAATAATATTCTAAATCATCAAGCCTTATCATTCCTCAGAAAAATTTCGAAAAACGTCGAGCATGACTCGACTTTTTTAGCACGTACTAAAAACAACCCTTTTTGGGTTTCCGAAGAAGGGTTCGATTTGAAGAACTCTTTTACTGTTTTATGCACTCCGTTTTTTAGAAATGATATTTTAAATCATCAAGTCGTATCATTCCACAAAAAAATTCCGAAAAACGTCGACCGTGACTCGGCTTTTTTCGCACGTACTAAAAACTTCCCAGTTTGGGTTTCCGAAGAAGGGTTCGATTTGAAGAACTCTTTTACTGTTTTATGCACTCCATTTCTTAGAAATAATATTCTAAATCATAAAGCCTTATCATTCCTCACAAAACATTCAAACAACGTCGATCGTTACTCGGTTTTTTAAGCACGTACTTCACACTTCCCAGATTTGGGTTTCTAACGTAGGGTTCGATTTGAAGAACCAAATTACTGTCTTATGCACTCCATCTCTTCGAAATAATATTCTAAATCATCAAGCCTTATCATTCCTCAGAAAAATTTCGAAAAACATCGACCGTGACTCGGCTTTTTTAGCACGTACTAAAAACAACCCTTTTTGGGTTTCCGAAGAAGGGTTCGATTTGAAGAACTCTTTTACTGTTTTATGCACTCCGTTTTTTAGAAATGATATTTTAAATCATCAAGTCGTATCATTCCTCAGAAAAATTCCGAAAAATGTCGACCATGACTCGGCTTTTTTCGCACGTACTAAAAACTTCCCTGTTTGGGTTTCCGAAGAAGGGTTCGATTTGAATAACTCTTTTACTGTTTTATGCACTCC
>NW_019272044.1:39214-42341 GCF_002738345.1 Cucurbita maxima
TCAGAAAAATTCCGAAAAACGTCGACCGTGACTCGGCTTTTTAAGCACGTACTAAAAACTTCCCTATTTGGGTTTCCGAAGCAGGGTTTGATTTGAAGAACTCTTTTACTGTTTTATGTCCTTCGTTTCTTAGAAATTATATTCAAAATCTTCAAGCCTTATCATTCCACACAAAACTTTCGAAAAACAGCGACCGTGACTCGATTTTTTTAGCATGTACTAAAAACTTCCATGTTTGGGTTTCCGAAGAAGGGTTCGATTTAAAAAACTCTTTTACTGTTTTATGCACTTCGTTTCTTAGAAATAATATTCTAAATCATCAAGCCTTATCATTCCTCACAAAACTTTCAAAAAATGTCGACCGTGACTCGGTTTTTTTAGCACGTACTAAAAACTTTCATGTTTGGGTTTCCGAAAGAAGGGTTCAATTTGAAGAACTCTTTTACTATTTTATGCACTCCGTTTCTTAGAAATAATATTCTAAATCATCAAGCCTTATCATTCCTCACAAAACTTTCAAAAAACGTCGATCGTGACTCGGTTTTTTTAGCACATACTTCAAACTTCCCAGATTTGGGTTTCCAACGTAGGGTTCGATTTGAAGAACCAAATTACTGTCTTATGCACTACATTTCTTCGAAATAATATTCTAAATCATCAAGCCTTATCATTCCTCAGAAAAATTTCAAAAAACGTCGACCGTGACTCGGCTTTTTTAGCACGTATTAAAAACTTCCTTCTTTGGGTTTCCGAAGAAGGGTTCAATTTGAAGAACTCTTTTACTATTTTGTGCCTTCCGTTTCTTAGAAATAATATTCTAAATCAACAAGCCTTATCATTCCTCACAAAACTTTCGAAAAGCGTCGACCGTGACTCGGCTTTTTTAGCACGTACTAAAAACTTCCCTGTTTCGGTTTCCGAAGAAGGGTTCGATTTGAAGAACACTGTTGACGGTTTTATGCACTCCGTTTCTTAGAAATAATATTCTAAATCAACAAGCCTTATCATTCCTCACAAAACTTTCGAAAAGCGTCGACCGTGACTCGGCTTTTTTAGCACGTACTAAAAACTTCCCTGTTTCGGTTTCCGAAGAAGGGTTCGATTTGAACAACTCTTTTACTGTTTTATGCACTCCGTTTTTTATAAATGATATTTTAAATCATCAAGTCTTATCATTCCTCAGAAAAATTCCGAAAAACGTCGACCGTGACTCGGCTTTTTAAGCACGAACTAAAAACTTCCCTATTTGGGTTTCCGAAGCAGGGTTTGATTTGAAGAACTCTTTTACTATTTTATGCCCTTCGTTTCTTAGAAATTATATTCAAAATCTTCAAGCCTTATCATTCCACACAAAACTTTCGAAAAACAGCGACCGTGACTCGGTTTTTTTAGCACGTACTAAAAACTTCCATGTTTGGGTTTCCGAAAGAAGGGTTCAATTTGAAGAACTCTTTTACTGTTTTATGCACTCCGTTTCTTAGAAATAATATTCTAAATCATCAAGCCTTATCATTCCTCACAAAACTTTCGAAAAGCGTCGACCGTGACTCGGCTTTTTTAGCACGTACTAAAAACTTCCCTGTTTCGGTTTCCGAAGAAGGGTTCGATTTGAAGAACTCTTTTACTGTTTTATGCACTCCGTTTTTTATAAATGATATTTTAAATCATCAAGTCTTATCATTCGTCAGAAAAATTCCGAAAAACGTCGACCGTGACTCGGCTTTTTAAGCACGTACTAAAAACTTCCCTATTTGGGTTTCCGAAGCAGGGTTTGATTTGAAGAACTCTTTTACTGTTTTATGTCCTTCGTTTCTTAGAAATTATATTCAAAATCTTCAAGCCTTATCATTCCACACAAAACTTTCGAAAAACAGCGACCGTGACTCGATTTTTTTAGCATGTACTAAAAACTTCCATGTTTGGGTTTCCGAAGAAGGGTTCGATTTAAAAAACTCTTTTACTGTTTTATGCACTTCGTTTCTTAGAAATAATATTCTAAATCATCAAGCCTTATCATTCCTCACAAAACTTTCAAAAAATGTCGACCGTGACTCGGTTTTTTTAGCACGTACTAAAAACTTTCATGTTTGGGTTTCCGAAAGAAGGGTTCAATTTGAAGAACTCTTTTACTGTTTTATGCACTCCGTTTCTTAGAAATAATATTCTAAATCATCAAGCCTTATCATTCCTCACAAAACTTTCGAAAAGCGTCGACCGTGACTCGGCTTTTTTAGCACGTACTAAAAACTTCCCTGTTTCGGTTTCCGAAGAAGGGTTCGATTTGAAGAACTCTTTTACTATTTTATACACTCCGTTTCTTAGAAATAATATTTTAAATCATCAAGCCTTATCATTCCTCACAAAACTTTCGAAAAGCGTCGACCGTGACTCGGCTTTTTTAGCACGTACTAAAAACTTCCCTGTTTGGGTTTCCGAAGAAGGGTTCGATTTGAAGAACTCTTTTACTGTTTTATGCACTCCGTTTTTTAGAAATGATATTTTAAATCATCAAGTCTTATCATTCGTCAGAAAAATTCCGAAAAACGTCGACCGTGACTCGGCTTTTTAAGCACGTACTAAAAACTTCCCTATTTGGGTTTCCGAAGCAGGGTTTGATTTGAAGAACTCTTTTACTGTTTTATGCACTCCGTTTCTTAGAAATAATATTCTAAATCATCAAGCCTTATCATTCCTCACAAAACTTTCAAAAACCGTCGATCGTGACTCGGTTTTTTTAGCACATACTTCAAACTTCCCAGATTTGGGTTTCCGACGTAGGGTTCGATTTGAGGAACCAAATTACTGTCTTATGCACTCCATTTCTTAGAAATAATATTCTAAATCATCAAGCCTTATCATTCCTCACAAAACTTTCAAAAACCGTCGATCGTGACTCGGTTTTTTTAGCACGTACTAAAAACTTCCCTGTTTGGGTTTCCGAAGAAGGGTTCGATTTGAAGAACTCTTTTACTGTTTTATGCACTCCGTTTCTTAGAAATAATATTCTAAATCATCAAGCCTTATCATTCCTCACAAAACTTTCAAAAAACGTCGATCGTGACTCGGTTTTTTTAGCACATACTTCAAACTTCCCAGATTTGGGTTTCCGACGTAGGGTTCGATTTGA
>NW_019272044.1:42733-79981 GCF_002738345.1 Cucurbita maxima
TTCCGAAGAAGGGTTCGATTTGAAGAACTCTTTTACTGTTTTATGCACTCCCTTTCTTAGAAATAATATTCTAAATCATCAAGCCTTATCATTCCTCACAAAACTTTCAAAAACCGTCGATCGTGACTCGGTTTTTTTCACACGTACTTCAAACTTCCCAGATTTTGGTTTCCGACGTAGGGTTCGATTTGAGGAACCAAATTACTGTCTTATGCACTCCATTTCTTAGAAATAATATTCTAAATCATCTTGCCTTATCATTCCTCAGAAAAATTTCGAAAAACATCGACGGTGACTCGGCTTTTTTAGCACGTACTAAAAACTTCCCTGTTTGGGTTTCCGAAGAAGGGTTCGATTTGAAGAACTCTTTTACTGTTTTATGCACTCCGTTTCTTAGAAATAATATTCTAAATCATCTTGCCTTATCATTCCTCAGAAAAATTTCGAAAAACATCGACGGTGACTCGGCTTTTTTAGCACGTACTGAAAACTTCCCTGTTTGGGTTTCCGAAGAAGGGCTCGATTTGAAGAACTCTTTTACTGTTTTCTGCACTCCGTTTCTTAGAAATAATATTCTAAATCATCTTGCCTTATCATTCCTCAGAAAAATTTCGAAAAACATCGACGGTGACTCGGCTTTTTTAGCACGTACTAAAAACTTCCCTGTTTGGGTTTCCGAAGAAGGGCTCGATTTGAAGAACTCTTTTACTGTTTTCTGCACTCCGTTTCTTAGAAATAATATTCTAAATCATCTTGCCTTATCATTCCTCAGAAAAATTTCGAAAAACATCGACGGTGACTCGGCTTTTTTAGCACGTACTGAAAACTTCCCTGTTTGGGTTTCCGAAGAAGGGCTCGATTTGAAGAACTCTTTTACTGTTTTCTGCACTCCGTTTCTTAGAAATAATATTCTAAATCATCTTGCCTTATCATTCCTCAGAAAAATTTCGAAAAACATCGACGGTGACTCGGCTTTTTTAGCACGTACTGAAAACTTCCCTGTTTGGGTTTCCGAAGAAGGGCTCGATTTGAAGAACTCTTTTACTGTTTTCTGCACTCCGTTTCTTAGAAATAATATTCTAAATCATCTTGCCTTATCATTCCTCAGAAAAATTTCGAAAAACATCGACGGTGACTCGGCTTTTTTAGCACGTACTGAAAACTTCCCTGTTTGGGTTTCCGAAGAAGGGCTCGATTTGAAGAACTCTTTTACTGTTTTCTGCACTCCGTTTCTTAGAAATAATATTCTAAATCATCTTGCCTTATCATTCCTCAGAAAAATTTCGAAAAACATCGACGGTGACTCGGCTTTTTTAGCACGTACTGAAAACTTCCCTGTTTGGGTTTCCGAAGAAGGGCTCGATTTGAAGAACTCTTTTACTGTTTTCTGCACTCCGTTTCTTAGAAATAATATTCTAAATCATCTTGCCTTATCATTCCTCAGAAAAATTTCGAAAAACATCGACGGTGACTCGGCTTTTTTAGCACGTACTGAAAACTTCCCTGTTTGGGTTTCCGAAGAAGGGCTCGATTTGAAGAACTCTTTTACTGTTTTCTGCACTCCGTTTCTTAGAAATAATATTCTAAATCATCTTGCCTTATCATTCCTCAGAAAAATTTCGAAAAACATCGACGGTGACTCGGCTTTTTTAGCACGTACTGAAAACTTCCCTGTTTGGGTTTCCGAAGAAGGGCTCGATTTGAAGAACTCTTTTACTGTTTTCTGCACTCCGTTTCTTAGAAATAATATTCTAAATCATCTTGCCTTATCATTCCTCAGAAAAATTTCGAAAAACATCGACGGTGACTCGGCTTTTTTAGCACGTACTGAAAACTTCCCTGTTTGGGTTTCCGAAGAAGGGCTCGATTTGAAGAACTCTTTTACTGTTTTCTGCACTCCGTTTCTTAGAAATAATATTCTAAATCATCTTGCCTTATCATTCCTCAGAAAAATTTCGAAAAACATCGACGGTGACTCGGCTTTTTTAGCACGTACTGAAAACTTCCCTGTTTGGGTTTCCGAAGAAGGGCTCGATTTGAAGAACTCTTTTACTGTTTTCTGCACTCCGTTTCTTAGAAATAATATTCTAAATCATCTTGCCTTATCATTCCTCAGAAAAATTTCGAAAAACATCGACGGTGACTCGGCTTTTTTAGCACGTACTGAAAACTTCCCTGTTTGGGTTTCCGAAGAAGGGCTCGATTTGAAGAACTCTTTTACTGTTTTCTGCACTCCGTTTCTTAGAAATAATATTCTAAATCATCTTGCCTTATCATTCCTCAGAAAAATTTCGAAAAACATCGACGGTGACTCGGCTTTTTTAGCACGTACTGAAAACTTCCCTGTTTGGGTTTCCGAAGAAGGGCTCGATTTGAAGAACTCTTTTACTGTTTTCTGCACTCCGTTTCTTAGAAATAATATTCTAAATCATCTTGCCTTATCATTCCTCAGAAAAATTTCGAAAAACATCGACGGTGACTCGGCTTTTTTAGCACGTACTGAAAACTTCCCTGTTTGGGTTTCCGAAGAAGGGCTCGATTTGAAGAACTCTTTTACTGTTTTCTGCACTCCGTTTCTTAGAAATAATATTCTAAATCATCTTGCCTTATCATTCCTCAGAAAAATTTCGAAAAACATCGACGGTGACTCGGCTTTTTTAGCACGTACTGAAAACTTCCCTGTTTGGGTTTCCGAAGAAGGGCTCGATTTGAAGAACTCTTTTACTGTTTTCTGCACTCCGTTTCTTAGAAATAATATTCTAAATCATCTTGCCTTATCATTCCTCAGAAAAATTTCGAAAAACATCGACGGTGACTCGGCTTTTTTAGCACGTACTGAAAACTTCCCTGTTTGGGTTTCCGAAGAAGGGCTCGATTTGAAGAACTCTTTTACTGTTTTCTGCACTCCGTTTCTTAGAAATAATATTCTAAATCATCTTGCCTTATCATTCCTCAGAAAAATTTCGAAAAACATCGACGGTGACTCGGCTTTTTTAGCACGTACTGAAAACTTCCCTGTTTGGGTTTCCGAAGAAGGGCTCGATTTGAAGAACTCTTTTACTGTTTTCTGCACTCCGTTTCTTAGAAATAATATTCTAAATCATCTTGCCTTATCATTCCTCAGAAAAATTTCGAAAAACATCGACGGTGACTCGGCTTTTTTAGCACGTACTGAAAACTTCCCTGTTTGGGTTTCCGAAGAAGGGCTCGATTTGAAGAACTCTTTTACTGTTTTCTGCACTCCGTTTCTTAGAAATAATATTCTAAATCATCTTGCCTTATCATTCCTCAGAAAAATTTCGAAAAACATCGACGGTGACTCGGCTTTTTTAGCACGTACTGAAAACTTCCCTGTTTGGGTTTCCGAAGAAGGGCTCGATTTGAAGAACTCTTTTACTGTTTTCTGCACTCCGTTTCTTAGAAATAATATTCTAAATCATCTTGCCTTATCATTCCTCAGAAAAATTTCGAAAAACATCGACGGTGACTCGGCTTTTTTAGCACGTACTGAAAACTTCCCTGTTTGGGTTTCCGAAGAAGGGCTCGATTTGAAGAACTCTTTTACTGTTTTCTGCACTCCGTTTCTTAGAAATAATATTCTAAATCATCTTGCCTTATCATTCCTCAGAAAAATTTCGAAAAACATCGACGGTGACTCGGCTTTTTTAGCACGTACTGAAAACTTCCCTGTTTGGGTTTCCGAAGAAGGGCTCGATTTGAAGAACTCTTTTACTGTTTTCTGCACTCCGTTTCTTAGAAATAATATTCTAAATCATCTTGCCTTATCATTCCTCAGAAAAATTTCGAAAAACATCGACGGTGACTCGGCTTTTTTAGCACGTACTGAAAACTTCCCTGTTTGGGTTTCCGAAGAAGGGCTCGATTTGAAGAACTCTTTTACTGTTTTCTGCACTCCGTTTCTTAGAAATAATATTCTAAATCATCTTGCCTTATCATTCCTCAGAAAAATTTCGAAAAACATCGACGGTGACTCGGCTTTTTTAGCACGTACTGAAAACTTCCCTGTTTGGGTTTCCGAAGAAGGGCTCGATTTGAAGAACTCTTTTACTGTTTTCTGCACTCCGTTTCTTAGAAATAATATTCTAAATCATCTTGCCTTATCATTCCTCAGAAAAATTTCGAAAAACATCGACGGTGACTCGGCTTTTTTAGCACGTACTGAAAACTTCCCTGTTTGGGTTTCCGAAGAAGGGCTCGATTTGAAGAACTCTTTTACTGTTTTCTGCACTCCGTTTCTTAGAAATAATATTCTAAATCATCTTGCCTTATCATTCCTCAGAAAAATTTCGAAAAACATCGACGGTGACTCGGCTTTTTTAGCACGTACTAAAAACTTCCCTGTTTGGGTTTCCGAAGAAGGGTTCGATTTGAAGAACTCTTTTACTGTTTTATGCACTCCGTTTCTTCGAAATAATATTCTAAATCATCTTGCCTTATCATTCCTCAGAAAAATTTCGAAAAACATCGACGGTGACTCGGCTTTTTTAGCACGTACTAAAAACTTCCCTGTTTGGGTTTCCGAAGAAGGGTTCGATTTGAAGAACTCTTTTACTGTTTTATGCACTCCGTTTCTTCGAAATAATATTCTAAATCATCAAGCCTTATCATTCCTCACAAAACTTTCAAAAAACGTCGATCGTGACTCGGTTTTTTTAGCACGTACTAAAAACTTCCCAAATTTGGGTTTCCGAAGTAGGGTTCGATTTGAAGAACCATATAACTGTTTTATGCACTCCGTTTCTTAGAAATAATATTCCAAATCATCTAGCCTTATCATTCCTCACAAAACTTTCAAAAAACGTCGATCGTGACTCGATTTTTTTAGCACGTACTTCTCACTTCTCAAATTTGGGTTTACGACGTAGGGTTCGATTTGAAGAACCAAATTACTGTCTTATGCACTCCGTTTCTTAGAAATTATATTCTAAATCATCAAGCCTTATCATTACTCAGAAAAAATTTGAAAAGCGTCGACTCGGCTTTTTTAGCACGTACTAAAAACTTCCCTGTTTGGGTTTCCGAAGAAGGGTTCGATTTGAAGAACTCTTTTACTGTTTTATGCACTCCCTTTCTTAGAAATAATATTCTAAATCATCAAGCCTTATCATTCCTCACAAAACTTTCAAAAACCGTCGATCGTGACTCGGTTTTTTCAGCACGTACTTCAAACTTCCCAGATTTGTGTTTCCGACGTAGGGTTCGATTTGAAGAACCAAATTACTGTCTTATGCACTCCATTTCTTAGAAATAATATTCTAAACCATCAAGCCTTATCATTACTCAGAAAAAATTTGAAAAACGTCGACTCGGCTTTTTTAGCACGTACTAAAAACTTTCCTGTTTGGGATTCCGAAGAAGGGTTCGATTTGAAGAACTCTTTTACTGTTTTATGCACTCCCTTTCTTAGAAATAATATTCTAAATCATCAAGCCTTATCATTCCTCACAAAACTTTCAAAAACCGTCGATCGTGACTCGGTTTTTTTAGCACGTACTTTAAACTTCCCAGATTTGTGTTTCCGACGTAGGGTTCGATTTGAAGAACCAAATTACTGTCTTATGCACTCCATTTCTTAGAAACAATATTTTAAATCATCAAGCCTTATCATTACTCAGAAAAAATTTGAAAAACGTCGACTTGGCTTTTTTAGCACGAAATAAAAACTTCCCTGTTTGGGTTTTCGAAGAAGGGTTCGATTTGAAGAACTCTTTTACTGTTTTATGCACTCCGTTTCTTAGAAATAATATTCTAAATCATCAAGCCTTATCATTCCTCACAAAACTTTCAAAAAACGTCGATCGTGACTCGGTTTTTTTAGCACGTACTAAAAACTTCCCAAATTTGGGTTTCCGAAGTAGGGTTCGATTTGAAGAACCATATAACTGTTTTATGCACTCCGTTTCTTAGAAATAATATTCTAAATTATCTAGCCTTAACATTCCTCACAAAACTTTCAAAAAACGTCGATCGTGACTCGATTTTTTTAGCACGTACTTCTCACTTCCCAAATTTGGGTTTACGACGTAGGGTTCGATTTGAAGAACCAAATTACTGTCTTATGCACTCCGTTTCTTAGAAATAATATTCTAAATCATCAAGTTTAATCATTCCTCATAAAACTTTCGAAAAACGTCGATCGTGACTCGATTTTTTTAGCACGTACTTCAAACTTCCCAGATTTTGGTTTCCGACGTAGGGTTCGATTTGAAGAACCAAATTACTGTCTTATGCACTCCGTTTCTTAGAAATTATATTCTAAATCATCAAGTTTAATCATTCCTCACAAAACTTTCAAAAAACGTCGATCGTGACTCGGTTTTTTTAGCACGTACTAAAAACTTCCCAAATTTGGGTTTCCGAAGTAGGGTTCGAAGAACCATATAACTGTTTTATGCACTCCGTTTCTTAGAAATAATATTCTAAATTATCTAGCCTTAACATTCCTCACAAAACTTTCATAAAACGTCGATCGTGACTAGATTTTTTTAGCATGTACTTCTCACTTCCCAAATTTGGGTTTACGACGTAGGGTTCGATTTGAAGAACCAAATTACTGTCTTAAGCACTCCGTTTCTTAGAAATAATATTCTAAATCATCAAGCCTTATCATTACTCAGAAAAAATTTGAAAAACGTCGACTCGGCTTTTTTAGCACGTACTAAAAACTTCCCTGTTTGGGTTTCCGAAGAAGGGTTCGATTTGAAGAACTCTTTTACTGTTTTATGCACTCCGTTTCTTCGAAATAATATTCTAAATCATCAAGCCTTATCACTCCTCAGAAAAATTTCGAAAAACATCGACCGTGACTCGGCTTTTTTAGCACGTACTAAAAACTTCCCTGTTTGGGTTTCGGAAGATGGGTTCGATTTGAAGAACTCTTTTACTGTTTTATGCACTCCCTTTCTTAGAAATAATATTCTAAATCATCAAGCCTTATCATTCCTCCCAAAACTTTCAAAAACCGTCGATCGTGACTCGGGTTTTTTAGCACGTACTTCAAACACCCCAGATTTGTGTTTCCGACGTAGGGTTCAATTTGAAGAACCAAATTACTGTCTTATGCACTCCATTTCTTAGAAAAAATATTTTAAATCATCTAGCCTTATCATTACTCAGAAAAAATTTGAAAAACGTCGACTCGGCTTTTTTAGCACGTACTAAAAACTTTCCTGTTTGGGTTTCCGAATAAGGGTTCGATTTGAAGAACTCTTTTACTGTTTTATGCACTCCGTTTCTTAGAAATAATATTCTAAATCATCTAGCCTTAACATTCCTCACAAAACTTTCAAAAAACGTCGATCGTGACTCGATTTTTTTAGCACGTACTTCTCATTTCCCAAATTTGGGTTTACGACGTAGGGTTCGATTTGAAGAACAAAATTACTGTCTTATGCACTCCATTTCTTAGAAATAATATTCTAAATCATCAAGCCTTATCACTCCTCAGAAAAATTTCGAAAAACATCGGCCGTGACTCGGCTTTTTTAGCACGTACTAAAAACTTCCCAAATTTGGGTTTACGACGTAGGGTTCGATTTGAAGAACCAAATTACTGTCTTAAGCACTCCATTTCTTAGAAAAAATATTTTAAATCATCTAGCCTTATCATTACTCAGAAAAAATTTGAAAAACGTCGACTCGGCTTTTTTAGCACGTACTAAAAACTTCCCTGTTTGGGTTTCTGAAGAAGGGTTCGATTTGAAGAACTCTTTTACTGTTTTATGCACTCCGTTTCTTAGAAATAATATTCTAAATCATCAAGCCTTATCAGTCCTCACAAAACTTTCAAAAACCGTCGATCGTGACTCGGTTTTTTTAGCACGTACTTCAAACTTCCCTCCTCACAAAACTTTCAAAAACCGTCGATCGTGACTCGGTTTTTTTAGCACGTACTTCAAACTTCCCAGATTTGTGTTTCCGACGTAGGGTTCGATTTGAAGAACCAAATTACTGTCTTATGCACTCTGTTTCTTAGAAATAATATTCTAAATCATCAAGCCTTATCATTACTCAGAAAAAATTTGAAAAACGTCGACTCGGCTTTTTTAGCACGTACTAAAAACTTCCCTGTTTGGGTTTCCGAAGAAGGGTTCGATTTGAAGAAATCTTTTACTGTTTTATGCACTCCCTTTCTTAGAAATAAAATTCTAAATCGTCAAGCCTTATCATTCCTCACAAAACTTTCAAAAACCGTCGATCGTGACTCGGTTTTTTTAGCACGTACTTCAAACTTCCCAGATTTTTGTTTTTCCGACGTAGGGTTCGATTTGAAGAACCAAATTACTGTCTTATACACTCCATTTCTTAGAAATAATATTCTAAACCATCAATCCTTATCATTACTCAGAAAAAATTTGAAAAACGTCGACTCGGCTTTTTTAGCACGTACTAAAAACTTTCCTGTTTGGGTTTCCGAAGAAGGGTTCGATTTGAAGAACTCTTTTACTGTTTTATGCACTCCGTTTCTTAGAAATAATATTCTAAATCATCTAGCCTTAACATTCCTCACAAAACTTTCAAAAAACGTCGATCGTGACTCGATTTTTTTAGCACGTACTTCTCATTTCTCAAATTTGGGTTTACGACGTAGGGTTCGATTTGAAGAAAAAAATTAGTTTCTTATGCACTCCATTTCTTAGAAATAATATTCTAAATCATCAAGCCTTATCACTCCTCAGAAAAATTTCGAAAAACATCGACCGTGACTCGGCTTTTTTAGCACGTACTAAAAACTTCCCTGTTTGGGATTCGGAAGATGGGTTCGATTTGAAGAACTCTTTTACTGTTTTATGCACTCCCTTTCTTAGAAATAATATTCTAAATCGGGTTCGATTTGAAGAACTCTTTTACTGTTTTATGCACTCCCTTTCTTAGAAATAATATTCTAAATCATCAAGCCTTATCATTCCTCACAAAACTTTCAAAAACCGTCGATCGTGACTCGGGTTTTTTAGCACGTACTTCAAACTTCCCAGATTTGTGTTTCCAACGTAGGGTTCGATTTGAAGAAACAAATTACTGTCTTATGCACTCCATTTCTTAGAAACAATATTATAAATCATCTAGCCTTATCATTCCTTACAAAACTTTCAAAAAACGTCGATCGTGACTCGATTTTTTTAGCACGTACTTCTCACTTCCCAGATTTAGGTTTCCGACGTAGGGTTCGATTTTAAGAACCAAATTACTGTCTTATGCACTCCATTTCTTAGAAATAATATTTTAAATCATCAAGCCTTATCATCCCTCAGAAAAATTTCGAAAAACATCGACCGTGACTCGGCTTTTTTAGCACGTACTAAAAACTTCCCTGTTTGGGTTTCCGAAGAAGGGTTCGATTTGAAGAACTCTTTCACTGTTTTATGCACTCCGTTTCTTAGAAATATTATTCTAAATCATCAAGCCTTATCATTCCTCACAAAACATTCAAAAAACGTCGATCGTGACTCGGTTTTTTTAGCACGTACTAAAAACTTCCCAAATTGTGGTTTCCGAAGTAGGGTTCGATTTGAAGAACCATATAACTGTTTTATGCACTCCGTTTCTTAGAAATAATATTCTAAATCATCTAGCCTTAACATTCCTCACAAAACTTTCAAAAAACGTCGATCGTGACTCGATTTTTTTAGCACGTACTTCTCACTTCCCAAATTTGGGTTTACGACGTAGGGTTCGATTTGAAGAACCAAATTACTGTCTTATGCACTCCGTTTCTTACAAATAATATTCTAAATCATCAAGCCTTATCATTACTCAGAAAAAATTTGAAAAACGTCGACTCGGCTATTTTAGCACGTACTAAAAACTTTCCTGTTTTGGTTTCCGAAGAAGGGTTCGATTTGAAGAACTCTTTTACTGTTTTATGCACTCCCTTTCTTAGAATTAATATTCTAAATCATCAAGCCTTATCATTCCTCACAAAACTTTCAAAAACCGTCGATCGTGACTCGATTTTTTTAGCACGTACTTCAAACTTCCCAGATTTGTGTTTCCGATGTAGGGTTCGATTTAAGGAACCAAATTACTGTCTTATGCACTCCATTTCTTAGAAATAATATTCTAAACCATCAAGCCTTATCATTACTCAGAAAAAATTTGAAAAACGTCGACTCGACTTTTTTAGCACGTACTAAAAACTTTCCTGTTTGGGTTTCCGAAGAAGAGTTCGATTTGAAGAACTCTTTTACTGTTTTATGCACTCCGTTTCTTAGAAATAATATTCTAAATCATCTAGCCTTAACATTCCTCACAAAACTTTCAAAAAACGTCGATCGTGACTCGATTTTTTTAGCACGTACTTCTCACTTCCCAAATTTGGGTTTACGACGTAGGGTTCGATTTGATGAACAAAATTACTATCTTATGCACTCCATTTCTTAGAAATAATATTCTAAATCATCAAGCCTTATCATTACTCAGAAAAAATTTGAAAAACGTCGACTCAGCTTTTTTAGCACGTGCTAAAAACTTCCGTGTTTGGGTTTCCGGAGAAGGGTTCGATTTGAAGAACTCTTTTACTGTTTTATGCACTCCCTTTCCGTGTTTGGGTTTCCGGAGAAGGGTTCGATTTGAAGAACTCTTTTACTGTTTTATGCACTCCCTTTCTTAGAAATAATATTCTAAATCATCAAGCCTTATCATTCCTCACAAAACTTTCAAAAAACGTCGATTGTGACTCGGTTTTTTTCACACGTACTTCAAACTTCCCAGATTTGGGTTTCCGACGTAAAGTTCGATTTGAAGAACCAAATTACTGTCTTATGCACTCCATTTCTTAGAAATAATATTCTAAATCATCAAGCCTTATCATTCCTCAAAAAAATTTTGACAAACATCGACCGTGACTCGGCTTTTTTAGCACATACTAAAAACTTCCCTGTTTTGGTTTCCGAAGAAGGGTTCGATTTGAAGAACTCTTTTACTGTTTTATGCACTCCGTTTCTTAGAAATAATATTCTAAATCATCAAGCCTTATCATTCCTCACAAAACTTTCAAAAACCGTCGATCGTGACTCGGTTTTTTTAGCACGTACTTCAAACTTCCCAGATTTGGGTTTCCGACGTAAAGTTCGATTTGAAGAACCAAATTACTGTCTTATGCACTCCATTTCTTAGAAATAATATTCTAAATCATCAAGCCTTATCATTCCTCAAAAAAATTTTGACAAACATCGACCGTGACTCGGCTTTTTTAGCACGTACTAAAAACTTCCCTGTTTGGGTTTCCGAAGAAGGGTTCGATTTGAAGAACTCTTTTACTGTTTTATGCACTCCCTTTCTTAGAAATAATATTCTAAATCATCAAGCCTTATCATTCCTCAAAAAAATTTTGACAAACATCGACCGTGACTCGGCTTTTTTAGCACATACTAAAAACTTCCCTGTTTGGGTTTCCGAAGAAGGGTTCGATTTGAAGAACTCTTTTACTGTTTTATGCACTCCGTTTCTTAGAAATAATATTCTAAATCATCAAGCCTTATCATTCCTCACAAAACTTTCAAAAAACGTTGATCGTGACTCGATTTTTTTAGCACGTACTTCAAACTTCCCAGATTTTGGTTTCCGACGTAAAGTTCGATCGTGACTCGATTTTTTTAGCACGTACTTCAAACTTCCCAGATTTTGGTTTCCGACGTAAAGTTCGATTTGAAGAACCAAATTACTGTCTTATGCACTCCATTTCTTAGAAATAATACTCTAAATCATCTTGCCTTATCATTCATCAAAAAAATTTCGAAAAACATCGACTGTGACTCTGTTTTTTTCACACGTAATTCAAACTTCCCAGATTTGGGTTTCCGACGTAGGGTTCGATTTGAGGAACCAAATTACTATCTTATGCACTCCATTTCTTAGAAATAATATTCTAAATCATCAAGCCTTATCATTCCTCAGAAAAATTTCGAAAAACATCGACCGTGACTCGGCTTTTTTAGCACGTACTAAAAACTTCCCTGTTTGGGTTTCCGAAGAAGGGTTCGATTTGAAGAACTCTTTTACTGTTTTATGCACTCCGTTTCTTAGAAATAATATTCTAAATCATCAAGCCTTATCATTCCTCACAAAACTTTCAAAAAACGTCGATCGTGACTCGGTTTTTTTAGCACGTACTAAAAACTTCCCAGATTTGGGTTTCCGAAGTAGGGTTCGATTTGAAGAACCATATTACGGTTTTATGCACTCCGTTTCTTAGAAATAATATTTTAAATCATCTAGCCTTATCATTCCTAACAAAACTTTCAAAAGCCGTCGATCGTGACTCGGTTTTTTTAGCACGTACTTCAAACTTCCCAGATTTGTGTTTCCGACGTAGGGTTCGATTTGAAGAACCAAATTACTGTCTTATGCACTCCATTTCTTAGAAATAATATTCTAAACCATCAAGCCTTATCATTACTCAGAAAAAATTTGAAAAACGTCGACTCGGCTTTTTTAGCACGTACTAAAAACTTTCTTGTTTGGGTGCCGAAGAAGGGTTCGATTTGAAGAACTCTTTTACTGTTTTATGCACTCCCTTTCTTAGAAATAATATTCTAAATCATCAAGCCTTATCATTCCTCACAAAACTTTCAAAAACCGTCGATCGTGACTCGGTTTTTTTAACACGTACTTCAAACTTCCCAGATTTGTGTTTCCGACGTAGGGTTCGATTTGAGGAACCAAATTACTGTCTTATGCACTCCATTTCTTAGAAATAATATTCTAAATCATCAAGCCTTATCATTCCTCAGAAAAATTTCGAAAAACATCGACCGTGACTCGGCTTTTTTAGCACGTACTAAAAACTTCCCTGTTTGGGTTTCCGAAGAAGGGTTCGATTTGAAGAACTCTTTCACTCTTTTATGCACTCCGTTTCTTAGAAATAATATTCTAAATCATCAATTCTTATCATTCCTCACAAAACTTTCAAAAAACGTCGATCGTGACTCGATTTTTTTCACACGTACTTCAAACTTCCCAGATTTGGGTTTCCGACGTAAAGTTCGATTTGAAGAACCAAATTATTGTCTTATGCACTCTATTTCTAAGAAATAATATTCTAAATCATCAAGCCTTATCATTCCTCAGAAAAATTTCGAAAAACATCGACCGTGACTCGGCTTTTTTAGCACGTACTAAAAACTTCCCTGTTTGGGTTTCCGAAGAAGGGTTCGATTTGAAGAACTCTTTTACTGTTTTATGCACTCCGTTTCTACGAAATAATATTCTAAATCATCAAGCCTTATCATTCCTCACAAAACTTTCAAAAAACGTCGATCGTGACTCGGTTTTTTTAGCACGTACTAAAAACTTCCCAGATTTGGGTTTCCGAAGTAGGGTTCGATTTGAAGAACCATATTACTGTTTTATGCACTCCGTTTCTTAGAAATAATATTTTAAATCATCTAGCCTTATCATTCCTAACAAAACTTTCAAAAGCCGTCGATCGTGACTCGGTTTTTTTAGCACGTACTTCAAACTTCCCAGATTTGTGTTTCCGACGTAGGGTTCGATTTGAAGAACCAAATTACTGTCTTATGCACTCCATTTCTAAGAAATAATATTCTAAACCATCAAGCCTTATCATTACTCAGAAAAAATTTGAAAAACGTCGACTCGGAGAAATAATATTCTAAACCATCAAGCCTTATCATTACTCAGAAAAAATTTGAAAAACGTCGACTCGGCTTTTTTAGCACGTACTAAAAACTTTCCTGTTTGGGTGCCGAAGAAGGGTTCGATTTGAAAAACTCTTTTACTGTTTTATGCACTCCCTTTCTTAGAAATAATATTCTAAATCATCAAGCCTTATCATTCCTCACAAAACTTTCAAAAAACGTCGATCGTGACTCGGTTTTTTTCACACGTACTTCAAACTTCCCAGATTTGGGTTTCCGACGTAAAGTTCGATTTGAAGAACCAAATTACTGTCTTATGCACTCCATTTCTTAGAAATAATATTTTAAATCTTCAAGCCTTATCATTACTCATAAAAAATTTGAAAAACGTCGACTCAGCTTTTTTAGCACGTACTAAATCAAGCCTTATCATTACTCATAAAAAATTTGAAAAACGTCGACTCAGCTTTTTTAGCACGTACTAAAAACAGCCTTATCATTACTCATAAAAAATTTGAAAAACGTCGACTCAGCTTTTTTAGCACGTACTAAAAACTTCCGTGTTTGGGTTTCCGGAGAAGGGTTCGATTTGAAGAACTCTTTTACTGTTTTATGCCCTCCGTTTCTTCGAAATAATATTCTAAATCATCAAGTCTTATCATTCCTCAAAAAACTTTCAAAAAACGTCGATCGTGTCTCAATTTTTTTAGCACGTACTAAAAACTTCCCAGATTTGGGTTTCCGACGTAGGGTTCGATTTAAAGAACCAAATTACTGTCTTATGCACTCCATTTCTTAGAAATAATATTCTAAATCATCAAGCCTTATCATTACTCATAAAAAATTTGAAAAACGTCGACTCAGCTTTTTTAGCACGTACTAAAAACTTCCGTGTTTGGGTTTCCGGAGAAGGGTTCGATTTGAAGAACTCTTTTACTGTTTTATGCACTCCGTTTCTTCGAAATAATATTCTAAATCATCAAGCCTTATCATTCCTCACAAAACTTTCAAAAAACGTCGATCGTGACTCGATTTTTTTAGCACGTACTTCAAACTTCCCAGATTTGTGTTTCCGACGTAGGGTTCGATTTGAAGAACCAAATTACTGTCTTATGCACTCCATTTCTTAGAAATAATATTCTAAATCATCAAGCCTTATCATTACTCATAAAAAATTTGAAAAACGTCGACTCAGCTTTTTTAGCACGTACTAAAAACTTCCGAGTTTGGGTTTCCGGAGAAGGGTTCGATTTGAAGAACTCTTTTACTGTTTTATGCACTCCGTTTCTTCGAAATAATATTCTAAATCATCTAGCCTTAACATTCCTCACAAAACTTTCAAAAAACGTCGATCGTGTCTCAATTTTTTTAGCACGTACTAAAAACTTCCGAGTTTGGGTTTCCGGAGAAGGGTTCGATTTGAAGAACTCTTTTACTGTTTTATGCACTCCGTTTCTTCGAAATAATATTCTAAATCATCTAGCCTTAACATTCCTCACAAAACTTTCAAAAAACGTCGATCGTGACTCGATTTTTTTAGCACGTACTTTAAACTTCCCAGATTTGTGTTTCCGACGTAGGGTTCGATTTGAAGAACCAAATTACTGTCTTATGCACTCCATTTCTTAGAAATATTATTCTAAACCATCAAGCCTTATCATTACTCAGAAAAAATTTGAAAAACGTCGACTCGGCTTTTTTAGCACGTACTAAAAACTTTCCTGTTTGGGTGCCGAAGAAGGGTTCGATTTGAAGAACTCTTTTACTGTTTTATGCACTCCCTTTCTTAGAAATAATATTCTAAATCATCAAGCCTTATCATTCCTCACAAAATTTCAAAAACCGTCGATCGTGACTCGGTTTTTTTAGCACGTACTTCAAACTTCCCAGATTTGTGTTTCCGACGTAGGGTTCGATTTGAGGAACCAAATTACTGTCTTATGCACTCCATTTCTTAGAAATAATATTCTAAATCATCAAGCCTTATCATTCCTCAGAAAAATTTCAAAAAACATCGACCGTGACTCGGCTTTTTTAGCACGTACTAAAAACTTCCCTGTTTGGGTTTCCGAAGAAGGGTTCGATTTGAAGAACTCTTTCACTGTTTTATGCACTCCGTTTCTTAGAAATAATATTCTAAATCTTCAAGCCTTATCATTCCTCACAAAACTTTCAAAAAACGTCGATCGTGACTCGATTTTTTTAGCACGTACTTCAAACTTCCCAGATTTGGGTTTCCGACGTAAAGTTCGATTTGAAGAACCAAATTACTGTCTTATGCACTCCATTTCTTAGAAATAATATTCTAAACCATCAAGCCTTATCATTACTCAGAAAAAATTTGAAAAACGTCGACTCGGCTTTTTTAGCACGTACTAAAAACTTTCCTGTTTGGGTGCCGAAGAAGGGTTCGATTTGAAGAACTCTTTTACTGTTTTATGCACTCCGTTTCTTCGAAATAATATTCTAAAACATCATGCCTTTTCATTCCTCACAAAACTTTCAAAAACCGTCGATCGTGACTCGATTTTTTTAGCACGTACTTCAAACTTCCCAGATTTGGGTTTCCGACGTAAAGTTCGATTTGAAGAACCAAATTACTGTCTTATGCACTCCATTTCTTAGAAATAATATTCTAAACCATCAAGCCTTATCATTACTCAGAAAAAATTTGAAAAACGTCGACTCGGCTTTTTTAGCACGTACTAAAAACTTTCCTGTTTGGGTGCCGAAGAAGGGTTCGATTTGAAGAACTCTTTTACTGTTTTATGCACTCCGTTTCTTCGAAATAATATTCTAAAACATCATGCCTTTTCATTCCTCACAAAACTTTCAAAAACCGTCGATCGTGACTCGATTTTTTTAGCACGTACTTCAAACTTCCCAGATTTGGGTTTCCGACGTAAAGTTCGATTTGAAGAACCAAATTACTGTCTTATGCACTCCATTTCTTAGAAATAATATTCTAAACCATCAAGCCTTATCATTACTCAGAAAAAATTTGAAAAACGTCGACTCGGCTTTTTTAGCACGTACTAAAAACTTTCCTGTTTGGGTGCCGAAGAAGGGTTCGATTTGAAGAACTCTTTTACTGTTTTATGCACTCCGTTTCTTCGAAATAATATTCTAAAACATCATGCCTTTTCATTCCTCACAAAACTTTCAAAAACCGTCGATCGTGACTCGATTTTTTTAGCACGTACTTCAAACTTCCCAGATTTGGGTTTCCGACGTAAAGTTCGATTTGAAGAACCAAATTACTGTCTTATGCACTCCATTTCTTAGAAATAATATTCTAAACCATCAAGCCTTATCATTACTCAGAAAAAATTTGAAAAACGTCGACTCGGCTTTTTTAGCACGTACTAAAAACTTTCCTGTTTGGGTGCCGAAGAAGGGTTCGATTTGAAGAACTCTTTTACTGTTTTATGCACTCCGTTTCTTCGAAATAATATTCTAAAACATCATGCCTTTTCATTCCTCACAAAACTTTCAAAAACCGTCGATCGTGACTCGATTTTTTTAGCACGTACTTCAAACTTCCCAGATTTGGGTTTCCGACGTAAAGTTCGATTTGAAGAACCAAATTACTGTCTTATGCACTCCATTTCTTAGAAATAATATTCTAAACCATCAAGCCTTATCATTACTCAGAAAAAATTTGAAAAACGTCGACTCGGCTTTTTTAGCACGTACTAAAAACTTTCCTGTTTGGGTGCCGAAGAAGGGTTCGATTTGAAGAACTCTTTTACTGTTTTATGCACTCCGTTTCTTCGAAATAATATTCTAAAACATCATGCCTTTTCATTCCTCACAAAACTTTCAAAAACCGTCGATCGTGACTCGATTTTTTTAGCACGTACTTCAAACTTCCCAGATTTGGGTTTCCGACGTAAAGTTCGATTTGAAGAACCAAATTACTGTCTTATGCACTCCATTTCTTAGAAATAATATTCTAAACCATCAAGCCTTATCATTACTCAGAAAAAATTTGAAAAACGTCGACTCGGCTTTTTTAGCACGTACTAAAAACTTTCCTGTTTGGGTGCCGAAGAAGGGTTCGATTTGAAGAACTCTTTTACTGTTTTATGCACTCCGTTTCTTCGAAATAATATTCTAAAACATCATGCCTTTTCATTCCTCACAAAACTTTCAAAAACCGTCGATCGTGACTCGATTTTTTTAGCACGTACTTCAAACTTCCCAGATTTGGGTTTCCGACGTAAAGTTCGATTTGAAGAACCAAATTACTGTCTTATGCACTCCATTTCTTAGAAATAATATTCTAAATCATCAAGCCTTATCATTACTCAGAAAAAATTTGAAAAACGTCGACTCGGCTTTTTTAGCACGTACTAAAAACTTTCCTGTTTGGGTGCCGAAGAAGGGTTCGATTTGAAGAACTCTTTTACTGTTTTATGCACTCCGTTTCTTCGAAATAATATTCTAAATCATCAAGCCTTATCATTCCTCACAAAACTTTCAAAAACCGTCGATCGTGACTCGGTTTTTTTAGCACGTACTTCAAACTTTCCAGATTTGTGTTTCCGACGTAGGGTTCGATTTGAAGAACCAAGTTACTGTCTTATGCACTCCATTTCTTAGAAATAATATTCTAAACCATCAAGCCTTATCATTACTCAGAAAAAATTTTAAAAACGTCGACTCGGCTTTTTTAGCACGTACTAAAAACTTTCCTGTTTGGGTGCCGAAGAAGGGTTCGATTTGAAGAACTCTTTTACTGTTTTATGCACTCCCTTTCTTAGAAATAGAATTCTAAATCATCAAGCCTTATCATTCCTCACAAAACTTTCAAAAACCGTCGATCGTGACTCGGTTTTTTTAGCACGTACTTCAAACTTCCCAGATTTGGGTTTCCGACGTAGGGTTCGATTTGAGGAACCAAATTACTGTCTTATGCACTCCATTTCTTAGAAATAATATTCTAAATCATCAAGCCTTATCATTCCTCAGAAAAATTTCGAAAAACATCGACCGTGACTCGGCTTTTTTAGCACGTACTAAAAACTTCCCTGTTTGGGTTTCCGAAGAAGGGTTCGATTTGAAGAACTCTTTCACTGTTTTATGCACTCCGTTTCTTAGAAATAATTTTCTAAATCTTCAAGCCTTATCATTCCTCCCAAAACTTTCAAAAAACGTCGATCGTGACTCAGTTTTTTTCACACGTACTTCAAACTTCCCAGATTTGGGTTTCCGACGTAAAGTTCGATTTGAAGAACCAAATTACTGTCTTATGCACTCCATTTCTTAGAAATAATATTCTAAATCATCAAGCCTTATCATTCCTCAGAAAAATTTCGAAAAACATCGACCGTGACTCGGCTTTTTTAGCACGTACTAAAAACTTCCGTGCTTGGGTTTCCGGAGAAGGGTTCGATTTGAAGAACTCTTTTACTGTTTTATGCACTCCGTTTCTTCGAAATAATATTCTAAATCATCAAGCCTTATCATTCCTCAAAAAACTTTCAAAAAACATCGATCGTGTCTCAATTTTTTTAGCACGTACTAAAAACTTCCCAGATTTGTGTTTCCGACGTAGGGTTCGATTTGAAGAACCAAATTACTGTCTTATGCACTCCATTTCTTAGAAATAATATTCTAAACCATCAAGCCTTATCATTACTCAGAAAAAATTTGAAAAACGTCGACTCGGCTTTTTTAGCACGTACTAAAAACTTTCCTGTTTGGGTGCCGAAGAAGGGTTCGATTTGAAGAACTCTTTTACTGTTTTATGCACTCCCTTTCTTAGAAATAATATTCTAAATCATCTAGCCTTAACATTCCTCACAAAACTTTCAAAAAACGTCGATCGTGACTCGATTTTTTTAGCACGTACTTCTCACTTCCCAAATTTGGGTTTACGACGTAGGGTTCGATTTGAAGAACAAAATTACTGTCTTATGCACTCCATTTCTTAGAAATAATATTCTAAATCATCAAGCCTTATCATTACTCGGAAAAAATTTGAAAAACGTCGACTCGGCTTTTTTAGCACGTACTAAAAACTTCCCTGTTTGGGTTTCCGAAGAAGGGTTCGATTTGAAGAACTCTTTTACTGTTTTATGCACTCCCTTTCTTAGAAATAATATTCTAAATCATCAAGCCTTATCATTCCTCACAAAACTTTCAAAAACCGTCGATCGTGACTCGGTTTTTTTAACACGTACTTCAAACTTTCCAGATTTGTGTTTCCGACGTAGGGTTCGATTTGAAGAACCAAATTACTGTCTTATGCACTCCATTTCTTAGAAATAATATTCTAAACCATCAAGCCTTATCATTACTCAGAAAAATTTTTAAAAACGTCGACTCGGCTTTTTTAGCACGTACTAAAAACTTTCCTGTTTGGGTGCCGAAGAAGGGTTCGATTTGAAGAACTCTTTTACTGTTTTATGCACTCCCTTTCTTAGAAATAATATTCTAAATCATCAAGCCTTATCATTCCTCACAAAACTTTCAAAAACCGTCGATCGTGACTCGGTTTTTTTAGCACGTACTTCAAACTTCCCAGATTTGTGTTTCCGACGTAGGGTTCGATTTGAAGAACCAAATTACTGTCTTATGCACTCCATTTCTTAGAAATAATATTCTAAATCATCAAGCCTTATCATTACTCAGAAAAAATTTGAAAAACGTCGACTCGGCTTTTTTAGCACGTACTAAAAACTTTCCTGTTTGGGTGCCGAAGAAGGGTTCGATTTGAAGAACTCTTTTACTGTTTTATGCACTCCCTTTCTTAGAAATAATATTCTAAATCATCAAGCCTTATTATTCCTCACAAAACTTTCAAAAACCGTCGATCGTGACTCGGTTTTTTTAGCACGTACTTCAAACTTCCCAGATTTGTGTTTCCGACGTAGGGTTCGATTTGAAGAACCAAATTACTGTCTTATGCACTCCATTTCTTAGAAATAATATTCTAAATCATCAAGCCTTATCATTCCTCAGAAAAATTTCGAAAAACATCGACCGTGACTCGGCTTTTTTAGCACGTACTAAAAACTTCCCTGTTTGGGTTTCCGAAGAAGGGTTCGATTTGAAGAACTCTTTCACTGTTTTATGCACTCCGTTTCTTCGAAATAATATTCTAAATCATCAAGCCTTATCATTCCTCACAAAACTTTCAAAAAACGTCGATCGTGACTCGGTTTTTTTCACACGTACTTCAAACTTCCCAGATTTGGGTTTCCGACGTAAAGTTCGATTTGAAGAACCAAATTACTGTCTTATGCACTCTATTTCTTAGAAATAATATTCTAAATCATCAAGCCTTATCATTACTCATAAAAAATTTGAAAAACGTCGACTCAGCTTTTTTAGCACGTACTAAAAACTTCCGTGTTTGGGTTTCCGGAGAAGGGTTCGATTTGAAGAACCAAATTACTGTCTTATGCACTCCATTTCTTAGAAATAATATTCTAAACCATCAAGCCTTATCATTACTCAGAAAAAATTTGAAAAACGTCAACTCGGCTTTTTTAGCACGTACTAAAAACTTTCCTGTTTGGATTTCCGAAGAAGGGTTCGATTTGAAGAACTCTTTTACTGTTTTATGCACTCCCTTTCTTAGAAATAATATTCTAAATCATCAAGCCTTATCATTCCTCACAAAACTTTCAAAAACCGTCGATCGTGACTCGGTTTTTTTCTTACGTACTTCAAACTTCCCAGATTTGGGTTTCCGACGTAGGGTTCGATTTGAAGAACCAAATTACTGTCTTATGCACTCCATTTCTTAGAAATAATATTCTAAATCATCAAGCCTTATCATTACTCAGAAAAAATTTGAAAAACGTCGACTCGGCTTTTTTAGCACGTACTAAAAACTTTCCTGTTTGGGTTTCCGAAGAAGGGTTCGATTTGAAGAACTCTTTTACTGTTTTATGCACTCCGTTTCTTAGAAATAATATTCTAAATCATCTAGCCTTAACATTCCTCACAAAACTTTCAAAAAACGTCGATCGTGACTCGATTTTTTTAGCACGTACTTCTCACTTCCCAGATTTGGGTTTCCGACGTAAAGTTCGATTTGAAGAACCAAATTACTGTCTTATGCACTCCATTTCTTAGAAATAATATTCTAAATCATCAAGCCTTATCATTACTCATAAAAAATTTTAAAAACGTCGACTCAGCTTTTTTAGCACGTACTAAAAACTTCCGTGTTTGGGTTTCCGGAGAAGGGTTCGATTTGAAGAACTCTTTTACTGTTTTATGCACTCCGTTTCTTCGAAATAATATTCTAAATCATCAAGCCTTATCATTCCTCACAAAACTTTCAAAAACCGTCGATCGTGACTCGGTTTTTTTAGCACGTACTTCAAACTTCCCAGATTTGTGTTTCCGACGTAGGGTTCGATTTGAGGAACAAAATTACTGTCTTATGCACTCCATTTCTTAGAAATAATATTCTAAATCATCAAGCCTTATCATTCCTCAGAAAAATTTCGAAAAACATCGACCGTGACTCGGCTTTTTTAGCACGTACTAAAAACTTCCCTGTTTGGGTTTCCGAAGAAGGGTTCGATTTGAAGAACTCTTTTACTGTTTTATGCACTCCGTTTCTTAGAAATAATATTCTAAATCATCTAGCCTTAACATTCCTCCCAAAACTTTCAAAAAACGTCGATCGTGACTCGATTTTTTTAGCACGTACTTCTCACTTCCCAAATTTGGGTTTACGACGTAGGGTTCGATTTGAAGAACAAAATTACTGTCTTATGCACTCCATTTCTTAGAAATAATATTCTAAATCATCAAGCCTCATCATTACTCGGAAAAAATTTGAAAAACGTCGACTCGGCATTTTTAGCACGTACTAAAAACTTACCCTGTTTGGGTTTCCGAAGAAGGGTTCGATTTGAAGAACTCTTTTACTGTTTTATGCACTCCCTTTCTTAGAAATAATATTCTAAATCATCAAGCCTTATCATTCCTCACAAAACTTTCAAAAACCGTCGATCGTGACTCGGTTTTTTTAGCACGTACTTCAAACTTTCCAGATTTGTGTTTCCGAAGTAGGGTTCGATTTGAAGAACTCTTTTACTGTTTTATGCACTCCGTTTCTTCGAAATAATATTCTAAATCATCAAGCCTTATCATTCCTCACAAAACTTTCAAAAACCGTCGATCGTGACTCGGTTTTTTTAGCACGTAGTTCAAACTTCCCAGATTTGGGTTTCCGAAGTAGGGTTCGATTTGAAGAACTCTTTTACTGTTTTATGCACTCCCTTTCTTAGAAATAATATTCTAAATCATCAAGCCTTATCATTCCTCACAAAACTTTCAAAAACCGTCGATCGTGACTCGGTTTTTTTAGCACGTATTTCAAACTTCCCAGATTTGTGTTTCCGACGTAGGGTTCGATTTGAGGAACCAAATTACTGTCTTATGCACTCCATTTCTTAGAAATAATATTCTAAATCATCAAGCCTTATCATTCCTCTGAAAAATTTCGAAAAACATCGACCGTGACTCGGCTTTTTTAGCACGTACTAAAAACTTCCCTGTTTGGGTTTCCGAAGAAGGGTTCGATTTGAAGAACTCTTTCACTGTTTTATGCACTCCGTTTCTTAGAAATAATATTCTAAATCTTCAAGCCTTATCATTCCTCAAAAAACTTTCAAAAAACGTCGATCGTGACTCAGTTTTTTTCACACGTACTTCAAACTTCCCAGATTTGGGTTTCCGACGTAAAGTTCGATTTGAAGAACCAAATTACTGTCTTATGCACTCCGTTTCTTAGAAATAATATTCTAAATCATCAAGCCTTATCATTCCTCACAAAACTTTCAAAAAACGTCGATCGTGACTCGGTTTTTTTCACACGTACTTCAAACTTCCCAGATTTGGGTTTTCGACGTAAAGTTCGATTTGAAGAACCAAATTACTGTCTTATGCACTCCATTTCTTAGAAATAATATTCTAAATCATCAAGCCTTATCATTACTCATAAAAAATTTGAAAAACGTCGACTCAGCTTTTTTAGCACGTACTAAAAACTTCTGTGTTTGGGTTTCCGGAGAAGGGTTCGATTTGAAGAACTCTTTTACTGTTTTATGCACTCCGTTTCTTCGAAATAATATTCTAAATCATCAAGCCTTATCATTCCTCACAAAACTTTCAAAAACCGTCGATCGTGACTCGATTTTTTTAGCACGTACTTCAAACTTCCCAGATTTGTGTTTCCGACGTAGGGTTCGATTTGAAGAACTCTTTTACTGTTTTATGCACTCCGTTTCTTCGAAATAATATTCTAAATCATGAAGCCTTATCATTCCTCAAAAAACTTTCAAAAAACGTCGATCGTGTCTCAATTTTTTTAGCACGTACTTCTCACTTCCCAAATTTGGGTTTACGACGTAGGGTTCGATTTGATGAACAAAATTACTATCTTATGCACTCCATTTCTTAGAAATAATATTCTAAATCATCAAGCCTTATCATTACTCATAAAAAATTTGAAAAACGTCGACTCAGCTTTTTTAGCACGTACTAAAAACTTCCGTGTTTGGGTTTCTGGAGAAGGGTTCGATTTGAAGAACTCTTTTACTGTTTTATGCACTCCGTTTCTTCGAAATAATATTCTAAATCATCAAGCCTTATCATTCCTCACAAAACTTTCAAAAACCGTCGATCGTGACTCGATTTTTTTAGCACGTACTTCAAACTTCCCAGATTTGTGTTTCCGACGCAGGGTTCGATTTGAAGAACCAAATTACTGTCTTATGCACTCCATTTCTTAGAAATAATATTCTAAACCATCAAGCCTTATCATTACTCAGAAAAAATTTGAAAAACGTCGACTCGGCTTTTTTAGCACGTACTAAAAACTTTCCTGTTTGGATTTCCGAAGAAGGGTTCGATTTGAAGAACTCTTTTACTGTTTTATGCACTCCGTTTCTTAGAAATAATATTCTAAATCATCTAGCCTTAACATTCCTCACAAAACTTTCAAAAAAACGTCGATCGTGACTCGATTTTTTTAGCACGTACTTCTCACTTCCCAAATTTGGGTTTACGACGTAGGGTTCGATTTGAAGAACAAATTACTGTCTTATGCACTCCATTTCTTAGAAATAATATTCTAAATCATCAAGCCTCATCATTACTNCAATCGTGACTCGGTTTTTTTCACACGTTCTTCAAACTTCCCAGATTTGGGTTTCCGACGTAGGGTTCGAATTGAAGAACCAAATTACTGTCTTATGCACTCCATTTCTTAGAAATAATATTCTAAATCATCAAGCCTTATCATTCCTCACAAAACTTTCAAAAAACGTCGATCGTCACTCGGTTTTTTTCACACGTACTTCAAACTTCCCAGATTTGGGTTTCCGAAATAGAGTTCGATTTGAGGAACCAAATTACTGTCTTATGCATTCCATTTCTTAGAAATAATATTCTAAAACATCAAGCCTTATCATTCCTCAGAAAAATTTCGAAAAACATCGACCGTGACTCGGCTTTTTTAGCACGTACTAAAAACTTCCCTGTTTGGGTTTCCGAAGAAGGGTTCGATTTGAAGAACCAAATTACTGTCTTATGCACTCCATTTCNCAAATTTGGGTTTACGACGTAGGGTTCGATTTGATGAACAAAATTACTATCTTATGCACTCCATTTCTTAGAAATAATATTCTAAATCATCAAGCCTTATCATTACTCAGAAAAAATTTGAAAAACGTCGACTCGGCTTTTTTAGCACGTACTAAAAACTTCCCTGTTTGGGTTTACGAAGAAGGGTTCGATTTGAAGAACTCTTTTACTGTTTTATGCACTCCGTTTCTTAGAAATAATATTCTAAATCATCAAGCCTTATCATTCCCCACAAAACATTCGAAAAACGTCGATCGTGACTCGGTTTTTTTAGCACGTACTTCAAACTTCCCAGATTTGGGTTTCCGACGTAGGGTTCGATTTGAAGAACCAAATTACTGTCTTATGCACTCCATTTCTTAGAAATAATATTCTAAATCATCAAGCCTTATCATTCCTCAGAAAAATTTCGAAAAACATCGACCGTGACTCGGCTTTTTTAGCACGTACTAAAAACTTCCCTGTTTGGGTTTCCGAAGAAGGGTTCGATTTGAAGAACCAAATTACTGTCTTATGCACTCCATTTCATAGAAATAATATTCTAAATCATCAAGCCTTATCATTACTCATAAAAAATTTGAAAAACGTCGACTCAGCTTTTTAGCACGTGCTAAAAACTTCCGTGTTTGGGTTTCCGGAGAAGGGTTCGATTTGAAGAACTCTTTTACTGTTTTATGCACTCCGTTTCTTAGAAATAATATTCTAAATCATCAAGCCTTATCATTCCTCACAAAACTTTCAAAAACCGTCGATCGTGACTCGGTTTTTTTAGCACGTACTTCAAACTTTCCAGATTTGTGTTTCCGACGTAGGGTTCGATTTGAAGAACCAAATTACTGTTTTATGCACTCCATTTCTTAGAAATAATATTCTAAACCATCAAGCCTTATCATTACTAAGAAAAAATTTTAAAAACGTCGNACTAAAAACTTCCGTGTTTGGGTTTCCGAAGAAGGGTTCGATTTGAAGAACTCTTTTACTGTTTTATGCACTCCGTTTCTTAGAAATAATATTCTAAATCATCAAGCCTTATCATTCCTGACAAAACTTTCAAAAAACGTCGATCGTGACTCGGTTTTTTTAGCACGTACTTCAAACTTCCCAGATTTGGGTTTCCGACGTAAAGTTCGATTTGAAGAACCAAATTACTGTCTTATGCACTCCATTTCTTAGAAATAATATTCAAAATCATCAAGCCTTATCATTCCTCAGAAAAATTTCGAAAAACATCGACCGTGACTCGGCTTTTTTAGCACGTACTAAAAACTTCCCTGTTTGGGTTTCCGAAGAAGGGTTCGATTTGAAGAACTCTTTTACTGTTTTATGCACTCCGTTTTTTAGAAATAATATTCGAAATCATCAAGCCTTATCATTCCTCACAAAACTTTCAAAAAACGTCGATCGTGACTCGGTTTTTTTAGCACGTACTTCAAACTTCCCAGATTTGGGTTTCCGACGTAGGGTTCGATTTGAAGAACCAAATTACTGTCTTATGCACTCCATTTCTTAGAAATAATATTCTAAATCATCAAGCCTTATCATTCCTCAGAAAAATTTCGAAAAACATCGACCGTGACTCGGCTTTTTTAGCACGTACTAAAAACTTCCTTGTTTGGGTTTCCGAAGAAGGGTTCGATTTGAAGAACTCTTTCACTGTTTTATGCACTCCGTTTCTTNCATCAAGCCTTATCATTCCTCAGAAAAATTTCGAAAAACATCGACCGTGACTCGGCTTTTTTAGCACGTACTAAAAACTTCCCTGTTTGGGTTTCCGAAGAAGGGTTCGATTTGAAGAACTCTTTTACTGTTTAATGCACTCTGTTTCTTAGAAATAATATTCTAAATCATCAAGCCTTATCATTCCTCACAAAACTTTCAAAAAACGTCGTTTCTTAGAAATAATATTCTAAATCATCAAGCCTTATCATTCCTCACAAAACTTTCAAAAAACGTCGATCGTGACTCGGTTTTTTTCTTACGTACTTCAAACTTCCCAGATTTGGGTTTCCGACGTAGGGTTCGATTTGAGGAACCAAATTACTGTCTTATGCACTCCATTTCTTAGAAATAATTTCTTAGAAATAATATTCTAAATCATCTAGCCTTATTATTCCTCAGAAAATTTCGAAAAACATCGACCGTGACTCGGCTTTTTTAGCACGTACTAAAAACTTACCTGTTTGGGTTTCCGAAGAAGGGTTCGATTTGAAGAACCAAATTACTGTCTTATGCACTCCATTTCTTAGAAATAATTTCTTAGAAATAATATTCTAAATCATCTAGCCTTATTATTCCTCAGAAAATTTCGAAAAACATCGACCGTGACTCGGCTTTTTTAGCACGTACTAAAAACTTACCTGTTTGGGTTTCCGAAGAAGGGTTCGATTTGAAGAACCAAATTACTGTCTTATGCACTCCATTTCATAGAAATAATATTCTAAATCATCAAGCCTTATCATTACTCATAAAAAATTTGAAAAACGTCGAGTCAGCTTTTTTAGCACGTACTAAAAACTTCCTTGTTTGGGTTTCCGAAGAAGGGTTCGATTTGAAGAACTCTTTTACTGTTTTATGCACTCCGTTTCTTCGAAATGATATTCTAAATCATCAAGCCTTATCATTCCTCACAAAACTTTCAAAAAACGTCGATCGTGACTCGGTTTTTTTAGCACGTACTAAAAACTTCCGAAATTTGGGTTTCCGAAGTAGGGTTCGATTTAAAGAACCATATTACTGTTTTATGCACTCCGTTTCTTAGAAATAATATTCTAAATCATCTAGCCTTATCATTCCTCACAAAACTTTCAAAAAACGTCGATCGTGACTCGATTTTTTTAGCACGTACTTCTCACTTCCCAGATTTGGGTTTCCGACGTAGGGTTCGATTTGAAGAACCAAATTACTGTCTTATGCACTGCATTTCTTAGAAATAATATTCTAAATCATCAAGCCTTATCATTACTCATAAAAATTTTCGAAAAACATCGACCGTGACTCGGCTTTTTTAGCACGTACTAAAAACATCCCTGTTTGGGTTTCCGAAGAAGGGTTCGATTTGAAGAACTCTTTTACTGTTTTATGCACTCCGTTTCTTAGAAATAATATTCTAAATCATCAAGCCTTATCATTCCTCAAAAAACTTTCAAAAAACGTCGATCGTGTCTCAATTTTTTTAGCACGTACTAAAAACTTCCCAGATTTGGGTTTCCGACGTAGGGTTCGATTTGAAGAACCAAATTACTGTCTTATGCACTCCATTTCTTAGAAATAATATTCTAAATCATCAAGCCTTGTCATTCCTCAGAAAAATTTCAAAAAACATCGACCGTGACTCAGCTTTTTTATCACGTACTAAAAACTTCCCTGTTTGGGTTTCCGAAGAAGGGTTCGATTTGAAGAACTCTTTTACTGTTTTATGCACTCCGTTTCTTAGAAATAATATTCTAAATCATCAAGCCTTATCATTCCTCAGAAAAATTTCAAAAAACATCGACCGTGACTCAGCTTTTTTATCACGTACTAAAAACTTCCCTGTTTGGGTTTCCGAAGAAGGGTTCGATTTGAAGAACTCTTTTACTGTTTTATGCACTCCGTTTCTTAGAAATAATATTCTAAATCATCAAGCCTTATCATTCCTCACAAAACTTTCAAAAAACGTCGATCGTGTCTCAATTTTTTTAGCACGTACTAAAAACTTCCCAGATTTGGGTTTCCGACGTAGGGTTCGATTTGAAGAACCAAATTACTGTCTTATGCACTCCATTTCTTAGAAATAATATTCTAAATCATCAAGCCTTATCATTCCTCAGAAAAATTTCGAAAAACATCGACCGTGACTCGGCTTTTTTAGCACGTACTAAAAACTTCCCTGTTTGGGTTTCCGAAGAAGGGTTCGATTTGAAGAACTCTTTTACTGTTTAATGCACTCTGTTTCTTAGAAATAATATTTTAAATCATCAAGCCTTATCATTCCTCACAAAACTTTCAAAAAACGTCGATCGTGACTCGATTTTTTTAGCACGTACTAAAAACTTCCCAAATTTGGGTTTCCGAAGTAGGGTTCGATTTAAAGAACCATATTACTGTTTTATGCACTCCGTTTCTAAATTTGGGTTTCCGAAGTAGGGTTCGATTTAAAGAACCATATTACTGTTTTATGCACTCCGTTTCTTAGAAATAATATTCTAAATCATCTAGCCTTATCATTCCTCACAAAACTTTCAAAAAACGTTGATCGTGACTTGATTTTTTTAGCACGTACTTCTCTCTTCCCAGATTTGGGTTTCTGACGTAGGGTTCGATTTGAAGAACCAAATTACTGTCTTATGCACTCCATTTCTTAGAAATAATATTCTAAATCCTCAAGCCTTATCATTACTCATAAAAAATTTGAAAAACGTTGACTCAGCTTTTTTAGCACGTACTAAAAACTTCCCTGTTTGGGTTTCCGAAGAAGGGTTCGATTTGAAGAACTCTTTTACTGTTTTATGCACTCCGTTTCTTAGAAACAATATTCTAAATCATCAAGCCTTATCATTCCTCACAAAACTTTCAAAAAACGTCGATCGTGACTCGGTTTTTTTAGCACGTACTTCAAACTTCCCAGATTTGGGTTTCCGACGTAAAGTTCGATTTGAAGAACCAAATTACTGTCTTATGCACTCCATTTCTTAGAAATAATATTCTAAATCATCAAGCCTTATCATTCCTCAGAAAAATTTCGAAAAACATCGACCGTGACTCGGCTTTTTTAGCACGTACTAAAAACTTCCCTGTTTGGGTTTCCGAAGAAAGGTTCGATTTGAAGAACTCTTTTACTGTTTTATGCACTCCGTTTCTTAGAAGTAATATTCGAAATCATCAAGCCTTATCGTTCCTCACAAAACTTTCAAAAAACGTCGATCGTGACTCGGTTTTTTTCACACGTACTTCAAACTTCCTAGATTTGGGTTTCCGACGTAAAGTTCGATTTGAAGAACCAAATTACTGTCTTATGCACTCCATTTCTTAGAAATAATATTCTAAATCATCAAGCCTTATCATTCCTCAGAAAAATTTCGAAAAACATCGACCGTGACTCGGCTTTTTTAGCACGTACTAAAAACTTCCCTGTTTGGGTTTCCGAAGAAGGGTTAGATTTGAAGAACTCTTTTACTGTTTTATGCACTCTGTTTCTTCGAAATAATATTCTAAATCATGAAGCCTTATCATTCCTCACAAAACTTTCAAAAAATGTCAATCGTGACTCGGTTTTTTTCACACGTTCTTCAAACTTCCCAGATTTGGGTTTCCGACGTAGGGTTCGAATTGAAGAACCAAATTACTGTCTTATGCACTCCATTTCTTAGAAATAATATTCTAAATAATCAAGTCTTAACATTCCTCAGAAAAATTTCGAAAAACATCGACCGTGACTCGGCTTTTTTAGCACGTACTAAAAACTTCCCTGTTTGGGTTTCCGAAGAAGGGTTCGATTTGAAGAACTCTTTTACTGTTTTATGCACTCCGTTTCTTAGAAGTAATATTCGAAATCATCAAGCCGTATCATTCCTCACAAAACTTTCGAAAAACGACAATCATGACTCGGTTTTTTAGCACGTACTTCAAAGTTCCCCGATTTGTGTTTTCAAAGTATGGTTTGATTTGAGGAACCATATTACTATTTTATGCACTCAGTTTTTTAGAAATAATATTCGAAATCATCAAGCCGTATCATTCCTCACAAAACTTTCGAAAAACGACAATCATGACTCGGTTTTTTAGCACGTACTTCAAAGTTCCCCGATTTGTGTTTTCAAAGTATGGTTTGATTTGAGGAACCATATTACTATTTTATGCACTCAGTTTTTTAGAAATAATATTCGAAATCATCAAGCCGTATCATTCCTCACAAAACTTTCGAAAAACGACAATCATGACTCGGTTTTTTAGCACGTACTTCAAAGTTCCCCGATTTGTGTTTTCAAAGTATGGTTTGATTTGAGGAACCATATTACTATTTTATGCACTCAGTTTTTTAGAAATAATATTCGAAATCATCAAGCCGTATCATTCCTCACAAAACTTTCGAAAAACGACAATCATGACTCGGTTTTTTAGCACGTACTTCAAAGTTCCCCGATTTGTGTTTTCAAAGTATGGTTTGATTTGAGGAACCATATTACTATTTTATGCACTCAGTTTTTTAGAAATAATATTCGAAATCATCAAGCCGTATCATTCCTCACAAAACTTTCGAAAAACGACAATCATGACTCGGTTTTTTAGCACGTACTTCAAAGTTCCCCGATTTGTGTTTTCAAAGTATGGTTTGATTTGAGGAACCATATTACTATTTTATGCACTCAGTTTTTTAGAAATAATATTCGAAATCATCAAGCCGTATCATTCCTCACAAAACTTTCGAAAAACGACAATCATGACTCGGTTTTTTAGCACGTACTTCAAAGTTCCCCGATTTGTGTTTTCAAAGTATGGTTTGATTTGAGGAACCATATTACTATTTTATGCACTCAGTTTTTTAGAAATAATATTCGAAATCATCAAGCCGTATCATTCCTCACAAAACTTTCGAAAAACGACAATCATGACTCGGTTTTTTAGCACGTACTTCAAAGTTCCCCGATTTGTGTTTTCAAAGTATGGTTTGATTTGAGGAACCATATTACTATTTTATGCACTCAGTTTTTTAGAAATAATATTCGAAATCATCAAGCCGTATCATTCCTCACAAAACTTTCGAAAAACGACAATCATGACTCGGTTTTTTAGCACGTACTTCAAAGTTCCCCGATTTGTGTTTTCAAAGTATGGTTTGATTTGAGGAACCATATTACTATTTTATGCACTCAGTTTTTTAGAAATAATATTCGAAATCATCAAGCCGTATCATTCCTCACAAAACTTTCGAAAAACGACAATCATGACTCGGTTTTTTAGCACGTACTTCAAAGTTCCCCGATTTGTGTTTTCAAAGTATGGTTTGATTTGAGGAACCATATTACTATTTTATGCACTCAGTTTTTTAGAAATAATATTCGAAATCATCAAGCCGTATCATTCCTCACAAAACTTTCGAAAAACGACAATCATGACTCGGTTTTTTAGCACGTACTTCAAAGTTCCCCGATTTGTGTTTTCAAAGTATGGTTTGATTTGAGGAACCATATTACTATTTTATGCACTCAGTTTTTTAGAAATAATATTCGAAATCATCAAGCCGTATCATTCCTCACAAAACTTTCGAAAAACGACAATCATGACTCGGTTTTTTAGCACGTACTTCAAAGTTCCCCGATTTGTGTTTTCAAAGTATGGTTTGATTTGAGGAACCATATTACTATTTTATGCACTCAGTTTTTTAGAAATAATATTCGAAATCATCAAGCCGTATCATTCCTCACAAAACTTTCGAAAAACGACAATCATGACTCGGTTTTTTAGCACGTACTTCAAAGTTCCCCGATTTGTGTTTTCAAAGTATGGTTTGATTTGAGGAACCATATTACTATTTTATGCACTCAGTTTTTTAGAAATAATATTCGAAATCATCAAGCCGTATCATTCCTCACAAAACTTTCGAAAAACGACAATCATGACTCGGTTTTTTAGCACGTACTTCAAAGTTCCCCGATTTGTGTTTTCAAAGTATGGTTTGATTTGAGGAACCATATTACTATTTTATGCACTCAGTTTTTTAGAAATAATATTCGAAATCATCAAGCCGTATCATTCCTCACAAAACTTTCGAAAAACGACAATCATGACTCGGTTTTTTAGCACGTACTTCAAAGTTCCCCGATTTGTGTTTTCAAAGTATGGTTTGATTTGAGGAACCATATTACTATTTTATGCACTCAGTTTTTTAGAAATAATATTCGAAATCATCAAGCCGTATCATTCCTCACAAAACTTTCGAAAAACGACAATCATGACTCGGTTTTTTAGCACGTACTTCAAAGTTCCCCGATTTGTGTTTTCAAAGTATGGTTTGATTTGAGGAACCATATTACTATTTTATGCACTCAGTTTTTTAGAAATAATATTCGAAATCATCAAGCCGTATCATTCCTCACAAAACTTTCGAAAAACGACAATCATGACTCGGTTTTTTAGCACGTACTTCAAAGTTCCCCGATTTGTGTTTTCAAAGTATGGTTTGATTTGAGGAACCATATTACTATTTTATGCACTCAGTTTTTTAGAAATAATATTCGAAATCATCAAGCCGTATCATTCCTCACAAAACTTTCGAAAAACGACAATCATGACTCGGTTTTTTAGCACGTACTTCAAAGTTCCCCGATTTGTGTTTTCAAAGTATGGTTTGATTTGAGGAACCATATTACTATTTTATGCACTCAGTTTTTTAGAAATAATATTCGAAATCATCAAGCCGTATCATTCCTCACAAAACTTTCGAAAAACGACAATCATGACTCGGTTTTTTAGCACGTACTTCAAAGTTCCCCGATTTGTGTTTTCAAAGTATGGTTTGATTTGAGGAACCATATTACTATTTTATGCACTCAGTTTTTTAGAAATAATATTCGAAATCATCAAGCCGTATCATTCCTCACAAAACTTTCGAAAAACGACAATCATGACTCGGTTTTTTAGCACGTACTTCAAAGTTCCCCGATTTGTGTTTTCAAAGTATGGTTTGATTTGAGGAACCATATTACTATTTTATGCACTCAGTTTTTTAGAAATAATATTCGAAATCATCAAGCCGTATCATTCCTCACAAAACTTTCGAAAAACGACAATCATGACTCGGTTTTTTAGCACGTACTTCAAAGTTCCCCGATTTGTGTTTTCAAAGTATGGTTTGATTTGAGGAACCATATTACTATTTTATGCACTCAGTTTTTTAGAAATAATATTCGAAATCATCAAGCCGTATCATTCCTCACAAAACTTTCGAAAAACGACAATCATGACTCGGTTTTTTAGCACGTACTTCAAAGTTCCCCGATTTGTGTTTTCAAAGTATGGTTTGATTTGAGGAACCATATTACTATTTTATGCACTCAGTTTTTTAGAAATAATATTCGAAATCATCAAGCCGTATCATTCCTCACAAAACTTTCGAAAAACGACAATCATGACTCGGTTTTTTAGCACGTACTTCAAAGTTCCCCGATTTGTGTTTTCAAAGTATGGTTTGATTTGAGGAACCATATTACTATTTTATGCACTCAGTTTTTTAGAAATAATATTCGAAATCATCAAGCCGTATCATTCCTCACAAAACTTTCGAAAAACGACAATCATGACTCGGTTTTTTAGCACGTACTTCAAAGTTCCCCGATTTGTGTTTTCAAAGTATGGTTTGATTTGAGGAACCATATTACTATTTTATGCACTCAGTTTTTTAGAAATAATATTCGAAATCATCAAGCCGTATCATTCCTCACAAAACTTTCGAAAAACGACAATCATGACTCGGTTTTTTAGCACGTACTTCAAAGTTCCCCGATTTGTGTTTTCAAAGTATGGTTTGATTTGAGGAACCATATTACTATTTTATGCACTCAGTTTTTTAGAAATAATATTCGAAATCATCAAGCCGTATCATTCCTCACAAAACTTTCGAAAAACGACAATCATGACTCGGTTTTTTAGCACGTACTTCAAAGTTCCCCGATTTGTGTTTTCAAAGTATGGTTTGATTTGAGGAACCATATTACTATTTTATGCACTCAGTTTTTTAGAAATAATATTCGAAATCATCAAGCCGTATCATTCCTCACAAAACTTTCGAAAAACGACAATCATGACTCGGTTTTTTAGCACGTACTTCAAAGTTCCCCGATTTGTGTTTTCAAAGTATGGTTTGATTTGAGGAACCATATTACTATTTTATGCACTCAGTTTTTTAGAAATAATATTCGAAATCATCAAGCCGTATCATTCCTCACAAAACTTTTGTCAAACGTCGACCGTGACTCGGCTGTTTTAGCACGTACTAAAAACTTTCCTGTTTGGGTTTCCGAAGAAAGGTTCGATTTGAAGAACTCTTTTAGTGTTTTATGCACTCCGTTTCATCGAAATAATATTCTAAACCATCAAGCCTTATCATTCCTCACAAAACTTTCAAAAAACGTCGATCGTGACTAGGTTTTTTTCACACGTACTTCAAACTTCCCAGATTTGGGTTTCCAACGTAGGGTTCGATTTGAAGAACCAAATTACTGTCTTATGCACTCCATTTCTTAGAAATAATATTCTAAATCATCAAGCCTTATCATTCCTCAGAAAAATTTCGAAAAAGATCGACCGTGACTCGGTTTTTTTCACACGTACTTCAAACTTCCTAGATTTGGGTTTCCGACGTAAAGTTCGATTTGAAGAACTAGTTTACTGTTTTATGCACTCCGTTTCATCGAAATAATATTCTAAATCAACTAGCCTTATCATTCCTCAGAAAAATTTCGAAAAAGATCGACCGTGACTCGGTTTTTTTCACACGTACTTCAAACTTCCTAGATTTGGGTTTCCGACGTAAAGTTCGATTTGAAGAACCATATTACTGTCTTATGCACTCCATTTCTTAGAAATAATATTCTAAATCATCAAGCCTTATCATTCCTCAGAAAAATTTCGAAAAACATCGACCGTGACTCGGCTTTTTTAGCACGTACTAAAAACTTCCCTGTTTGGGTTTCCGAAGAAGGGTTCGATTTGAAGAACTCTTTTACTGTTTTATGCACTCCGTTTCTTCGAAATAATATTCTAAATCATCAAGCCTTATCATTCCTCACAAAACTTTCAAAAAACGTCGATCGTGACTCGGTTTTTTTCACACGTACTTCAAACTTCCCAGATTTGGGTTTCTGACGTAAAGTTCGATTTGAAGAACCAAATTACTGTCTTATGCACTCCATTTCTTAGAAATAATATTCAAAATCATCAAGCCTTATCATTCCTCAGAAAAATTTCGAAAAAGATCGACCGTGACTCGGCTTTTTTTAGCACGTACTAAAAACTTCCCTGTTTGGGTTTCCGAAGAAGGGTTCGATTTGAAGAACTCTTTTACTGTTTTATGCACTCCGTTTCTTAGAAATAATATTCTAAATCATCAAGCCTTATCATTCCTCACAAAACTTTCAAAAAACGTCGATCGTGACTCGGTTTTTTTCACACGTACTTCAAACTTCCCAGATTTGGGTTTCCGACGTAAAGTTCGATTTGAAGAACCAAATTACTGTCTTATGCACTCCATTTCTTAGAAACAATATTTTAAATCATCAAGCCTTATCATTACTCAGAAAAAATTTGAAAAACGTCGACTCGGCTTTTTTAGCACGTACTAAAAACTTCCTTGTTTGGGTTTCCGAAGAAGGGTTAGATTTGAAGAACTCTTTTACTGTTTTATGCACTCCGTTTCTTCGAAATAATATTCTAAATCATGAAGCCTTATCATTCCTCACAAAACTTTCAAAAAATGTCAATCGTGACTCGGTTTTTTTCACACGTTCTTCAAACTTCCCAGATTTGGGTTTCCGACGTAGGGTTCGAATTGAAGAACCAAATTACTGTCTTATGCACTCCATTTCTTAGAAATAATATTCTAAATCATCAACCCTTATCATTCCTCACAAAACTTTCAAAAACCGTCGATCGTGACTCGGTTTTTTTAGCACTTACTAAAAACTTCCCTGTTTCGGTTTCCGGAGAAGGGTTCGATTTGAAGAACTCTTTTACTGTTTTATGCACTCCGTTTCTTCGAAATAATATTCTAAATCATCAAGCCTTATCATTCCTCACAAAACTTTCAAAAACCGTCGATCGTGACTCGGTTTTTTTAGCACGTACTTCAAACTTCCCAGATTTGGGTTTCCGACGTAAAGTTCGATTTGAAGAACCAAATTACTGTCTTATGCACTCCATTTCTTAGAAATAATATTCAAAATCATCAAGCCTTATCATTCCTCAGAAAAATTTCGAAAAACATCGACCGTGACTCGGCTTTTTTAGCACGTACTAAAAACTTCCCTGTTTGGGT
>NW_019272044.1:80340-80643 GCF_002738345.1 Cucurbita maxima
GAAATAATATTCTAAATCATGAAGCCTTATCATTCCTCACAAAACTTTCAAAAAATGTCAATCGTGACTCGGTTTTTTTCACACGTTCTTCAAACTTCCCAGATTTGGGTTTCCGACGTAGGGTTCGAATTGAAGAACCAAATTACTGTCTTATGCACTCCATTTCTTAGAAATAATATTCTAAATAATCAAGTCTTAACATTCCTCAGAAAAATTTCGAAAAACATCGACCGTGACTCGGCTTTTTTAGCACGTACTAAAAACTTCCCTGTTTGGGTTTCCGAAGAAGGGTTCGATTTGAAG
>NW_019272044.1:80953-87241 GCF_002738345.1 Cucurbita maxima
CTCACAAAACTTTCGAAAAACGTCGATCGTGACTCGGTTTTTTTAGCACGTACTTCAAAGTTCCCCGATTTGTGTTTTCGAAGTATGGTTTGATTTGAGGAACCATATTACTATTTTATGCACTCAGTTTTTTAGAAATAATATTCTAAATCATCAAGCCTTATCATTCCTCACAAAACTTTCGAAAAACGTCATTCATGACACGGTTTTTTAGCACGTACTAAAAACTTTTTTGTTTGGGTTTCCGAAGATGGGTTCGATTTGACGAACTCTTTTACTGTTTTATGCACCTCATTTCTTAGAAATAATATTCTAAATCATCAAGTCTTATCATTCCTCACAAAACTTTCGAGATATATCGACCGTGACTCGGTTTTTTTAGCACGTACTAAAAACTTCCTTGTTTGGGTTTCCGAAGAAGGGTTCGATTTGAAGAACTCTTTTACTGTTTTATGCACTCCGTTTCTTAGAAATAATATTCTAAATCATCAAGCCTTATCATTCCTCACAAAACTTTCAAAAAACGTCGATTGTCACTCGGTTTTTTTCACACGTACTTCAAACTTCCCAGATTTGGGTTTCCGAAATAGAGTTCGATTTGAGGAACCAAATTACTGTCTTATGCATTCCATTTCTTAGAAATAATATTCTAAATCATCAAGCCTTATCATTCCTCAGAAAAATTTCGAAAAACATCGACCGTGACTCGGCTTTTTTAGCACGTACTAAAAACTTCCCTGTTTGGGTTTCCGAAAGAAGGGTTCGATTTGAAGAACTCTTTTACTGTTTTATGCACTCCGTTTCTTCGAAATAATATTCTAAATCATCAAGCCTAATCATTCCTCACAAAACTTTCGAAAATCGTCGAAAGGGACTAGGTGTTTTTTGGCACGTACTTCAAACGTCCCCGATTTGTGTTTTCGAAGTAGGGTTCGATTTGACGAACTCTTTTACTGTTTTATGCACTCCGTTTCTTCGAAATAATATTCTAAATCATCAAGCCTTATCATTCCTCACAAAACTTTCAAAAAACGTCGATCGTGACTCGGTTTTTTTAGCACGTACTAAAAACTAACAAAATTTGGGTTTCCGAAGAAGGGTTCGATTTGAAGAACCATATTACTTTTTTATGCACTCCGTTTCTTAGAAAAAATATTCTAAATCATCTAGCCTTATCATTCCTCACAAAACTTTCACAAAACGTCGATCGTGACTCTATTTTTTTAGCACGTACTTCACACTTTCCAGATTTGGGTTTCCGACGTAGGGTTCGATTTGAAGATCCAAATTACTGTCTTATGAACTCCATTTCTTAGAAATAATATTCTAAATCATCAAGCCTTATCATTACTCAGAAAAATTTTGAAAAACGTCGACTCGGCTTTTTTAGCACGTACTAAAAACTTTCCTGTTTGGGTTTCCGAAGAAGGGTTCGATTTGAAGAACTCTTTTACTGTTTTATGCACTCCGTTTCTTAGAAATAATATTCTAAATCATCAAGCCTTATCATTCCTCACAAAACTTTCAAAAAACGTCGATCGTGACTCGGTTTTTTTAGCACGTACTAAAAACTTCCCAAATTTGGGTTTCCGAAGTAGGGTTCGAAGAACCATATAACTGTTTTATGCACTCCGTTTCTTAGAAATAATATTCTAAACCATCAAGCCTTATCATTACTAAGAAAAAATTTTAAAAACGTCGACTCGGCTTTTTTAGCACGTACTAAAAACTTTCCTGTTTGGGTGCCGAAGAAGTGTTTGGTTTGAAGAACTCTTTTACTGTTTTATGCACTCCCTTTCTTAGAAATAATATTCTAAATCATCAAGCCTTATCATTCCTCACAAAACTTTCAAAAAACGTCGATCGTGACTCGGTTTTTTTCACACGTACTTCAAACTTCCCAGATTTGGGTTTCCGACGTAGGGTTCGATTTGAAAAACCAAATTACTGTCTTATGCACTCCATTTCTTAGAAATAATATTCTAAATCATCAAGCCTTATCATTCCTCACAAAACATTCGAAAAACGTCGATCGTGACTCGGTTTTTTTAGCACGTACTTCAAACTTCCCAGATTTGGGTTTCCGACGTAGGGTTCGATTTGAAGAACCAAATTACTGTCTTATGCACTCCATTTCTTAGAAATAATATTCTAAATCATCAAGCCTTATCATTCCTCAGAAAAATTTCGAAAAAGATCGACCGTGACTCGGCTTTTTTTAGCACGTACTAAAAACATCCCTGTTTGGGTTTCCGAAGAAGGGTTCGATTTGAAGAACTCTTTTACTGTTTTATGCACTCCGTTTCTTAGAAATAATATTCTAAATCATCAAGCCATATCATTCCTCACAAAACTTTCAAAAAACGTCGATCGTCACTCGGTTTTTTTCACACGTACTTCAAACTTCCCAGATTTGGGTTTCCGAAATAGAGTTCGATTTGAGGAACCAAATTACTGTCTTATGCATTCCATTTCTTAGAAATAATATTCTAAATCATCAAGCCTTATCATTCCTCAAAAAACTTTCAAAAAACGTCGATCGTGTCTCAATTTTTTTAGTACGTACTAAAAACTTCCCAGATTTGGGTTTCCGACGTAGGGTTCGATTTGAAGAACCAAATTACTGTCTTATGCACTCCATTTCTTAGAAATAATATTAAGAAGGGTTCGATTTGAAGAACTCTTTTACTGTTTTATGCACTCCGTTTCTTCGAAATAATATTCTAAATCATCAAGCCTTATCATTCCTCACAAAACTTTCAAAAAACGTCGATCGTGACTCGGTTTATTTAGCACGTACTAAAAACTAACAAAATTTGGGTTTCCGAAGAAGGGTTCGATTTGAAGAACCATATTACTGTTTTATGCACTCCGTTTCTTAGAAATAATATTCTAAATCATCTAGCCTTATCATTCCTCACAAAACTTTCACAAAACGTCGATCGTGACTCGATTTTTTGAGCACGTACTTCACACTTTCCAGATTTGGGTTTCCGACGTAGGGTTCGATTTGAAGAACCAAATTACTGTCTTATGAACTCCATTTCTTAGAAATAATATTCTAAATCATCAAGCCTTATCATTACTTAGAAAAAATTTGAAAAACGTCGACTCGGCTTTTTTAGCACGTACTAAAAACTTCCCTGTTTGGGTTTCCAAAGAAGGGTTCGATTTGAAGAACTCTTTTACTGTTTTATGCACTCCCTTTCTTAGAAATAATATTCTAAATCATCAAGTCTTATCATTCCTCACAAAACTTTCGAGATATATCGACCGTGACTCGGTTTTTTTAGCACTTACTAAAAACTTCCCTGTTTCGGTTTCCGAAGAAGGGTTCGACTTGAAGAACTCTTTTACTCTTTTATGCACTCCGTTTCTTAGAAATAATATTCTAAATTATCAAGTCTTATAATTCCTCATAAAACTTTCGAAAAACGTCGACCGTCACTCGGTTTTTTTAGCGCGTACTAAAAACTTCCTTGTTTGGGTTTCCGAAGAGGGTTCGATTTGAAGAACTCTTTTACTGTTTTATGCACTCTGTTTCTTAGAAATAATATTCTAAATCATCAATCCTTATCATTCCTCACAAAACTTTCGAAAAACGTCGACCGTGAGTCGTTCTTTATAACACGTACTAAAAACTTACCTTTTTGGGTTTCGGAAGAAGGGTTCGATTTGAAGAACTCTTTTACTGTTTTATGCACTCTGTTTCTTAGAAATAATATTCGAAGAAGGGTTCGATTTGAAGAACTCTTTTACTGTTTTATGCACTCTGTTTCTTAGAAATAATATTCTAAATCATCAATCCTTATCATTCCTCACAAAACTTTCGAAAAACGTCGACCGAGAGTCGTTCTTTATAACACGTACTAAAAACTTACCTTTTTGGGTTTCCAAAGAAGGGTTCGACTTGAAGAACTCTTTTACTGTTTTATGCACTCTGTTTCTTAGAAATAATATTCTAAATCATCATGCCTTATCATTCCTCACAAAAATTTCGAAAAACGTCGATCGTGACTCAGTTTTTTTAGTACGTACTAAAATCTTCCCTATTTGGGTTTCCAAAGACGGGTTCGCTTTGAAGAACCCTTTTACTTTTTTATGCACACCGTTTCTTAGAAATAATATTATAAATCATCAAGCCTTATCATTCCTCACAAAACTTTCAAACAACGTCGATCGTGACTCGGTTTTTTTAGCACGTACTTCAAACTTCCTAAATTTGGGTTTCCGAAGTAGGGTTCGATTTGAAGAACAATATTACTGTTTTATGCACTCAGTTTCTTAGAAATAATATTCTAAATCATCAAGCCTTATCATTCCTCAGAAAAATTCCGAAAAACGTCGACCGTGACTCGACTTTTTTAGCACGTACAAAAAACTTCCCTGTTTGGGTTTCCGAAGAAGGGTTCGATTTGAAGAACTCTTTTACTGTCTTATGCACTCCGTTTCTTCGAAATAATATTCTAAATCATCAAGCCTTATCATTCCTCACAAAACTTTCAAAAAATGTCTATCGTGACTCGGTTTTTGTAGCACGTACTTCAAACTTCCCAGATTTGTGTTTCCGAAGTAGGGTTCGATTTGAAGAACCATATTATTGTTTTATGCACTCCGTTTCTTAGAAACAATATTCTAAATCATCAAGCCTTATCATTCCTCGGAAAAATTTCGAAAAACGTTGACCGTGACTCGGCTTTTTTAGCACGTACTAAAAACTTCCCTGATTGGGTTTCCGAAGAAGGGTTCGATTTGAAGAACTCTTTTACTGTTTTATGCACTCCGTTTCTTCGAAATAATATTCTAAATCATCAAGCCTTATCATTCCTCACAAAACTTTCAAAAAACGTCGATCGTGACTCGGTTTTTTTAGCACGTACTTCAAACTTCCCAGATTTGTGTTTCCGAAGTAGGGTTCGATTTGAAGAACCATATTATTGTTTTATGCACTCCGTTTCTTAGAAATAATATTCTAAATCATCAAGCCTTATCATTCCTCGGAAAAATTTCGAAAAACGTTGACCGTGACTCGGCTTTTTTAGCACGTACTAAAAACTTCCCTGATTGGGTTTCCGAAGAAGGGTTCGATTTGAAGAACTCTTTTACTGTTTTATGCACTCCGTTTCTTCGAAATAATATTCTAAATCATCAAGCCTTATCATTCCTCACAAAACTTTTGAAAAACGTCGATCGTGACTCGGTTTTTTTAACACGTACTTCAAACTTCCCAGATTTGTGTTTCCGACGTAGGGTTCGATTTGAGGAACCATATTACTGTTTTATGCACTCCGTTTCTTAGAAATAATATTCTAAATCATCAAGCCTTATCATTCCTCACAAAACTTTTGAAAAACGTCGATCATGACTCGGTTTTTTTAGTACGTACTAAAAACTTTCTTGTTTGGGTTTCCCAAGAAGGGTTCGATTTGACGAACTCTTTTACTGTTTTATGCACCTCATTTCTTAGAAATAATATTCTAAATCATCAAGCCTTATCATTCCTCACAAAACTTTCGAAAAATATCGACCGTTTTTTGAAGTACGTGCTAAAAAACAGAAGTTTGAAGTACGTGCTAAAAAAACCGAGTCACGATCGACGTTTTTTGAAAGATTTGTGAGGAATGATAAGGCTTGATGATTTAGAATATTATTTCTAAGAAACGGAGTGCATAACACAGTAAAAGAGTTCTTCAAATCGAACCCTTCTTTGGAAACCCAAACATGGAAGTTTTTAGTACGTGCTAAAAAAACCGAGTCACGGTCGACGTTTGTCGAAATTTTTGTGAGGATAAATATGGCTTGATGATTTAGAATATTATTTCTAAGAAACGGAGTACATAAAACAGTAAAAGAGTTCTTCAAATCGAACCCTGCTTCGGAAACCTAAACAGGGAAGTTTTTAGTACGTGCTAAAAAAACCGAGTCACGGTCGACGTTTTTCGAAATTTTTGTGAGGAATGATAAGGCTTGATGATTTAGAATATTATTTCTAAGAAACGGAGTGCATAAAACAGTAAAAGAGCTCGTCAAATCGAACCCTTCTTCGAAAACCCAAACAGGGAAGTTTTTAGTAAGTGCTAAAAAAGCCGAGTCACGGTCGACGTTTTTCGAACGTTTTGTGAGGAATGATAAGGGTTGATGATTTAGATTATTATTTCTTAGAAACGGAGTGCATAAAACAGTAAAAGAGTTCTTCAAATCGAACCCTTCTTCGAAAATCCAAATAGGGATGTTTTTAGTAAGTGCTAAAAAAACCGAGTCACGGTCGACGTTTTTCGAAATTTTTGT
>NW_019272044.1:87301-124801 GCF_002738345.1 Cucurbita maxima
GAAACCCAAAGAGGGAAGTTTGTAGTACGTGCTAAAAAAACCGAGTCACGGTCGACGTTTTTCGAAAGTTTTGTGAGGAATGATAAGGGTTGATGATTTAGAATATTATTTCTAAGAAACAGAGTGCATAAAACAGTAAAAGAGTTCTTTAAATGGAACCCTTCTTCGGAAACCCATATAAGGAAGTTTTTAGTACGTGCTAAAAAACTTGAGTCACGGTCGACGTTTTTCGAAATTTTTGTGAGGAATGATAAGGCTTGATGATTTAGAATATTATTTCTAAGAAACGGAGTGCATAAAACAGTAAAAGAGCTCGTCAAATCGAACCCTTCNGAAAATCCAAATAGGGATGTTTTTAGTAAGTGCTAAAAAAACCGAGTCACGGTCGACGTTTTTCGAAATTTTTGTGAGGAATGATAAGGCTTGATGATTTAGAATATTAATTCTAAGAAACGGAGTGCATAAAGCAGTAAAAGAGCTCGTCAAATCGAACCCTTCTTCGGAAACCCAAACAGGGAAGTTTTTAGTACGTGCTAAAAAAACCGAGTCACGGTCGACGTTTTTCGAAAGTTTTGTGTGGAATGATAAGGGTTGATGATTTAGAATATTATTTCTAAGAAACGGAGTGCATAAAACAGTAAAAGAGTTCTTCAAATGGAACCCTTCTTCGGAAACCCATATAAGGAAGTTTTTAGTACGTGCTAAAAAACCAAAGTCACGGTCGACGTTTTTCGAAATTTTTGTGAGGAATGATAAGGCTTGATGATTTAGTATATTATTTCTAAGAAATGGAGTGCATAAAACAGTAATAGAGTTCTTCAAATCGAACCCTACTTCGGAAACCCAAATCGGGGAAGTTTGAAGTACAAGCTAAAAAAACCGAGTAACGATCGACGTTTTTCCAAAGTTTTGTGAGGAATGATAAGGCTCGATGATTTAGAATATTATTTGTAAGAAACTGAGTGCATAAAACAGTAAAAGAGTTCTTCAAATCGAACCCTTCTTCGGAAACCCAAACAGGGATGTTTTTAGTACGTGCTAAAAAAGCCGAGTCACGGTCGACGTTTTTCGAAATTTTTTTGAGGAATGATAAGGCTTGATGATTTAGAATATTATTTCTAAGAAATGGAGTGCATAAAACAGTAAAAGAGCTCGTCAAATCGAACCCTTCTTCGGAAACCCAAACTGGGAAGTTTTTAATACGTGCTAAAAAAACCGAGTCACGGTCGACGTTTTTCGAAAGTTTTGTGAGGAATGATAAGGGTTGATGATTTAGAATATTTTTTCTAAGAAACGGAGTGCATAAAACAGTAAAAGAGTTCTTCAAATCGAACCCTTCTTCGGAAACCCAAACTGGGAAGTTTGAAGTACGTGCTAAAAAAACCGAGTCACGATCGACGTTTTTCGAATGTTTTGTGAGGAATGATAAGGCTTGATGATTTAGAATATTATTTCTAAGAAACGGAGTGCATAAAACAGTAAAAGAGTTCTTCAAATCGTTTCTTTCTTCGGAAACCCAAACAGGGAAGTTTGTAGTACGTTCTAAAAAAACCGAGTCACGGTCGACGTTTTTCGAAAGTTTTGTGAGGAATGATAAGGCTTGATGATTTAGAATATTATTTCTAAGAAACAGAGTGCATAAAACAGTAAAAGAGTTCTTTAAATCGAACCCTTCTTCGGAAACCCAAAGAGGGAAATCTTTAGTACATGCTTAAAAAACCGAGTCACGGTCGACGTTTGTCGAAAGTTTTGTGAGGAATGATAAGGCTAGATGATTTAGAATATTATTTGTAAGAAACTGAGTGCATAAAATAGTAAAAGAGCTCGTCAAATCGAACCCTTCTTCGGAAACCCAAACAGGGAAGTTTTTAGTACGTGCTAAAAAAGCCGAGTCACGGTCGACGTTTTTCGAAATTTTTGTGGGGAATGATAAGGCTTGATGATTTAGAATATTATTTTTAACAAACGGATTTTTTCGAAATTTTTGTGGGGAATGATAAGGCTTGATGATTTAGAATATTATTTTTAACAAACGGATTGCATAAAATAGTAAAAGAGTTCGTCAAATCGAATCCTTCTTCGGAAACCCAAACATGGAAGTTTTTAGTACGTGCTAAAAACACCGAGTCACGGTCGAAGTTTTGCGAAATTTTTGTGAGGAATGATAAGGCTTGATGATTTAGAATATTATTTCTAAGAAACGGAGTGCATCGAAATTTTTGTGAGGAATGATAAGGCTTGATGATTTAGAATATTATTTCTAAGAAACGGAGTGCATAAAACAGTAAAAGAGTTCTTTAAATCGAACCCTTCTTCAGAAACCAAATAGGGAAGTTGTAAGTACGTGCTAAAAAAACCATTCACGGTCGACGTTTTTCAAAAGTTTTTTGAGGAATGATAAGGCTTGATGATTTAGAATATTATTTCTAAGAAACAGAGTGCATAAAACAGTAAAAGAGTTCATCAAATCGAACCCTTCTTTGGAATCCCAAACAGGGAAGTTTTTAGTACGTGCTAAAAAAACCGAGTCACGGCGACGTTTTTTAAAATTTTTGTGAGGAATGATAAGGCTTGATGATTTAGAATATTATTTCTAAGAAACGGAGTGCATAAAAGAGTAAAAGTGTTCTTCAAATGGAACCCTTCTTCGGAAACCCAAATATGGAAGTTTTTAGTACGTGCTAAAAAACCTGAGTCACGGTTGACGTTTTTCAAAACTTTTGTGAGGAATGATAAGGCTTGATGATTTAGTATATTATTTCTAAGAAATGGAGTGCATAAAATAGTAATAGAGTTCTTCAAATCGAACCCTACTTCGGAAACCCCAAATCTGGGAAGTTTGAAGTACGAGCTAAAAAAACCGAGTAAAGATCGACGATTTTCCATAGTTTTGTGAGGAATTATAAGGCTCGATGATTTAGAATATTATTTGTAAGAAACGGAGTGCATAAAACAGTAAAAGAGTTCTTCAAATCGAACCCTTCTTCGGAAACCCAACAGGGAAGTTGTTAGTACGTGCTAAAAAAACCATTCACGGTCGACGTTTTCCGAAATTTTTGTGAGGAATGATAAGGCTTGATGATTTAGAATATTATTTCTAAGAAACGGATTGCATAAAACAGTAATAGAGTTCTTCAAATCGAACCCTACTTCGGAAACCCAAATCTGGGAAGTTTGAAGTACGTGCTAAAAAAACCGAGTAACGATCGACGTTTTTCGAAAGTTTTGTGAGGAATGATAAGGCTCGATGATTTAGAATATTATTTGTAAGAAACTGAGTGCATAAAAAAGTAAAAGTGTTCTTCAAATCGAACCCTTCTTCGGAAACCCAAACAGGGAAGTTTTTAGTACGTGCTAAAAAAGCCGAGTCACGGTCGACGTTTTTCGAAATTTTTGTGGGGAATGATAAGGCTTGATGATTTAGAATATTATTTTTAACAAACGGATTGCATAAAATAGTAAAAGAGTTCGTCAAATCGAATCCTTCTTCGGAAACCCAAACATGGATGTTTTTAGTACGTGCTAAAAACACCGAGTCACGGTCGAAGTTTTGCGAAATTTTTGTGAGGAATGATAAGGCTTGATGATTTAAAATATTAATTCTAAGAAACGGAGTGCATAAAAGAGTAAAAGAGTTCTTTAAATCGAACCCTTCTTTAGAAACCAAATAGGGAAGTTGTTAGTACATGCTAAAAAAACCATTCACGGTCGACGTTTTTCAAAAGTTTTTTGAGGAATGATAAGGCTTGAGAATTTAGAATATTATTTCTAAGAAACAGAGTGCATAAAACAGTAAAAGAGTTCTTCAAATCGAACCCTTCTTCGGAAACCCAAACAGGGAAGTTTTTAGTACGTGCTAAAAAAACCGAGTCACGGTCGACGTTTTTTGAAATTTTTGTGAGGAATGATAAGGCTTGATGATTTAGAATATTATTTCTAAGAAACGGAGTGCATAAAACAGTAAAAAAGTTCTTCAAATCGAACCCTTCTTCGGAAACCCAAATATGGAAGTTTTTAGTACGTGCTAAAAAACCTGAGTCACGGTTGACGTTTTTCGAAACTTTTGTTAGGAATGATAAGGCTTGATGATTTAGTATATTATTTCTAAGAAATGGAGTGCATAAAACAGTAATAAAGTTCTTCAAATCGAACCCTACTTCGGAAACCCAAATCTGGGAAGTTTTTAGTACGTGCTAAAAAAACCGAGTCACGATCGATGTTTTTTGAAAGTTTTGTGAGGAATGATAAGGCTTGATGATTTAAAAAAAACCGAGTCACGATCGATGTTTTTTGAAAGTTTTGTGAGGAATGATAAGGCTTGATGATTTAGAATATTATTTCGTAGAAACGGAGTGCATAAAACAGTAAAAGAGTTCTTCAAATCGAACCATTCTTCGGAAACCCAAACAGGGAAGTTTTTAGTACGTGCTAAAAAAGCCGAGTCACGGTCGATGTTTTTCGAAATTTTTCTGAGGAATGATAAGGCTTGATGATTTAGAATATTATTTCTTAGAAATAGAGTGCATAAGACAATAATTTGGTTCTTCAAATCGGACTTTACGTCGGAAACCTAAATCTGGGAAGTTTGAAGTACGTGTGAAAAAAACCGAGTCACGATCGACGTTTTTTGAAAGTTTTGTGAGGAATGATAAGAATTGATGATTTAGAATATTATTTCTAAGAAACGGAGTGCATAAAAGAGTGAAAGAGTTCTTCAAATCGAACCCTTCTTCGGAAACCCAAACAGGGAAGTTTTTAGTACGTGCTAAGAAAGCCGAGTCACGGTCGACGTTTTTCGAAATTTTTGTGAGGAATGATAAGGGTTGATGATTTAGAATATTATTTCTAAGAAACGGAGTGCATAAAACAGTAAAAGAGTTCTTCAAATCGAACCCTTCTTCGGAAACCCAAACAGGGAAGTTTTTAGTACGTGCTAAAAAAACCGAGTCACGGTCGACGTTTTTCGAGATTTTTGTGAAGAATGATAAGGCTTGATGATTTAGAATATTATTTCTAAGAAACGGAGTGCATAAAACAGTAAAAGAGTTCTTCAAATCGAACCCTTCTTCGGAAACCCAAACAGGGAAGTTTTTAGTAAGTGCTAAAAAAACCGAGTCACGGTCGATGTTTTTCGAAATTTTTGTGAGGAATGATAAGGCTTGATGATTTAGAATATTATTTCTAAGAAACGGATTGCATAAAACAGTAATAGAGTTCTTCAAATCGAACCCTACTCGGAAACCCAAATCTGGGAAGTTTGAAGTACGTGCTAAAAAAACCGAGTAACGATCGACGTTTTTCCAAAGTTTTGTGAGGAATGATAAGGCTCGATGATTTAGAATATTATTTGTAAGAAACTGAGTGCATAAAACAGTAAAAGAGTTCTTCAAATCGAACCCTTCTTCGGAAACCCAAACAGGGAAGTTTTTAGTACGTGCTAAAAAAGCCGAGTCACGGTCGACGTTTTTCGAAATTTTTGTGAGGAATGATAAGGCTTGATGATTTATAATATTATTTCTAAGAAACGGAGTGCATAAAACAGTAAAAGAGTTCTTCAAATCGAACCCTTCTTCGGAAACCCATATAAGGAAGTTTTTAGTACGTGCTAAAAAACCTGAGTCACGGTCGACGTTTTTCGAAATTTTTGTGAGGAATGATAAGGGTTGATGATTTAGAATATTATTTCTAAGAAACGGAGTAAATAAAACAGTAAAAGAGCTCGTCAAATCGAACCCTTCTTCGGAAACCCAAACAGGGAAGTTTTTAATACGTGCTAAAAAAACCGAGTCACGGTCGACGTTTTTCGAAAGTTTTGTGTGGAATGATAAGGGTTGATGATTTAGAATATTATTTCTAAGAAACGGAGTGCATAAAAAGTTAAAAGAGTTCTTCAAATCGAACCCTTCTTCGGAAACCCAAAAAGAGAAGTTTTTAGTACGTGATAAAAAGCCGAGTCACGGTCGACGTTTTTCGAAATTTTTGTGAGGAATGATAAGGCTTGATGATTTAGAATATTATTTCTAAGAAACGGAGTGCATAAAATAGTAAAAGAGTTCTTCAAATCGAACCCTTCTTCGGAAACCCAAAAAGAGAAGTTTTTAGTACGTGATAAAAAGCCGAGTCACGGTCGACGTTTTTCGAAATTTTTGTGAGGAATGATAAGGCTTGATGATTTAGAATATTATTTCTAAGAAATGGAGTGCAGAAAACAGTAAAAGAGTTCGTCAAATCGAACCCTTCTTTGGAACCCAAACAGGGAAGTTTTTAGTACGTGCTAAAAAAACCGAAACACGGTCCACGTTTTTCCGAAGTTTTGTGAGGAATGATAAGGCTCGATGATTTAGAATATTATTTGTAAGAAACGTAGTGCAGAAAAAAGTAAAAGAGTTCTTCAAATCGAACCCTTCTTCGGAAACCAAACAGGGAAGTTGCTAGTACGTGCTAAAAAAAACCAGTCACGATCGACGTTTTTCGAAATTTTTGTGAGGAATGATAAGGCTTGATTATTTAGAATATTATTTCTAAGAAACGGAGTACATAAAATAGTAAAAGAGCTCGTCAAATCGAACCCTTCTTCGGAAACCCAAAAATGGAAATTTTAGTAAGTGCTAAAAAACCGAGACACGGTCGACGTTTTTCGAAAGTTTTGTGAGGAATGATATGGCTTGATGATTTAGAATATTATTTCTAAAAAACGGAGTGCATAAAACAGTAAAAGAGTTCTTTAAACCGAACCCTTCTTCAGAAACCAAATAGGGAAGTTGTTAGTACGTGTTAAAAAAACCATTCACGGTCGACGTTTGTTAAAAGTTTTGTGAGAAATGATAAAGCTTGATGATTTAGAATATTATTTCTAAGAAACGGAGTGCATAAAACAGTAAAAGAGTTCTTCAAATCGAACCCTTCTTCGGAAACCCAAACAGGGAAGTTTTTAGTACGTGCTAAAAAAACCGAGTCACAGTCGACGTTTTTCGAAATTTTTGTGATGAATGATAAGGCTTGATGATTTAGAATATTATTTCTAAGAAACGGAGTACATAAAACAGTAAAAGAGCTCGTCAAATCGAACCCTTCTTTGGAAACCCAAACATGGAAATTTTAGTAAGTGCTAAAAAAGTCGAGTCACGGTCGACGTTTCTCGAAATTTTTCTGATGAATGATAAGGCTTGATGATTTAGAATATTATTTCTAAGAAACGGAGTGCATAAAACAGTAAAAGAGTTCTTCAAATCGAACCCTTTTTCGAAAACAAAATAGGGAAGTTGTTAATACGTGCTAAAACAACTAGTCACGGTCGACGTTTTTCGAAAGTTTTGTGAGGAATGATAAGGGTTGATGATTTAGAATATTATTTCTAAGAAACGGAGTGCATAAAACAGTAAAAGAGTTCCTCAAATCGAACCCTTCTTCGGAAACCCAAACAGGGAAGTTTTTAGTAAGTGCTAAAAAAACCGAGTCACGGTCGATATATCTCGAAAGTTTTGTGAGGAATGATAAGACTTGATGATTTAGAATATTATTTCTAAGAAAGGGAGTGCATAAAACAGTAAAAGAGTTCTTCAAATCGAACCCTTCTTTTGAAACCCAAACAGGGAAGTTTTTAGTACGTCCTAAAAAAGCCGAGTCACGATCAACGTTTTTCCAAATTTTTCTGATGAATGATAAGGCTTGATGATTTAGAATATTATTTCTAAGAAACGGAGTACATAAAACAGTAAAAGAGTTCTTCAAATCGAACCCTTCTTCGGAAACCCAAAAAGGGAAGTTTTTAGTACGTGCTAAAAAAACCGAGTCACGGTCGACGTTTTTCAAAATTTTTGTAAGGAATGATAAGGCTTGATGATTTAGAATATTATTTCTAAGAAACGGAGTGCATAAAACAGTAAAAGAGTTCTTTAACTAGAACCCTTCTTCAGAAACCCAAACAGGGAAGTTGTTAGTACGTGCTAAAAAATCCGAGTCACAGTCGACGTTTGTCGAAATTTTTGGTAGGAATGATAAGGCTTGATGATTTAGAATATTATTTCTAAGAAACGGAGTGCATAAAACAGTAAAAGAGTTCTTCAAATCGAACCCTTCTTTGGAAACTCAAACAGGGAAGTTTTTAGTACGTGCTAAAAAAGCCGAGTCACGATCGACGTTTTTCGAAATTTTTGTTTGGAATGATAAGGCTTGATGATTTAGAAACTTATTTCTAAGAAACGGAGTGCATAAAACAGTAAAAGAGTTCTTCAAATCGAACCCTTCTTCGGAAACCAAACAGGGAAGTTGTTAGTACGTGCTAAAAAAACCATTCACGGTCGACGTTTTTCGAAAGTTTTTTCAGGAATGATAAGGCTTGATGATTTAGAATATTATTTCTAAGAAACGGATTGCCTAAAACAGTAAAAGAGTTCTTCAAATTGAATCCTTCTTCAGAAACCTAAACATTGAAGTTTTTAGTACGTGCTAAAAACACCGAGTCACGGTCGAAGTTTTTCGAAATTTTTGTGAGGAATGATAAGGCTTGATGATTTAGAATATTATTTCTAAGAAATGGAGTGCATAAGACAGTAATTTGGTTCTTCAAATCGAACCCTACGTCAGAAACCCAAATCTTGGAAGTGTGAAGTACGTGCTAAAAAACCGAGTCACGATCGACGTTGTTTGAAATTTTTGTGAGGAATGATAAGGCTTGATGATTTATAATATTATTTCTAAGAAACGGAGTGCATAAAACAGTAAAAGAGTTCCTCAAATCGAACCCTTCTTCGGAAACCCAAACAGGGAAGTTTTTAGTACGTGCTAAAAAAGCCGAGTCACGGTCGATGTTTTTCGAAATTTTTCTGAGGAATGATAAGGCTTGATGATTTAGAATATTATTTCTTAGAAATAGAGTGCATAAGACAATAATTTGGTTCTTCAAATCGAACTTTACGTCGGAAACCCAAATCTGGGAAGTTTGAAGTACGTGTGAAAAAAACCGAGTCACGATCGACGTTTTTTGAAAGTTTTGTGAGGAATGATAATTATTGATGATTTAGAATATTATTTCTAAGAAACGGAGTGCATAAAAGAGTGAAAGAGTTCTTCAAATCGAACCCTTCTTCGGAAACCCAAACAGGGAAGTTTTTAGTACGTGCTAAAAAAGCCGAGTCACGGTCGACGTTTTTCGAAGTTTTTGTGAGGAATGATAAGGGGTTATGATTTAGAATATTATTTCTAAGAAACGGAGTGCATAAAACAGTAAAAGAGTTCTTCAAATCGAACCCTTCTTCGGAAACCCAAACAGGGAAGTTTTTAGTAAGTGCTAAAAAAACAGAGTCACGGTCGATGTTTTTCGAAATTTTTGTGAGGAATGATAAGGCTTGATGATTTAGAATATTATTTCTGAGAAACGGATTGCATAAAACAGTAATAGAGTTCTTCAAATCGAACCCTACTTCGGAAACCCAAATCTGTGAAGTTTGAAGTACGTGCTAAAAAAACCGAGTAACGATCGACGTTTTTCCAAAGTTTTGTGAGGAATGATAAGGCTCGATGATTTAGAATATTATTTGTAAGAAACTGAGTGCATAAAACAGTAAAAGAGTTCTTCAAATCGAACCCTTCTTCGGAAACCCAAATAGGGAAGTTTTTAGTACGTGCTAAAAAAGCCGAGTCACGGTCGACGTTTTTCGAAATTTTTGTGAGGAATGATAAGGCTTGATGATTTATAATATTATTTCTAAGAAACGGAGTGCATAAAACAGTAAAAGAGTTCTTCAAATCGAACCCTTCTTCGGAAACCCATATAAGGAAGTTTTTAGTACGTGCTAAAAAACCTGAGTCACGGTCGACGTTTTTCGAAATTTTTGTGAGGAATGATAAGGCTTGATGATTTAGAATATTATTTCTAAGAAACGGAGTAAATAAAACAGTAAAAGAGCTCATCAAATCGAACCCTTCTTCGGAAACCCCAACAGGGAAGTTTTTAATACGTGCTAAAAAAACCGAGTCACGGTCGACGTTTTTCGAAAGTTTTGTGTGGAATGATAAGGGTTGATGATTTAGAATATTATTTCTAAGAAACGGAGTGCATAAAAAGTTAAAAGGGTTCTTCAAATCGAACCCTTCTTCGGAAACCCAGACAGGGAAGTTTTTAGTAAGTGCTAAAAAAACCGAGTCACGATCGACGTTTGTCGAAATGTTTGTGAGGAATGATAAGGCTTGATGATTTAGAATATTATTTCTAAGAAACGGAGTGCATAAAATAGTAAAAGAGTTCTTCAAATCGAACCCTTCTCCGGAAACCCAAAAAGAGAAGTTTTTAGTACGTGATAAAAAGCCGAGTCACGGTCGACGTTTTTCGAAATTTTTGTGAGGAATGATAAGGCTTGATGATTTAGAATATTATTTCTAAGAAATGGAGTGCAGAAAACAGTAAAAGAGTTCGTCAAATCGAACCCTTCTTTGGAACCCAAACAGGGAAGTTTTTAGTACGTGCTAAAAAAACCGAAACACGGTCCACGTTTTTCCGAAGTTTTGTGAGGAATGATAAGGCTCGATGATTTAGAATATTATTTGTAAGAAACGTAGTGCAGAAAAAAGTAAAAGAGTTCTTCAAATCGAACCCTTCTTCGGAAACCAAACAGGGAAGTTGTTAGTACGTGCTAAAAAAAACCAGTCACGATCGACGTTTTTCGAAATTTTTGTGAGGAATGATAAGGCTTGATTATTTAGAATATTATTTCTAAGAAACGGAGTACATAAAACAGTAAAAGAGCTCGTCAAATCGAACCCTTCTTCGGAAACCCAAACATGGAAATTTTAGTAAGTGCTAAAAAACCGAGACACGGTCGACGTTTTTCGAAAGTTTTGTGAGGAATGATATGGCTTGATGATTTAGAATATTATTTCTAAAAAACGGAGTGCATAAAACAGTAAAAGAGTTCTTTAAACCGAACCCTTCTTCAGAAACGAAATAGGGAAGTTGTTAGTACGTGTTAAAAAAACCATTCACGGTCGACGTTTGTTAAAAGTTTTGTAAGAAATGATAAAGCTTGATGATTTAGAATATTATTTCTAAGAAACGGAGTGCATAAAACAGTAAAAGAGTTCTTCAAATCGAACCCTTCTTCGGAAACCCAAACAGGGAAGTTTTTAGTACGTGCTAAAAAAACCGAGTCACGGTCGACGTTTTTCGAAATTTTTGTGATGAATGATAAGGCTTGATGATTTAGAATATTATTTCTAAGAAACGGAGTACATAAAACAGTAAAAGAGCTCGTCAAATCGAACCCTTCTTTGGAAACCCAAACATGGAAATTTTAGTAAGTGCTAAAAAAGTCGAGTCACGGTCGATGTTTCTCGAAATTTTTCTTATGAATGATAAGGCTTGATGATTTAGAATATTATTTCTAAGAAACGGAGTGCATAAAACAATAAAAGAGTTCTTCAAATCGAACCCTTTTTCGGAAACAAAATAGGGAAGTTGTTAATACGTGCTAAAACAACCAGTCACGGTCGACGTTTTTTGAAAGTTTTGTGAGGAATGATAAGGGTTGATGATTTAGAATATTATTTCTAAGAAACGGAGTGCATAAAACAGTAAAAGAGTTCCTCAAATCGAACCCTTCTTCGGAAACCCAAACAGGGAAGTTTTTAGTAAGTGCTAAAAAAACCGAGTCAAAGTCGACGTTTTTCAAAATTTTTGTGAGGAATGATAAGGCTTGATGATTTAGAATATTAATTCTAAGAAACGGAGTGCATAAAACAGTAAAAGAGCTCGTCAAATCGAACCCTTCTTCGAAAACCCAAACAGGGAAGTTTTTAGTACGTGCTAAAAAAACCGAGTCACGGTCGACGTTTTTCGAAATTTTTGTGAGGAATGATAAGGCTTGATGATTTAGAATATTATTTCTAAGAAACGGAGTGCATAAAACAGTAAAAGAGTTCTTCAAATCGAACCCTTCTTCGGAAACCCAAACAGGGACGCTTTTAGTACGTGCTAAAAAAACCAAGTCACGGTCGACGTTTTTCGAAATTTTTGTGAGAAATGATAAAACTTGATGATTTAAAATATCATTTCTAAGAAATGGAGTGCGTAAAATGAATAAAAGAGTTCTTCAAATCGAACCCTTCGGAAACCCAAACAGGGAAGTTTTTAGTACGTGCTAAATGTTGGTTTTCACAGAATTTCGGTGAGAGGAAATTGAGAAAATGCGTAACAAAAAGGAGAGAGAAAAGATAACTCTGAATTTGACTGCATTCAGGTTGTTGTATTTGTTCAGAACAAATCTCCTATTTAAAGTAAAAAAGAATTCTAAAATTGGCTGGAGAGTGGCCAACTAAATCTGTGCCACTCCCTTCTAAAACTCTGGTGATCCATTCGACGTGATTTGTCGAATGGTCAAACTCACGATTTTCTGAAATCGTGTGAATAAGAAAAACGGTAAAACTCAGGTTTTATCTAACAATTTCCTCCTAAAACCTGTAGTATATCTACCTTACTATTTGAACTCCGATCTTTGAGCGTAGTTCTTCAAATTTCACCCGCGCCAGGGACTTGGTGAAGATGTCTCCAAGTTGTTCCTCTGTTCGGATGTAATTCAGTTTGAAGACCCATTTGAGCCTTATGGCTTGGTGTCCCGGCGGCATATCCTCCAGACTCCACGTCTGATTTTTGGTGATGGATGTCATCTCCTCCTGCATTGCCTTCAGCCAGCACGGGTTCTTTTCTGCTTCGGCGAAGGTGTTCGGTTCATCTGCACTGATGGCATGTAGTTCGGCCACTTCTTCGAGCTCGCGCACTGCCAGTCCAGGTGGTTCACCTCCTCCTACTAGGTCGTCCATCCTCCGGTACCTGGCCTCCAGATTAGTATCGTGATCGGCATCCAGCGTCGAATCCGCAGTCCGTGGTGTTGCGAATTCCACTAGTTCAGGGGTTGCACCTGCTGGCGGCGGTGACGGCTGCTGATGCTGGGCTCCTCCTTCTTCCGGCTCAGTGACGAGGTACTCCACCGTGAATTGATTTGGATTATGGTCTGCCTCGATCACGTCATTCCACTGCCAGAAGGTGCTTTCATCGAAGACGACGTCGCGAGACACGTGAGCTCGCCCCCCTACAGGATCATATAGTCTGTACGCCTTGCTCCCGGGTTCATAGCCGATAAAAACGACCTTCAGCCCCCTAGGATCGAGCTTGGCGAGGTGGGGACGTGTTACCTTCATGTAAGCAACGCAGCCGAACACGCGAAAATGATGTACCGCTGGTTTTTTGTTGTACCAGGCCTCATATGGTGTCTTCCCGTCAAGGCTTCGGGTTGGTGACCGATTGAGGAGATATACGGCCGTCATTACTGCCTCTCCCCAGAATCTCCCAGGCATCCCGGCCGTCACCAACAATGACCTTGCTGTCCCGACGATGGTCTGATTCCGGCGCTCCACCACTCCGTTCTGTTGGGGGGAGTAGGGCGCCGTTAGGTGCCGTTGTATGCCGATTTCGTCACAATACTTACCGAAACTTGTCGAGGTGAATTCTCCGCCTCGGTCTGTGCGCAGCACTCGCATCTTCTTCTCACATTCGGCCTCCGCTCGCGCTTTAATGCACTTAACCGCCTCTGCCGCCTCACTTTTCGCTTGCAGCAGGGTCGGCCACATGAAGCGGCTTTTGTCATCGACTAATAGGAGGAAGAAACTCTTACCGCCTGGGGTCGCCGGCTTGATGGGCCCGCAGATATCGCCGTGTACAAGCTCCAACGGCTCATCGGCTCGATAGGATGTTCGAGACGGAAAGGGTGTGCGCCTCTGTTTGCCGATGAGGCACCCGTCGCACAGCTTGTTCACACCTTTGATTGCTGGCAAACCGTGCACTAACTCCTCCTTCTGTAGTTTTTCTAGAGCAGGAAAGTTTAAATGCCCGTACCTTGCGTGCCACCTCCAAGATACCTCTTCGATCTTGGCCGAGAGATTGACAGGTTGCTCTATCTCTAACTCCAGGATGTAAAGACGGTTTGTCGTGCGCCTTGCCTGTGTGAGCAGCCGTCGTTGATTATCGCAAATTTTGAGTAGTCCGCGCTCGATGGAGATGAAACAGCCTGTCTCATCGAGTTGACCCAGGCTCACAAGGTTAGCCTTGAGCCTCGGGATGAAGTAGACGTCGGTCAGCTTGCGATGCTCGCCTCCCTTGCTGGCGAACAGGATGGTGCCGCGTCCTTCGATCTCTACGACGGATCCGTCGCCGAATTTCACCGTCCCGCGGATCCCCGAGTCGAGTTCGGAGAATGCAGATCTAGCCCCGGTCATATGGTTTGTTGCCCCTGTGTCTAGGATCCATCGCCGGTCCTTGTGTTGCTCGTCCCGCTCGCTGATCTGAGCGAACACTCGCTCCTCCTCCAATTGAATTGGCTCCCTAGCTGGTGCCACCTTTGCTACGCCCAGCTGGAGCTCTTTCTCGAGTTCAACATCGTTGTTGATTACCTCCATTTCCGTGGATTTGGAATCGACAATGGGGACACATGCACTTACCATGAAGAGAGCTGGCTCGTCCTCCTCGGATTGAGCCACATGGGCCTTTTCGGCCTTCTCCTTGTTCCTAAGCTTGCTCCAGCAATTCCTGCTTAGGTGTCCTCTCTTCCCACAGTTCGAGCAGATTGGCCTGCCATTGGTCGACTCCTTCTTTTGATTCCCATCTTTCCCGCGCATGCGCCCGTGGGAGATCCATGGCTTCTTACCGTCTTTGCGGCTGGAGGAGGACCCGTTGCTCTGGCCGGTGTTGTCACGGAGCTTTAGACGTGCAAACCATTCCTCCTCTGTGAGGAGTAGACGACCCCCCTTGTCGACAGCTGAAATGGTATTTTTCTTCCGCTGCTCGACGTTACGCAGTCTTCCGGTCACCTCTTCTACCGTTAGGTCGTTCACGTCAAGCAATGTCTCGATTGAAATCGCAACTTGCTCGAGGTGATCAGGGACAACCTGCAGCATCTTCTTCACGATTTCTGTCTCGCTGATGCTGCCACCGAGTGTGGTGATGTTGTTGGCGAGCCCCGTGATCCGCATTGAAAAATCATCGACGGATTCACCGTCCTTAAAGTGGATCTCCGAGAGCTCCTTCCGCAACTGCTCGATGTTGGATTCCCGCACTCGCTGTACACCGACCCGACGGGATTTGATTCCCTCCCAGGCCGATTGCGCAGTGCGCTTGGTGGAGAGAGATGCCAGCATCTCTGGGGGCACAGATCGTAATATGGCGGCAAACGCCAACCGATCCTCACGGTACTCAATCGTTTCTCCTTCCTCTGGCTCAACAGCATGCCATAACCCTTGCGCTTGTAGGTTGACGCGCATCAACAAGATCCATTCGTTATAATTGGACTTTGTCAATATTGGATACTGAACGACGGCAGTCGTTGTCTCCCTGATCACCCGCTCAACGATAACTTGACGCCCTTCATCACGGCGTCGGCCTCTTCGTGGCGGCGGTGATGGAGATGTCGGCACACGGCGACGACGTGGAGGAGTGAGTGAGCCTGCCCGAGATGGGCCCCACGATGTGTGTGTTTTTACACTTTGCATTTTCTTCTACTCGAACCTGAGACCTTTGTGATGTTAGGTCAACGCTCTAACCACTTGAGCTATTCAACTTGTTTGTTGATAGGTTGGCTCCTCTGCAATGATATACACCGATCTTCAACTTGGCTCTGATACCACTTGTTGGTTTTCACAGAATTTCGGTGAGAGGAAATTGAGAAAATGCGTAACAAAAAGGAGAGAGAAAAAAAAATCTCTGAATTTGACTGCGTTGAGGTTGTTTTGTTTTCTGAACAATTCTCCTATTTAAAGTAAAAAAGGAATTCTAAAATTGGCTTGGAGAGTGGCCAACTAAATCTGTGCCACTCCCTTCTAAAACTCTGGTGATCCATTCGACGTGATTTGTCGAATGGTCAAACTCACGATTTTCTGAAATCGTGTGAATAAGAAAAACGGTAAAACTCAGGTTTTATCTAACACTAAAAAAGCCGAGTCACGGTCGACGTTTTTCGAAATTTTTGTGAGGAATGATAAGGCTTGATGATTTAGAATATTATTTCTAAGAAACAGATTGCATAAAACAGTAAAAGAGTTCTTCAAATCGAATCCTTCTTCGGAAACCCAAACATGGAAGTTTTTAGTACGTGCTAAAAACACCGAGTCACGGTCGAAGTTTTTCGAAATTTTTGTGAGGAATGATAAGGCTTGATGATTTAGAATATTAATTCTAAGAAACGGAGTGCATAAAACAGTAAAAGAGTTCTTTAAATCGAACCCTTCTTCAGAAACCAAATAGGGAAGTTGTTAGTACGTGCTAAAAAAACAATTCACGGTCGACGTTTTTCAAAAGTTTTTTTAGGAATGATAAGGCTTGATGATTTAGAATATTATTTCTAAGAAACAGAGTGCATAAAACAGTAAAAGAGTTCTTCAAATCGAACCCTTCTTCGGAAACCCAAACAGGGAAGTTTTTAGTACGTGCTAAAAAAACCGAGTCACGGTCAACGTTTTTCGAAATTTTTGTGAGGAATGATAAGGCTTGATGATTTAGAATATTATTTCAAAGAAACGGAGTGCATAAAACAGTAAAAGAGTTCTTCAAATCGAACCCTTCTTCGGAAACCCAAATATGGAAGTTTTTAGTACGTGCTAAAAAACCTGAGTCACGGTTGGCGTTTTTCGAAACTTTTGTGAGGAATGATAAGGCTTGATGATTTAGTATATTATTTCTAAGAAATGGAGTGCATAAAACAGTAATAGAGTTCTTCAAATCGAACCCTACTTCGGAAACCCAAATCTGGGAAGTATGAAGTACGTGCTAAAAAAACTGAGTAACGATCGACGTTTTTCCAAAGTTTTGTGAGGAATGATAAGGCTCGATGATTTAGAATATTATTTGTAAGACACTGAGTGCATAAAACAGTAAAAGAGTTCTTAAAATCGAACCCTTCTTCGGAAATCCAAACAGGGAAGTTTTTAGTACGTGCTAAAAAAGCCGAGTCACGGTCGACGTTTTTCGAAATTTTTGTGAGGAATGATAAGGCTTGATGATTTAGAAACTTATTTCTAAGAAACGGAGTGCATAAAACAGTAAAAGAGTTCTTCAAATCGAACTCTTCTTCGGAAACCAAACAGGGAAGTTGTTAGTACGTGCTAAAAAAACCATTCACGGTCGACGTTTTTCGAAAGTTTTTTCAGGAATGATAAGGCTTGATTATTTAGAATATTATTTCTAAGAAACGGATTGCCTAAAACAGTAAAAGAGTTCTTCAAATTGAATCCTTCTTCAGAAACCTAAACATTGAAGTTTTTAGTACGTGCTAAAAACACCGAGTCACGGTCGGAATCCTTCTTCAGAAACCTAAACATTGAAGTTTTTAGTACGTGCTAAAAACACCGAGTCACGGTCGAAGTTTTTCGAAATTTTTGTGAGGAATGATAAGGCTTGATGATTTAGAATATTATTTCTAAGAAATGGAGTGCATAAGACAGTAATTTGGTTCTTCAAATCGAACCCTACGTCGGAAACACAAATCTGGGAAGTTTGAAGTACGTGCTAAAAAAACCGAGTCACGATCGACGGCTTTTGAAAGTTTTGTTATGAATGATAAGGCTAGATGATTTAAAATATTATTTCTAAGAAACGGAGTGCATAAAACAGTAATATGGTTCTTCAAATCGAACCCTACTTCGGAAACCCAAATCTGGGAAGTTTGAAGTACGTGCTAAAAAAACCGAGTCACGGTGGACGTTTATCGAAAGTTTGGGGAGGAATTTTAAGGCTTGATGATTTAGAATATTATTTCTAAGAAACGGAGTGCATAAAACAGTAAAAGAGTTCTTCAAATCGAACCTTTCTTCGGAAACTCATACAGGGAAGTTTTTAGTACGTTATAAAAAAATCGAGTCACGGTCGACGTTAGTCGAAATTTTTCTGAGGAATGATAAAGCTTGATGATTTAGAATATTATTTCTAAGAAATGGAGTGCATAAAACAGTAAAAGGGTTCTTCAAATCGAACCCTTCTTCGGAAACCCAAACAAGGAAGTTTTTAGTACGTGCTAAAAAAACCGAGTCACGGTCGACGTTTATCGAAAGTTTGGTGAGGAATTTTAAGGCTTGTTGATTTAGAATATTATTTCTAAGAAACGGAGTGCATAAAACAGTAAAAGAGTTCTTCAAATCGAACCCTTCTTCGGAAACCCAAACAGGGAAGTTTTTAGTACGTGCAAAAAAAACCGAGTCACGGTCGACGTTTGTCGAAATTTTTCTGAGGAATGATAAGGCATGATGATTTAGAATATTATTTCTAAGAAACGGATTGCATTAAACAGTAAAAGAGTTCTTCAAATCGAACCCTTCTTCGGAAACCCAAACAGGGAAGTTTTTACTACGTGCTAAAAAAACCGAGTCACGGTCGACGTTTTTCAAAATTTTTGTGAGGAATGATAAGGCATGGTGATTTAGAATATTATTTCTAAGAAACGGAGTACATAAAACTGTAAAAGAGTTCTTTAAATCGAACGCTTCTTCGGAAACCCAAATAGGGAAGTTTTTAGTACGTGCTAAAAAAACCGTGTCACGGTCGACATTTTTCGAAAGTTTTGTGAGGAATGATACGGCTTGATGATTTAGAATATTATTTCTAAGAAACGGAGTACATAAAACTGTAAAAGAGTTCTTTAAATCGAACGCTTCTTCGGAAACCCAAATAGGGAAGTTTTTAGTACGTGCTAAAAAAACCGTGTCACGGTCGACATTTTTCGAAAGTTTTGTGAGGAATGATACGGCTTGATGATTTAGAATATTATTTCTAAGAAACGGAGTACATAAAACTGTAAAAGAGTTCTTTAAATCGAACGCTTCTTCGGAAACCCAAATAGGGAAGTTTTTAGTACGTGCTAAAAAAACCGTGTCACGGTCGACATTTTTCGAAAGTTTTGTGAGGAATGATACGGCTTGATGATTTAGAATATTATTTCTAAGAAACGGAGTACATAAAACTGTAAAAGAGTTCTTTAAATCGAACGCTTCTTCGGAAACCCAAATAGGGAAGTTTTTAGTACGTGCTAAAAAAACCGTGTCACGGTCGACATTTTTCGAAAGTTTTGTGAGGAATGATACGGCTTGATGATTTAGAATATTATTTCTAAGAAACGGAGTACATAAAACTGTAAAAGAGTTCTTTAAATCGAACGCTTCTTCGGAAACCCAAATAGGGAAGTTTTTAGTACGTGCTAAAAAAACCGTGTCACGGTCGACATTTTTCGAAAGTTTTGTGAGGAATGATACGGCTTGATGATTTAGAATATTATTTCTAAGAAACGGAGTACATAAAACTGTAAAAGAGTTCTTTAAATCGAACGCTTCTTCGGAAACCCAAATAGGGAAGTTTTTAGTACGTGCTAAAAAAACCGTGTCACGGTCGACATTTTTCGAAAGTTTTGTGAGGAATGATACGGCTTGATGATTTAGAATATTATTTCTAAGAAACGGAGTACATAAAACTGTAAAAGAGTTCTTTAAATCGAACGCTTCTTCGGAAACCCAAATAGGGAAGTTTTTAGTACGTGCTAAAAAAACCGTGTCACGGTCGACATTTTTCGAAAGTTTTGTGAGGAATGATACGGCTTGATGATTTAGAATATTATTTCTAAGAAACGGAGTACATAAAACTGTAAAAGAGTTCTTTAAATCGAACGCTTCTTCGGAAACCCAAATAGGGAAGTTTTTAGTACGTGCTAAAAAAACCGTGTCACGGTCGACATTTTTCGAAAGTTTTGTGAGGAATGATACGGCTTGATGATTTAGAATATTATTTCTAAGAAACGGAGTACATAAAACTGTAAAAGAGTTCTTTAAATCGAACGCTTCTTCGGAAACCCAAATAGGGAAGTTTTTAGTACGTGCTAAAAAAACCGTGTCACGGTCGACATTTTTCGAAAGTTTTGTGAGGAATGATACGGCTTGATGATTTAGAATATTATTTCTAAGAAACGGAGTACATAAAACTGTAAAAGAGTTCTTTAAATCGAACGCTTCTTCGGAAACCCAAATAGGGAAGTTTTTAGTACGTGCTAAAAAAACCGTGTCACGGTCGACATTTTTCGAAAGTTTTGTGAGGAATGATACGGCTTGATGATTTAGAATATTATTTCTAAGAAACGGAGTACATAAAACTGTAAAAGAGTTCTTTAAATCGAACGCTTCTTCGGAAACCCAAATAGGGAAGTTTTTAGTACGTGCTAAAAAAACCGTGTCACGGTCGACATTTTTCGAAAGTTTTGTGAGGAATGATACGGCTTGATGATTTAGAATATTATTTCTAAGAAACGGAGTACATAAAACTGTAAAAGAGTTCTTTAAATCGAACGCTTCTTCGGAAACCCAAATAGGGAAGTTTTTAGTACGTGCTAAAAAAACCGTGTCACGGTCGACATTTTTCGAAAGTTTTGTGAGGAATGATACGGCTTGATGATTTAGAATATTATTTCTAAGAAACGGAGTACATAAAACTGTAAAAGAGTTCTTTAAATCGAACGCTTCTTCGGAAACCCAAATAGGGAAGTTTTTAGTACGTGCTAAAAAAACCGTGTCACGGTCGACATTTTTCGAAAGTTTTGTGAGGAATGATACGGCTTGATGATTTAGAATATTATTTCTAAGAAACGGAGTACATAAAACTGTAAAAGAGTTCTTTAAATCGAACGCTTCTTCGGAAACCCAAATAGGGAAGTTTTTAGTACGTGCTAAAAAAACCGTGTCACGGTCGACATTTTTCGAAAGTTTTGTGAGGAATGATACGGCTTGATGATTTAGAATATTATTTCTAAGAAACGGAGTACATAAAACTGTAAAAGAGTTCTTTAAATCGAACGCTTCTTCGGAAACCCAAATAGGGAAGTTTTTAGTACGTGCTAAAAAAACCGTGTCACGGTCGACATTTTTCGAAAGTTTTGTGAGGAATGATACGGCTTGATGATTTAGAATATTATTTCTAAGAAACGGAGTACATAAAACTGTAAAAGAGTTCTTTAAATCGAACGCTTCTTCGGAAACCCAAATAGGGAAGTTTTTAGTACGTGCTAAAAAAACCGTGTCACGGTCGACATTTTTCGAAAGTTTTGTGAGGAATGATACGGCTTGATGATTTAGAATATTATTTCTAAGAAACGGAGTACATAAAACTGTAAAAGAGTTCTTTAAATCGAACGCTTCTTCGGAAACCCAAATAGGGAAGTTTTTAGTACGTGCTAAAAAAACCGTGTCACGGTCGACATTTTTCGAAAGTTTTGTGAGGAATGATACGGCTTGATGATTTAGAATATTATTTCTAAGAAACGGAGTACATAAAACTGTAAAAGAGTTCTTTAAATCGAACGCTTCTTCGGAAACCCAAATAGGGAAGTTTTTAGTACGTGCTAAAAAAACCGTGTCACGGTCGACATTTTTCGAAAGTTTTGTGAGGAATGATACGGCTTGATGATTTAGAATATTATTTCTAAGAAACGGAGTACATAAAACTGTAAAAGAGTTCTTTAAATCGAACGCTTCTTCGGAAACCCAAATAGGGAAGTTTTTAGTACGTGCTAAAAAAACCGTGTCACGGTCGACATTTTTCGAAAGTTTTGTGAGGAATGATACGGCTTGATGATTTAGAATATTATTTCTAAGAAACGGAGTACATAAAACTGTAAAAGAGTTCTTTAAATCGAACGCTTCTTCGGAAACCCAAATAGGGAAGTTTTTAGTACGTGCTAAAAAAACCGTGTCACGGTCGACATTTTTCGAAAGTTTTGTGAGGAATGATACGGCTTGATGATTTAGAATATTATTTCTAAGAAACGGAGTACATAAAACTGTAAAAGAGTTCTTTAAATCGAACGCTTCTTCGGAAACCCAAATAGGGAAGTTTTTAGTACGTGCTAAAAAAACCGTGTCACGGTCGACATTTTTCGAAAGTTTTGTGAGGAATGATACGGCTTGATGATTTAGAATATTATTTCTAAGAAACGGAGTACATAAAACTGTAAAAGAGTTCTTCAAATCGAACCCTTCTTCGGAAACCCAAACAGGGAAGTTTTTAGTACGTGCTAAAAAAGTCGAGTCACGGTCGACGTTTCTCGAAATTTTTCTGATGAATGATAAGGCTTGATGATTTAGAATATTATTTCTAAGAAACGGAGTGCAGAAAAACAGTAAAAGAGTTCTTCAAATCGAACCCTTCTTCGGAAACAAAATAGAGAAGTTGTTAATACGTGCTAAAACAACCAGTCACGGTCGACGTTTTTCGAAAGTTTTGTGAGGAATGATAAGGGTTGATGATTTAGAATATTATTTCTAAGAAACGGAGTGCATAAAACAGTAAAAGAGTTCTTCAAATCGAACCCTTCTTCGGAAACCCAAACAGGGAAGTTTTTAGTAAGTGCTAAAAAAACCGAGTCACAGTCGATGTTTTTCGAAATTTTTGTGAGGAATGATAAGGCTTGATGATTTAGAATATTAATTCTAAGAAACGGAGTGCATAAAACAGTAAAAGAGCTCGTTAAATCGAACGCTTCTTCGGAAACCCAAATAGGGAAGTTTTTAGTACGTGCTAAAAAAACCGAGTCACGGTCGACGTTTTTCGAAATTTTTGTGAGGAATGATAAGGCATGGTGATTTAGAATATTATTTCTAAGAAACGGAGTGCATAAAACAGTAAAAGAGTTCTTCAAATCGAACCCTTCTTCGGAAACCCAAACAGGGAAGTTGTTAGTACGTGCTAAAAAAACCGTGTCACGGTCGACATTTTTCGAAAGTTTTGTGAGGAATGATAAGGCTTGATGATTTAGAATATTATTTCTAAGAAACGGAGTGCATAAAACAGTAAAAGAGTTCTTCAAATCGAACCTTTCTTCGGAAACTCATACTGGGAAGTTTTTAGTACGTGATAAAAAAACCGAGTCACGGTCGACGTTTATCGAAAGTTTGGTGAGGAATTTTAAGGCTTGTTGATTTAGAATATTATTTCTAAGAAACGGAGTGCATAAAACAGTAAAAGAGTTCTTCAAATCGAACCCTTCTTCGGAAACCCAAACAGGGAAGTTTTTAGTACGTGCTAAAAAAACCGAGTCACGGTCGACGTTTTTCGAAATTTTTGTGAGGAATGATAAGGCTTGATGATTTAGAATATTAATTCTAAGAAACGGAGTGCATAAAACAGTAAAAGAGCTCGTTAAATCGAACGCTTCTTCGGAAACCCAAATAGGGAAGTTTTTAGTACGTGCTAAAAAAACCGAGTCAAGGTCGACGTTTTTCAAAATTTTTGTGAGGAATGATAAGGCATGGTGATTTAGAATATTATTTCTAAGAAACGGAGTGCATAAAACAGTAAAAGAGTTCTTCAAATCGAACCTTTCTTCGGAAACTCATACAGGGAAGTTTTTAGTACGTGATAAAAAAATCGAGTCACAGTCGACGTTAGTCGAAATTTTTCTGAGGAATGATAAAGCTTGATGATTTAGAATATTATTTCTAAGAAACGGAGTGCATAAAACAGTAAAAGAGTTCTTCAAATCGAACCTTTCTTCGGAAACTCATACAGGGAAGTTTTTAGTACGTGATAAAAAAACCGAGTCACGGTCGACGTTTATCGAAAGTTTGGTGAGGAATTTTAAGGCTTGTTGATTTAGAATATTATTTCTAAGAAACGGAGTGCATAAAACAGTAAAAGAGTTCTTCAAATCGAACCCTTCTTCGGAAACCCAAACAGGTAAGTTTTTAGTACGTGCAAAAAAAACCGAGTCACGGTCGACGTTTGTCGAAATTTTTCTGAGGAATGATAAGGCATGGTGATTTAGAATATTATTTCTAAGAAACGGAGTGCATAAAACAGTAAAAGAGTTCTTCAAATCGAACCCTTCTTCGGAAACCCAAACAGGGAAGTTTTTAGTACGTGCTAAAAAAACCGAGTCACGGTCGACGTTTTTCGAAATTTTTGTGAGGAATGATAAGGCTTGATGATTTAGAATATTATTTCTAAGAAACGGAGTACATAAAACTGTAAAAGAGTTCTTCAAATCGAACCCTTCTTCGGAAACCCAAACAGGGAAGTTTTTAGTACGTGCTAAAAAAGTCGAGTCACGGCCGACGTTTCTCGAAATTTTTCTGATGAATGATAAGGCTTGATGATTTAGAATATTATTTCTAAGAAACGGAGTGCAGAAAAACAGTAAAAGAGTTCTTCAAATCGAACCCTTCTTCGGAAACAAAATAGAGAAGTTGTTAATACGTGCTAAAACAACCAGTCATGGTCGACGTTTTTCGAAAGTTTTGTGAGGAATGATAAGGGTTGATGATTTAGAATATTATTTCTAAGAAACGGAGTGCATAAAACAGTAAAAGAGTTCTTCAAATCGAACCCTTCTTCGGAAACCCAAACAGGGAAGTTTTTAGTAAGTGCTAAAAAAACCGAGTCACAGTCGACGTTTTTCGAAATTTTTGTGAGGAATGATAAGGCTTGATGATTTAGAATATTAATTCTAAGAAACGGAGTGCATAAAACAGTAAAAGAGCTCGTTAAATCGAACGCTTCTTCGGAAACCCAAATAGGGAAGTTTTTAGTACGTGCTAAAAAAACCGAGTCACGGTCGACGTTTTTCGAAATTTTTCTGAGGAATGATAAAGCTTGATGATTTAGAATATTATTTCTAAGAAATGGAGTGCATAAAACAGTAAAAGAGTTCTTCAAATCGAACCCTTCTTCGGAAACCCAAACAGGGAAGTTTTTAGTACGTGCTAAAAAAACCGAGTCACGGTCGACGTTTTTCAAAATTTTTGTGAGGAATGATAAGGCATGATGATTTAGAATATTATTTCTAGGAAACGGAGTGCATAAAACAGTAAAAGAGTTCTTCAAATCGAACCTTTCTTCGGAAACTCATACAGAAAAGTTTTTAGTACGTGATAAAAAAATCGAGTCACGGTCGACGTTAGTCGAAATTTTTCTGAGGAATGATAAAGCTTGATGATTTAGAATATTATTTCTAAGAAATGGAGTGCATAAAACAGTAAAAGAGTTCTTCAAATCGAACCCTTCTTCGGAAACCCAAACAAGGAAGTTTTTAGTACGTGCTAAAAAAACCGAGTCACGGGTGACGTTTATCGAAAGTTTGGTGAGGAATTTTAAGGCTTGTTGATTTAGAATATTATTTCTAAGAAACGGAGTGCATAAAACAGTAAAAGAGTTCTTCAAATCGAACCCTTCTTCGGAAACCCAAACAGGGAAGTTTTTAGTACGTGCTAAAAAAACCGAGTCACGGTCGACGTTTGTCAAAAGTTTTGTGAGGAATGATATGGCTTGATGATGTAGAATATTATTTCTAAGAAACGGAGTGCATAAAACAGTAAAAGAGTTCTTCAAATCGAACCCTTCTTCGGAAACCCAAACAGGGAAGTTTTTAGTACGTGCAAAAAAAATCGAGTCACGGTCGACGTTTGTCAAAATTTTTGTGAGGAATGATAAGGCATGATGATTTAGAATATTATTTCTAAGAAACGGATTGCATTAAACAGTAAAAGAGTTCTTTAAATCGAACCCTTCTTCGGAAACCCAAACAGGGAAGTTTTTACTACGTGCTAAAAAAACCGAGTCACGGTCGACGTTTTTCAAAATTTTTGTGAGGAATGATAAGGCATGGTGATTTAGAATATTATTTCTAAGAAACGGAGTGCATAAAACAGTAAAAGAGTTCTTCAAATCGAACCTTTCTTCGGAAACTCATACAGGGAAGTTTTTAGTACGTTATAAAAAAATCGAGTCACGGTCGACGTTAGTCGAAATTTTTCTGAGGAATGATAAAGCTTGATGATTTAGAATATTATTTCTAAGAAATGGAGTGCATAAAACAGTAAAAGAGTTCTTCAAATCGAACCCTTCTTCGGAAACCCAAACAGGGAAGTTTTTAGTACGTGCTAAAAAAACCGAGTCACGGTCGACGTTTTTCAAAATTTTTGTGAGGAATGATAAGGCATGATGATTTAGAATATTATTTCTAGGAAACGGAGTGCATAAAACAGTAAAAGAGTTCTTCAAATCGAACCCTTCTTCGGAAACCCAAAAAGGGAAGTTTTTAGTACATGCTAAAAAACTCGAGTCATGGTCGACGTTTTTCGAAAGTTTTGTGAGGAATGATAAGGCTTGATGATTTAGAATATTATTTCGAAGAAACGGAGTGCATAAAACAGTAATAGAGTTCTTCAAATCGAACCCTTCTTCGGAAACCCAAATAGAAAAGTTTTTAGTACATGCTAAAAAAACCGAGTCACGGTCGACGTTTGTCGAAATTTTTGTGAGGAATGATAAGGCTTGATGATTTAGAATATTATTTCTAAGAAACGGAGTGCATAAAACAGTAATAGAGTTTTTCAAATCGAACCCTTCTTCGGAAACCCAAAAAGGGAAGTTTTTAGTACGTGCTAAAAAAACCGAGTAACGGTCGACGTTTTTCAAAATTTTTGTGAGGAATGATAAGGCATGATGATTTAGAATATTATTTCTAGGAAACGGAGTGCATAAAACAGTAAAAGAGTTCTTCAAATCGAACCCTTCTTCGGAAACCATTTCTAGGAAACGGAGTGCATAAAACAGTAAAAGAGTTCTTCAAATCGAACCCTTCTTCGGAAACCCATTCTAGGAAACGGAGTGCATAAAACAGTAAAAGAGTTCTTCAAATCGAACCCTTCTTCGGAAACCCATATAGGGAAGTTTTTAGTACGTGCTAAAAAACTCGAGTCACGGTCGACGTTTTTCGAAAGTTTTGTGAGGAATGATAAGGCTTGATGATTTAGAATATTATTTCGAAGAAACGGAGTGCATAAAACAGTAATAGAGTTCTTCAAATTGAACCCTACTTCGGAAACCCAAATCTGGGAAGTTTGAAGTACGTGCTAAAAAAACCGAGTCACGATCAACGTTTGTCGAAAGTTTTGTGAGGAATGATAAGGCTTGATGATTTAGAATATTATTTCGAAGAAACGGAGTGCATAAAACAGTAAAAGAGTTCTTCAAATCGAACCCTTCTTCGGAAACCCAAATAGGGAGTTTTTAGTACGTGCTAAAAAACTCGAGTCACGGTCGACGTTTTTCGAAAGTTTTGTGAGGAATGATAAGGCTTGATGATTTAGAATATTATTTCGAAGAAACGGAGTGCATAAAACAGTAATAGAGTTCTTCAAATTGAACCCTACTTCGGAAACCCAAATCTGGGACGTTTGATGTACGTGCTAAAAAAACCGAGTAACGATCAACGTTTTTCCAAAGTTTTGTGAGGAATGATAAGGCTCGATGATTTAGAATATTATTTGTAAGAAACTGAGTGCATAAAACAGTAAAAGAGTTCTTCAAATCGAACCCTTCTTCGGAAACCAAACAGGAAAGTTGTTAGTACGTGATAAAAAAACCAATCACGATCGACGTTTTTCGAAATTTTTTTGACGAATGATAAGGCTTGATGATTTAGAATATTATATCTAAGAAACGGAGTGCATAAAACAGTAAAAGAGTTATTGAAATCGAACCCTTCTTCGGAAACCCAAATAGGGAAGTTTTTAGTACGTGCTAAAAAAGCCGAGTCACGTTCGACGTTTTTCGAAATTTTGCTGAGGTATGATAAGGCTTAATGATTTAGAATATTATTACTAAGAAATGGATTTCATAAAAAAGTAATATGGTTCTTCAAATCGAACCCTACTTTGGAAACCCAAATCTAGGAAGTTTGAAGTACGTGCTAAAAAAACCGAGTCATGATCGACGTTTTTTGAAAGTTTTTTTAGGAATGATAAGGCTTGATGATTTAGAATATTATTTCTAAGAAACGGAGTGCATAAAACAGTAATGGAGTTCTTACAATCGAACCCTACTTCGAAAACCAAAATCTTGGAAGTGTGAAGTATGTTCTAAAAAAACCGAGTCAAGATTTACGTTTTCCAAAAGTTTTATGAGGAATGATAAGGCTGGATGATTTAGAATATTATTTCTAAGAAACGGAGTGCATAAAAAAGTAAAAGAGTTATTCAAATCGAATCCTTCTTCGGAAACCCAAAAAGGGAAGTTTTTAGTACGTGCTAAAAAAGCCGAGTCACGGTCGACGTTTTTCGAAATTTTGCTGAGGAATGATAAGGCTTAATGATTTAGAATATTATTTCTAAGAAATGGATTTCATAAAACAGTAATATGGTTCTTCAAATCCTTAATGATTTAGAATATTATTTCTAAGAAATGGATTTCATAAAACAGTAATATGGTTCTTCAAATCAAACCCTACTTTGGAAACCCAAATCTGGGAAGTTTGAAGTACGTGCTAAAAAAACCGAGTCACGATCGACGTTTTTTGAAAGTTTTGTGAGGAATGATAAGGCTTGATGATTTAGAATATTATTTCTAAGAAACGGAGTGCATAAAATAGTAAAAGAGTTATTCAAATCGAACCCTTCTTCGGAAACCCAAAAAGGGAAGTTTTTAGTACGTGCTAAAAAAGCCGAGTCACGGTCGACGTTTTTCGAAATTTTGCTGAGGAATGATAAGGCTTAATGATTTAGAATATTATTTCTAAGAAATGGATTTCATAAAACAGTAATATGGTTCTTCAAATCAAACCCTACTTTGGAAACCCAAATCTGGGAAGTTTGAAGTACGTGCTAAAAAAACCGAGTCACGATCGACGTTTTTTGAAAGTTTTGTGAGGAATGATAAGGCTTGATGATTTAGAATATTATTTCTAAGAAACGGAGTGCATAAAACAGTAAAAAATTTCTTCAAATCGAACCCTTCTTGGGAAACCCAAACATGGAAGTTTTTAGTACGTGCTAAAAAAACCGAGTCACGGTCGACGTTTTTCGAAATTTTTGTAAGGAATGATAAGGCTTGATGATTTAGAATATTATTTCTAAGAAACGACGTTTTTCGAAATTTTTGTAAGGAATGATAAGGCTTGATGATTTAGAATATTATTTCTAAGAAACGGAGTTCATAAAATAGTAAAAGAAATATTCAAATCGAACCCTTCTTCGGAAACCCAAAAAGGGAAGTTTTTAGTACATGCTAAAAAAGCCGAGTCACGGTCGACGTTTTTCGAAATTTTGCTGAGGAATGATAAGGCTTAATGATTTAGAATATTATTTCTAAGAAATGGATTTCATAAAACAGTAATATGGTTCTTCAAATCGAACCCTACTTTGGAAACCCAAATCTGGGAAGTTTGAAGTACGTGCTAAAACAACCGAGTCACGATCGACGGTTTTTGAAAGATTTGTGAGGAATGATAAGGCTTGATGATTTAGAATATTATTTCTAAGAAACGGAGTGCATAAAACAGTAAAAGAGTTCTTCAAATCGAACCCTTCTTCGGAAACCCAAACATGGAAGTTTTTAGTACGTACTAAAAAAACCGAGTCACGGTCGACGTTTTTCGAAATTTTTGTAAGGAATGATAAGGCTTGATGATTTAGAATATTATTTCTAAGAAATGGAGTGCATAAAATAGTAAAAGAGTTATTCAAATCGAAGATGATTTAGAATATTATTTCTAAGAAATGGAGTGCATAAAATAGTAAAAGAGTTATTCAAATCGAACCCTTCTTCGGAAACCCAAAAAGGGAAGTTTTTAGTACGTGCTAAAAAAGCCGAGTCACGGTCGACGTTTTTCGAAATTTTGCTAAGGAGGGAAGTTTTTAGTACGTGCTAAAAAAGCCGAGTCACGGTCGACGTTTTTCGAAATTTTGCTAAGGAATGATAAGGCTTAATGATTTAGAATATTATTTCTAAGAAATGGATTTCATAAAACAGTAATATGGTTCTTCAAATCGAACCCTACTTTGGAAACCCAAATCTGGGAAGTTTGAAGTACGTGCTAAAACAACCGAGTCACGATCGACGTTTTTTGAAAGTTTTGTGAGGAATGATAAGGCTTGATGATTTAGAATATTATTTCTAAGAAACGGAGTGCATAAAACAGTAAACGAGTTCTTCAAATCGAACCCTTCTTCAGAAACCCAAACATGGAAGTTTTTAGTACGTGCTAAAAAAACCGAGTCACGGTCGACGTTTTTCGAAATTTTTGTAAGGAATGATAAGGCTTGATGATTTAGAATATTATTTCTAAGAAACGGAGTGCATAAAATAGTAAAAGAGTTATTCAAATCGAACCCTTCTTCGGAAATCCAAAAAGGGAAGTTTTTAGTACGTGCTAAAAAAGCCGAGTCACGGTCGACGTTTTTCGAAATTTTGCTGAAAAATGATAAGGCTTAATGATTTAGAATATTATTTCTAAGAAATGGATTTCATAAAAATTTTGCTGAAAAATGATAAGGCTTAATGATTTAGAATATTATTTCTAAGAAATGGATTTCATAAAACAGTAATATGGTTCTTCAAATCGAACCCTACTTTGGAAACCCAAATTTGGGAAGTTTGAAGTACGTGCTAAAATATGGTTCTTCAAATCGAACCCTACTTTGGAAACCCAAATTTGGGAAGTTTGAAGTACGTGCTAAAACAACCGAGTCACGATCGACGTTTTTTTGAAAGTTTTGTGAGGAATGATAAGGCTTGATGATTTATGCATAAAACAGTAAAAGAGTTCTTCAAATCGAACCCTTCTTCGGAAACCAAAATCTGGGAAGTTTTTAGTACGTGCTAAAATAACAGAGTCACGATCGACGTTTTTCGAAATTTTTGTGAGGAATAATAAGGCTTGATGATTTAGAATATTATTTCTAAGAAACGGAGTGCATAAAATAGTAAAAGAGTTCTTCAAATCGAACCCTTCTTCGGAAACCCAAACATGGAAGTTTTTAGTACGTGCTAAAAAAACCGAGTCACGGTCCACGTTTTTCGAAATTTTTGTGAGGAATGATAAGGCTTGATTATTTAGAATATTATTTCTAAGAAACGGAGTGCATAAAACAGTAAAAGAGTTCTTTAAATCGAACCCTTCTTCGGAAACCCAAACAGGGAAGTTTTTAGTACGTGCTAAAAAAACCGAGTCACGGTCGACGTTTTTCGAAATTTTTGTGAGGAATGATAAGGCTTGATGATTTAGAATATTATTTCTAATGAAACGAAGTGCATAAAACAGTAAAAGAGTTCTTCAAATCGAACCCTTCTTCGGAAACCCAAACATGGAAGTTTTTAGTACGTGCTAAAAAAATCGAGTCACGGTCGAACTTTTTCGAAATTTTTGTGAGGAATGATAAGGCTTGATGATTTAGAATATTATTTCTAAGAAACGGAGTGCATAAAACAGTAAAAGAGTTCTTCAAATCGAACTCTTCTTCGGAAACCCAAACATGGAAGTTTTTAGTACGTGCTAAAAAAATCGAGTCACGGTCGATGTTTTTCGAAATTTTTGTGAGGAATGATAAGGCTTGATGATTTAGAATATTATTTCTAAGAAACGGAGTGCATAAAACTGTAAAAGAGTTCTTCAAATCGAACCCTTCTTCGGAAACCCAAACAGGCGGAAGAAAGAAAAAAAGAGATAGTTCTGAGGAAAGGAAAAAATCAGACTTTTCAAATATAACCTGATATGTCCAACCTGATTTGTCCAACCTGATATATATATGGTGGAATCCAATGGATTTTGCCTTCTTTAGATTGCCTGTCTCAGTTAAGAGGAGTCATTCAGAGGTCGATCAATTCCTTTTTCAAATCTTGCAGCAGCTGCCCGAGCCCTTCCTGCATGCCATAAATGACCTACAAATGGGGGGAATCCTAGAAGAAAATTAGAGGTAACTAACCAACTTCTACGAGAGACATAATTGACTCCATTAATTTCGGTAGCTACACGCCACCCCCGTAATTTAAAGAACCTAAAGGAGCATGGGTCATATATTCTGCGTAAGGTCTTGCCAAGGTTGTATATCTTTGCCTACTCAAGTCCAAACGATTAGGACCCCTTATTGGTTCTAACCAAGGAGCACGTAGATCCCAAAAGCACATAGTCTCTTTCTTTTTATCTCTCCCCTCAAAATGACTTTTCTCTATGGTCGGAGAACGCATTTGATATTTACCTAAACCAGTAGTAGAGTAGGTCCTTGATCCAACGTTAGCTACAAGAGGTCTCTAACTAGAAACGTAAACGGTTGGTTGAGCTTGAGAAGCTTCGAGTCCAGTCGGCCTCTAAAACTCACTCACTCGGATAAGCAGTATTATTGAACCAGACAAAAGAACAAGCAATAAAACCAAAACGGAATAAAGCACCTAAACTATCAGACAAGTAAGCTTCTCCAGACCATACAAGTGCGCGGCGAGCCAAACGGTTTAGTTAAGATCTACTAAATTCCCCCAAGTATACAAATGTAACCTAACTAACCATACATGCCCCCCAACTATATCTTCCAATTCGTCTACACTAAGAATCAATCCTTCTCTCTCCCCCAGAGATTTTAGTAAATACCCAAATATCACACTTGGGCTAAGTCAAGTTGGTAATTGATCTTAGATCTCCTCCCCACGGAGCCTAGGTATCATATACGCCCCCCAAATCAGGAGCTTTAAATACTAGAAGAAACCTATACCTAAGTTAGTGAATACCCAAGTAGTCATTTGCTTTCTATCTTTCCACACATAACGGAAGAATAGAAAAGATCAAGGGTATCGGGTCCCAGAAGTGCATGATAAATACCGTCAAAACCCAATACTGCAGACACAAAGTACGGAAAGGTGTCTATAACTTACTTACCCATCAGTTCCTACGCCCCAACCTAGAGTAGTAGCTAGGCGGGCGGGGAAGGAAAATGGATCTTTGTTCATAGATGGGCTTCTCAGGTACGAAATGAGCCACTTCGAATTGGTTCATTGCTCCGACCCATAAGAGAATACGATTAATCCGGCATGGGCTACATGAGCCCGCCCCCAGTCGTTTACCGTATAAATGGATAAGTCGGGCATTCCCACTGAAACCAGGGGATTGTTTCTTGGTTACGACCAGCTAAAGATAATGTTCCAAAAGAGAAAGTTCCATTAAAGAGCGTTTCCATGGAGAGGAGAGGAGTGAAGGATCTAGAATAAGGAGAAGGAGTTCTTTCGTCTTTCCTTACAGTTCACTCTCATTCATCTTTCTTTCGTCTTTCCTCTCCTGTCAAGAAGCTAATCTTTCGTCTTTCAAAGCAGCTAATTGATTCAAAGACTATAAACTCCTTCAATCAGTCAAAGGGTTTCGGTTCAGGTTAAGGTTCTGTCTCATTCTTCTTTCATCTTGAAAAGCAGCTAATTCATTTAATATCTAGTCAAGGAGGTTCAAGTTCATTAATCTTGTTTCGTTGAGTCTTTGTTTACAGTTCGGGAAAGAAGAGAAGGATTGAATATGCTTGGTAAAGGTTCTTCCATTCAAATAGCTTTACCTTGTGAAAGACAGAGTTCCATCCGCTGGTTCGTTCAGTAGTATAGTAGTGAAATCAGGAAAAGGCGGTCCGGTTGAGTCGAATTAATCATTCTTACTTACAGGAGGGAGAGGTGAACAAGAACTGATGGGAATAGAGGTTCAGGGGAATTAATCTTTCTTGACTTTCTCTTGTCTTGCTTTCGTCTTTCAAGCAGAATCAAATTCAATCAATTAGGTGTTCAGTCAGGAGTTTACCGTGAAAGAAGGTTCCGGCTGGAGTAGTTCACTCTCATTCATAAGGAGTCTTAGTTTACAGGGTTAGAATAACTCACAAGAACATAAGGTCATATCGGAAAAGAAAAGGTTCTAATCATCCTGCGGCTTTACACCTCCTGAAACAAGAGAAGGGAATATCGGGAAAGGAGAAAGAATCCATCCAGCAATAGGAAAAGTAGTTCACTCTCAGTCTGTCTTGTTGAGTCTTTCCTTGAAACACTTGAAGGTGACGGAGTGGATCATCCTCCAGTTTCCCTTGTTTACAGTTCAAGAAAGGAGAAGATCAAGAATAGTTCAACCCTAACCCTAGTTCAACCCTAGTTCAAGAAGAATTCTCCTGTCCGTCCTCTTTACCGACCGAGTCTTTGTTTGAAGGGAAAGAACAAGAACTTAAGGGAATAGAGTCAAAGAAAAGGAGTGAAATGAGGTTCATGAGTTTCCAGTCGACTAAATGAATTAGCTGCTTGACCGATTCTTTGATTGAATAAATAGATTCAGGTTCAGTAGTTCAGGAGTTTCCCTTGTTTACAGTTCGTGTTTGAATAACTCCCAATAAGGGAATAGATAGAGGTTCAGGGGAATGAATCTTGCTTGAGTTCAGTCTTGAAATGAGTGTTTACAGTCGAGTAAAGTCATTGAATATGCTTTCCCTTGTTTACTGTTCAAGCAATAATAACTGACACACAATAACTGATGGTAATAGAATAGAAGCAAAGAAGTTCAAGCAAGAAGGTTCCAGTGAAGGATTGAATTCATTCTTTGAATAAAGAAGGTCAGTCAAGTAATATCGTAAAGTCAAAGGCTCAGGAAAGGTCATATTGGTTCAGGGGAGGGAGAATGAAAATAACTTGACCTCGTGTTTGAAGAATACTCTTGCTTGGTTTTCGCTTGAGTCTTTCCTTCCTCATTACCTCGTGAAAGAATAGCCCGAGTTCAAGAAGGGAGCGAAGCAGCTTTGCCTTTACCTTCTGAAAGAAGAATAGTCTTGCCTGGTTTTCGCTTGAGTCTTTCCTTTCCTGCCAGTTCACTCTCATTCTTGCTTTCCTTCTTCATTACCTCCTTCCTTCATTTATTCTTTCACTGTAAACTCCTTCAATCAATCAAAGGTTTTCTCTTTCGTCTTTCTTTTTTCTTTACTCGAACGACTGTAAAGGAATATATGATTCTCGTCAGGTTCCAGTTTAGGTTCATGAGAGAGAACTTTCAGAATAAGCATGACGCAAGCCTCCCTCCGTCTATGTATCGACTATCGGGCCCATAACAACACTCTCAATCAAAAAAGAGCCCGTGCAACTCTCATTGCGTTTTGATCAATTAGGTGCAGTAAGGTATTTCACCAAGTTGGACTGGCGACCGGAGTACTACCAAGTGTGGATCTTAGAGGGCTTAGAGGGCAAGACGACGTGAGGCTGGAGCATTAGACTTTCTAGTAATGCTGGTCTAACCAATGCTTCCTTTTGCACAAAGATGAATGAAGGATTTCACCCCACATGCATCGTGAATGGGAGAAGTTTCTCGTAGTATGTGCTATTTGATACTAATTGATACTAAATAGAGACCCCAAATGAGATTTTTGTGTATACTCTCATTGGAAGAAGACGCGGAGCACCTTTCTCACATGGAGAGAGCAGTGTTCCAGATCATCAGGGTCCGCTCTATGTGAAGTGCTTTGCATAAGGTCTAGTTCCTTGAGGTCTAGTTCCTTGGGCATTGGATTGGCGTCGACATGAGTTGGTTGGATCAAGAGAAGGTGCGTGCAAGCCGGGATGGATTGGGAGACGCCACGCAAGGTGCAGGAATTACGATTCTTCCTCAGATTAGTCCTACATCTGTTTTTTAATTAAGAGTCTATATTAAACTATAGGCGGTTCATCGAGGGCTTCTTTCTCGGGTGATTGATCGGAAGGGCTTAAGCTTTCCATTAGATTAGTAAAGGACGAATGAAGGGCGTGTGCAATAGTTTTCTTTCTTTCTCCCGCTCGATCGCTTCAATGCCTATACTATATTTAGAGAGAACTAGAAAGCCTTCTCCCGAATTCTAGGAGGATGTGACACAAATAATGACTCTCTTCACCGGGATGTCAGCAGGTTAGGCAGCTCTAAGGGTTTTGATATTGGGGGTGGAAGGCAAAACTCTGACACAACCAAGTGAAACTAAGGGTCTCTAAAAGAGGGAACGATCTGATCTATGGGGTGTTCACTCTTAGAGGACGGCTAAGAATGTCCCTTAAAAGGAGCGGGGATGGGGTCTTTTCAATCAAGCACGAATAGAACGAGATAAAGGGGGTATGCAACCTAGAGAGATGGCCATATCTCTTTTCTGAATGTGGTATCGAGGTTCGGTTCATTTGGAAAAGAGGTCGGGAGACCGTGCGAATGGTTTAATTGATGACTTCGCTTCGATCTCTTCGATTGAACCTGAAGAAGACTTCGATCATTCCACTTTAGCTGAAGAAGGAATGAATCATCTCACTAGGAATTTCGGAGAGTGAATCTTCTCTTTTAGATCCTGGCCTTGGTAGAGAACTTGTCTTTGATTGGGATTTCGATTGAAAAGATGTTAGGCCGGTTCCTCATGTGCCTAAGAAACCGAGCAAATCTCGATCCCATTTTACTACTCAATCTTTATTTAGAGAAAGAGCACTCGGGAGCATAAGCAAGTTCCGTAGTTTCAACCTCTGTAATGGGAACCTCGAAGCTGTTTGAGGCAGGAGCAACCTCATATTAGGCACTGCCGCAACATCCACTGGGAGTTGGAAGGTGCACGATAGCGAAGATCAATCCATCTCACTCAATCTACAAAAAAACATTGCCTTGGGCGCATGCAACCCAAAAAGAAAGAAAGAAAGACAGCTCGCTTGAAGAAAACTCTTTTAGTTAGAGCCTGGTACAAGCCAAGCCCCTTCGATTCGACAACAAGAGTTGGTTATAGATAGAATAGTCTTTTGGTTAGCTTTCCCGTTCTTTCAGACTTTCGGGCCCATAGGCTTTATAGTGGACCTGCCTGACAGGGAGGATATGAAAGATCTCGTTGTGCTTGCTTTCACTTAGAAACTATACGACCCCTACTACTCTAATTAATAATTAAGTTACGAGACCCCTACTCTAATTAATAATTAAGTTAAGACATGCTAACGAAAAAGATACCTTCCATTCTCTTGTCTCTGGCGATTAACCTATTCCAGAGCTGTCTGGTTATTAGCCTATCTATCTCGCACTACTCGAAGTCTTCGTAAACTGATTGTACGTAGTGGAGGTTGCTGTGAGGAGATCCTTGTGCCAGTGAAGATTTCTTACAGTGATTGGGAAATCCAAAAGAGAAAAACCATTGATTTCTTTCCAACACTCCGGATAGGCAGAAAGAAGGATCTATGTCTATCCCCAACTACCTTTCAATCCATCCACACACATCGGCAATTGAGGCTTTCAATACTTACTGGGAGGCAGTAAAGGAGGAATAATGGGCATACATACGCTGGTTCGATAAGACAAGGAAAAATAACCACTGCTTTTGACACTCAAGCGACGACCGACCGGCCCTGCCAAACAAACATCGATGCAAAGACCAAGACCCATTATTACCAATTCCTTTGATTGAAGCTACTATCACTACCGAAGGAGAAGGAAGCTGGCTTGCTCCTGAACCTTTACAAGAGAGAAGAGAAGAGAAGGAGACCGAATGAAAGAAATAATAGTCCAGGTAATAATGGAATCAAAGCCTATTTACAGAGTTCCATCTGGGAAGGGAAGTAGTTCAGGCAAGCAATGGAATTGCGAGAACGAGTGAAAGAAGGAAAAGGTGAAGGAGGAGTTAAGGAGAAGGGGCCATGAGCAAATCTTGATTGAATTTTGGGAGTCGAATGAATAAGGA
>NW_019272044.1:129801-137301 GCF_002738345.1 Cucurbita maxima
TTGAACTATATGTAGAGACATAAAAGTGGATCAAGTTCAAGTATATAGTGAAAATGATCTATAGTATAAGACTAAGACTGAGTACTTCATTCTGGGGACACTATGGATGCGACCCACTTTTGTATATGATATAAACAATGTGATCACTACATTGTACATGTGGAGACATGTGAGTGGGGAGCGTCCTATGCAATGAGTATTGCATAAGATCGGACCATGAAGAAAATCACTCTCTCTTTATAATGTCGTTTACTGTTGAGACTGATTTTCTTTTCATTCGATGACCTAGGTAACTCGATCTTAATCCTGAGCTAACCATGAACTCCTGTTCATTCGGAATTATCCTTAGATTTGCATGGGTGAGAGTGACTCGAGTTCGCCGACTCAATAGGCCTCCCATTTCAGGGGTAAGACTGGGTGAATAGCTGGGGACGTGGGGTGCAAGATGGAATTCGCTCCTACCCACTTTTAGGGATAGAAGAGAGGTTATTCCCTTAAGTACTGACTCTAGGTCTTGAACAAGGGGCCCCACCCACTCATTGGCCTGAGAGGGATTTGGTTTACTGGTTGGACCATAAACCAATTGTTCATAAGAGGATCAGTGAGACATAAGGAACAAGAAGTAACTTCAGAGGAAAAACGGCTAATTGACTCAGCTCTAGTTACGAACAACCTGTGAAGGATTGACTTACTAATCATGGTTATATCAAATGGACAGAAATATATCTATAGTGAGGGGAGTGCAACTACGAGGCTATAGTGGAGTGTTCTAGTAGTTAACAAATGTTGGTTAACAAGGTTAATGAGTTTAACCAGTTAATCTTGAATCGTTGGAGCCCATGATCTAAAGGTTCATTAGGTCCCTCTACTAGCTCATAACGGACTAAACCAAAGAACAGTGTGACGAGTGAGTTCAAAGTGTTCGAATTCAAATTAGGGAATTTGCATTACATATATACGATATATTTAACTATATTTTTGTTTTATTTATGAATTAAACAAAAAGAGAGAATTTGAGATATTTAAATCTTATTTAAATATCTTAATCAATTATGTGTTGGAATTGATTGGGATTGGCATTTGAATAACTAATTTCAAATTAAAGTAATATTAAAACGGGATAAGACGTTAAAATCTATAATGAAGATAAGTGCATGCTCACTTAACTTTAAGAACCAAGCACGATCAATTTTAATAGTTAAAATAGGTCGATGTCTTGTAAAATTGTGCTTATAAGAAAGATCACCTGGCACGATCTTGTCTAAGGCTGGAGATACTAAGCTCACCTTGCAGGATCTTGTCTAAGGCTGGAGATACTTAAGTTGATGGTTTACGGAACACCTACTACCTAGAGATCGAACCAATACTTGAGCTTAGTTAGCCCAGTTTTATGAGCATGCTTGAGTGATGTAAGTTTTGGAAAAATCACCTTGACTTGGGTTATATTTAATTAGCCGAAATAACCTAGGTAATGAGTATACCCAACTGTCTAAAATACTTAGTGGGAGGAAAAAGGTATATGAGATACATCGTTTTCCTTTTCACGCTCTCTGAAAAAATCACACCGTGAGATTCATGCTCGGCCTCGTGTCGCCCTGACAGCGTCCTCCATTCAGAAGGTATTTGCATGAGTCAATACCAAGGTGAATAGAGAAAGTATTTATAGTAAGTGGAAGAAGGAAGTATATACACACATCCTATGGTCTCCACCACTAGGTTGCACCGTGAGATTCCCATGTTCCGCCTGCATGTTGCCCTAGAGCAACTACCCATTCGGAGGGTCGTAACATGGGAGTCGAAACAACGTAAACTCCAGAAATGGATAGGATTTCTTAGGTCCATTCCCAACTTTGGTTTTTCATTCGATAACGTTGTTGGGACCGATCTATGAGATCTGAAATTAGTGGGTCACACTTGCGAAGAATTACTAAGAGTTAGTATATTCTTGACCAAAATAGCGATAACTAAAACACTATAGGAACAAGACTTATTTTGGGATTAGTGTTTAAGTCAAGAATGTCTTGGTTTAGTGAATGAGTGATTGACTGCCCCTCGGTAGTAGTTGCTCTAACTCACTAAAGTATCGTTGCAAATTAATAATTTTTTGGGTACATTATTACATTTGCCAAAACTGATTAGATTAAACAAGATTAAGTGAAATCACTAATAAAATTTTCTTTATATCACAGCATAACAAACTCAATAGTATAATTACTCGCTTCTGAGAAACTAAACACAATACTAGTGATTGATGATTTAAGGTTTGTTTTAACTGAGGAATGTCCTCCAAACCCCAGCTCAAATGCAAGCCGAACAGTTCGGGATGTGTATGACAGATAGGTAAAGGCAAATGACAAAGCCCGAGTGTACATTCTAGCCAGCATATCTGATGTTTTGGCTAAGAAACACGATGTTATGGGTACTGCTAAAGAGATTATGGAATCTCTAAAAGGGATGTTTGGACAACCGTCCTTCTCCCTTCGATATGAAGCCATAAATACATTTACAACTACCATATGAAAGAAGGGACCTCAATTAGAGAACATGTCCTGAACATGATGGTCCATTTCAATGTGGCAGAAGAAAATGAAGCTGTCATTGATGAGAAGAGTCAAGTCGGTTTTATCATGGAGTCTCTTCCGAAGAGCTTCTTCCAACTCCGCACAAATGTGGTGATGAACAAAATAGAATATAACTTGACTGATCTTCTCAATGAGCTATAGACTTGTCAGTCTCTCTTAACGAACAAGGGACGTACGGAGAAGCAAATGTTGCTATCTCCAAGAAATTACAACAAGAATCGTCCTCCAAAAATAAGTTTGGACCTTCAACTTTTAAAAGTGTTTTGATGAAAAAGAAGGGTAAAGGGAAAAATAAGATTCCTACTAACCGCAAACACAAGGCTCAAAAGGCAGATAAAGGAAAATGTTTCCATTGCAACGAAAATGGGCACTGGAAGAGAAACTGCCCTAAATGCCTTGTAGAGAAGAAAGCTGAAAAGACACAACAGGGTAAATATGATTTACTCGTTGTAGAAATATGTTTAGTAGAGTATGATAACTCAACTTGGATACTAGATTCAGGGGCCACTAATCATATTTGTTCTTTTTACTAGGAAATTAGCTCCTGGAGAATGCTTGCGAACGACGAGATAACACTCAAGATTGGAACAGGAGAGGTATTCATATTTGTTTTGCAAAACTAGAAAACAACTTATATATGTTAAAACCGAGCAAAATAAAAGCTATTTTAAATATCGAGATGTTTAAAACAGTTGAAACTCAAAATAAACGATAAAAGATTTCTCCTAATACCTACCTTTGACACTTAAGACTAGGCCACATTAATCTCAATAGGATTGAGAGATTGGTTAAAAGAGGACTTCTAAGTAAGTTAGAAGACAACTCTTTACCTCCATGTGAGTCTTGTCTTGAGGGTAAAATGACTAAACGATCGTTTTCCGAAAAAGGTTATAAAGCCAAAGAAACCTTAGAACTCGTGCATACAGATCTCTGTGGTCCAATGAATGTCAAAGCACAAGGAGGGTATGAATATTTCATCAATTTTATTGATGATTATTCAAGGTAAGACTATCTTTACCTAATGCGTCACAAGTTCGAAGCTCTTAAAAAATTCAGAGAGTATAAGACTGAGGTTGAGAATCTATTAGGTACAACTATTAATACACTTCGATCAGATCGAGGAGGAGAGTACATGGACTTAAGATTTCAAGACTATATGATAGAACATGGAATAAAGTCCCAACTCTCAGCCCCTGGTATGCCTCAACAAAATGGTGTATCAGAAAGGAGAAATAGAACTCTGTTAGACATGGTTCGGTCTATGATGAGTTTCGTTCAATTACCCGATCCGTTTTGGGGATATGCAATGGAGACTGCCACATACATTTTAAACATGGTTCCTACTAAGAGTGTTTCAGAAACACCTTATGAGTTATGGAAAGGGCGTAAAGGTAGTTTACGTCACTTCAGAATTTGAGGATGTCCAGCACATGTATTGTTGCAAAACCCCAAGAAATTAGAACGTTGTTCAAAATTATGTCTATTCGTAGGATACCCCAAAGAGACGAAAGGTGGTTTGTTTTATGACCCTCAAGAAAATAGAGTGTTTGTATCAACCAACGCTACATTCTTAGAGGAAGACCACGTAAGAAATCATCAACCTCACAGCAAACTAGTATTAAGTGAGATTTCTAAAGAAGCTACTGATAATACAACAAGAGTTGTTGATTAAGCTAGTCCTTCAACAAGAGTTGTTAATGGAGCTGACACTTCTGGTCAATCCCATCCTCCTCAAGAGTTGAGAATGCCTCGACGTAGTGGTAGGGTTATAACTCAACCTGATCGTTACTTGGGTTTCGCAGAAACTCAAGTCATCATACCTGATGATGGCGTTGAGGATCCATTAACCTATAAACAGGCAATGAATGATGAAGATAGAGATCAGTGGATCAAAGCCATGAATCTTGAAATGGAGTCAATGTACTTCAATTCAGTCTGGGAACTTGTAGATCAACCAAGTGGGGTAAAACCTATTGGTTGCAAATGGATCTATAAGAGGAAACGAGACCAAATCGGTAAGGTACAAACCTTTAAAGCTCGACTTGTAACAAAGGGTTATACCCAAAAAGAGGGAGTGGACTATGAAGAAACCTTCTCTCCTGTTGCTATGCTTAAATCGATTAGAATACTCTTTTCTATTGCCACATTTTATGATTATGAAATTTGGCAAATGGATGTTAAGATAGCCTTTCTAAATGGAAATCTTGAAGAAAGTATCTATATGGCTCAACCAGAGGGGTTCATTGAACAGGATCCCAAGCATAGGGTTTGCAAGCTTAAAAGATCCATTTATGGGTTGAAGCAAGCATCTCGATCCTGGAATATAAAGTTTGATACCGCGATCAAATCTTATGGTTTTAAATAGAATGTTGACAAACCTTGTGTTTATAAAAGGATAGTCAACTCTACAGTAGCTTTCCTAGTGTTGTACGTTGACGATATTCTACTCATTGGGAGTGATGTGGGATTTCTGACTGACATTAAGCATTGGCTAACGACACAATTCCAAATGAAAGATTTTGGAGAGACTTAGTTTGTTCTTGGAATCCAAATAGTTCGGAATCGCAAAAACAAAACACTAGCATTGTCTCAAGCATCGTATATCGACAAAATGTTGATTCGATATAAGATGCAGGACTCCAAGAAAGGATTATTACCTTTCAGGCATAAAGTTCATTTGTCGAAGGAATAAAGTCCTAAGACACCTCAAGTAATTGAGGATATGAGACACAATCCCTATGCATCAGCAGTCGGTAGTCTGATGTATGTTATGCTATGTATCCAACCAGACATATGCTATACTGTGGGAATTGTCAGCAGATATCAGTCCAATCCGGGACGTGCTCATTGGACTGCCGTTAAGAATATCCTCAAGTATCTTAGGAGAACAAGGGACTCTATGCTAATGTACGGTGCTAAGGATCTGATCCTTACAGGGTACACTGACTCAAATTTTCAGACCGATGTAGATTCAAGGAAATCGACAGCAGGATCTGCCTTCACTCTGAACGGAGGAGCAATAATATGGAGAAGCATAATACAAAGTTGCATTGTTGATTCCACCATGGAGGCTGAGTATGTCGCTACTTGTGAAGCAGCGAAAAAATTTGTATGGCTTAGGAAGTTCTTAACTTATTTGGAAGTCATTCCAAATATGCATCTTCCCATCACTCTTTATTGTGATAACAGTGGAGCATTTGCAAATTCGAAAGAACCAAGAAAACATAAGCGAGGAAAACATATTGAGCGCAAATATCATCTCATTAGGGAGATTGTGCAACGAGGAGATGTGATCGTCACACAGATAGCTTCGTTGCACAACATTGTTGATCCATTTACAAAGCCCCTCACGACTAAAGTGTTTGAAGGGCACCTAGTGAGTCTAGGACTACGAGTTATGTAATCTACGACAAGTGGGAGAAAATGCATGAGTATGTGATGCCTTAGTATATTGTATTTATGTCTCTCTCTACTCAACGTTATAAAACTCATAGTTTGTAAACAAAGATATATTCTATTTTCAATAATGTTATTATTGATGTTTATTCAGTAAAGATTATTATTGAATAAAGTGAACTTTACGATCATTAATCTAAATCCAATAAACTAAGATCACTCTGGCTATAGTATGATTACTTGAACTATATGTAGAGTCATAAAAGTGGATCAAGTTCAAGTATATATTCAAAATGATCTATAGTATAAGGATAAGGCTTAGTACCTTCTTCTGGGAACACTATGGATGCGGCCCACTTTTGTATATGATATAAACAATGTGATCACTAAATTGTACATGTGGAGACATGTGAGTGGGAGCGTCCTATGCAATGAGTATTGCATAAGATCGGACCATGAAGAAAATCACTCTCTCTTTATAATGTCGTTTACTGTTGAGACTGATTTTCTTTTCATTAGATGACCTAGGTAACTCGATCTTAATCCTGAGCTAACCATGAACTCCTGTTCATTCGGAATTATCCTTAGATTTGCATGGGTGAGAGTGGCTCGAGTTCGCCGACTCAATAGGCCTCCCATTTCAGGGGTAAGACTGGGTGAATAGCTGGGGACGTGGGGTGCAAGATGGAATTCGCTCCTACCCACTTTTAGGGATAGAAGAGAGGTAGTTCCCTTAAGTACTGACTCCAGGTCTTGAACAAGGGGCCCCACCCACTCATTGGACTGAGAGGGATTTGGTTTACTGGTTGGACCATAAACAAATTGTTCATAAGAGGATCAGTGGGACATAAGGAACAAGAAGTAACTTCAGGGGTAAAACAGCTAATTGACCCAACTCTAGTTACAAATAACCTGTGAAGGATCGACTTACTAATCATGGTTATATCAAATGGATAGAAATATATCTATAGTGAGGGGAGTGCAACTACTAGGCTATAGTGGAGTGTCATAGTTAACGAATGTTGGTTAACAAGGTTAATGAGTTTAACCGGTTTATCTTGGATCGTTGGAGCCCATGATCTATAGGTCCATTAGGTCTCTCTGCTAGCTCCTATCGGACTAAACCAAAGAACAGTGTGACGAGTGAGTTCAAAGTGTTCGAATTCAAATTAGGGAATATGCACTACATATATACGATATATTTAATTGCATTTTTTTTATTTACTAATTAAATAAAAAGAGAGAATTTGAGATATTTAAATAAGATTTAAATATTTTAATCAATTATGTGTCGGAATTGATTGGGATTGACATTTGAATTAATATTAAATATTAATTAAATAGTTTAATTAATCATTTAATGTTACTTTAGTTTTAAATTAATTATTCAAATTAATTGTTGAATTAAAATGAAGAAAGTCAAAATGTTGACTTCATTTAATGGAAAAATCTCTGTTAGTGGAATTTTGAGGTGTCAAAATTTGGTTTAACCAAACTTACATGCTTGCCAAATAAACCTCAC
>NW_019272044.1:142301-395167 GCF_002738345.1 Cucurbita maxima
CGTCAGTACCCTTGAAGTTCAAATTGCCCAAAGAAGTATGGACAGGAAAAGAACTCAAGTACTCTTACTTGAGAACTTTTGGTTGTACTGCGTATGTTCATGTTGATCTAGAGAAGAGAGATAAGCTTGATGCTAAGGCTGTGAAATGCTACTTCATAGGCTATGGCTCTGACATGTTCAGGTACAAGTTTTGGGATGAGAAAAATATGAAAATTCTAAGACACTGCGATGTGACATTTGATGAAAATGTCATGTACAAGGACAAAGAGATGATAAACTCTGAGACTACAAAGCAAGTGAGAGTTGAACTTGAGTGGCAAGAAAATTCACGTAGTGATGTTACAACCGAAGCTCAAGAAACTCCTTATCCTATTGCTAAAGAACCATACGTGGAGCAAGTTGCACCTGAGCAGGTGTTGAGAAGATCATCAAGAACTATCAGAGCACCAAATAGATATTCAGCCTCATTACATTATATGTTGCTGATTGACGAAGGAGAACCAGAGTCCTTTGATGAGGCTCTACAAGTGGAAGATTCAACCAAGTGGGAGCAAGCCATGGATGATGAGATGAGTTCACTTGAAAAGAATAATACGTGGGTGCTGATTGAGTTGCCTATAGGAAAGAGAGCTTTGTTGAACAAATGAGTCTTCATAATCAAGGTTCAACCAGATGGAAGAAGGAGGTTTAAGACTCGGTTAGTAGTTAAAGGATATTCACAAAGAAAAGGCATTGATTATGTTGAGATCTTTTCTCCAGTGGTGAAATTAACTACTATCTGAATTCTGCTAAGTATTGTTGCATCGGAGAATTTGCACCTTGAGCAAATGGATATAAAAACGGCGTGTTTACATGGAGATCTAAATGAGGAGATCTATATGCAACAATTAGAAGGGTTTGCAGCTCCAGGCAAGGAGCACATGATGTGTAAGCTCAATAAGAGCTTGTATGGACTGAAACAAGCACCAAGACAATGGTACAAGAAGTTTGACTCCTTCATGTGCAAGAGTGGTTTCCACAGGAGTGAAAAGGATCAGTGTTACTGCCTCAAGAAATACACTGATTCTTATGTGTTTCTACTCATGTATGTGGATGATATATTAATTGCTGGATCAAGTATAAGGGAGATAAACCACCTGAAGGCAAGCTTGTCTTCAATATTTGAAATGAAAGATTTAGGTGCAGCGAAACAGATTCTTGGGATGAGGATTTCTCGAGATAGATCTGCTAGCACTTTAAATCTATCCCAAGAGCAGTACATTGAGAAGGTGTTGTCCAAATTCAAGATGAATAATGCTAAACCCAGGACTACCCCCTTGGCAAATCATATTAAATTGTCAAAGGGGCAATCTCCCAAGACAGTTAATGAATGTGAGCACATGGCATCAGTTCCGTATGCTTCTACAGTTGGGAGTTTGATGTATACTATGGTCTGCACTAGACCTGACATAACACATGCAGTGGGAGTTGTTAGCAAGTACATGGCAAATCCAGGGAAGGAACATTGGGAAGCTGTGAAGTGGTTTCTGAGATATCTGATAGGTACATCCAATACTTTACTTTGTTATGGCAATGGCAAAGTAGTTCTGCAAGGTTTTGTGGATGCTGATCTGAGTGGAGATGTAGACTCCAGCAAGAGCACATCTGGATATATCTACACTATAGATGGAACAGCAATGAGTTGGATGTCCAAGCTTCAGAAAGGCGTTGCTCTTTCATCTACTAAAGCTGAGTACGTGGCCATAGCTGAAGCTGGAAAGGAAATGATATGGATGACAGACTATCTAGAAGAATTAGGCCGGAAGCAGTGCAAGAAGATCCTTTATACAGATAGTTAGAGTGCCATACAATTGGTGAAAAACCCAGTCTATCATTCAAGGACAAAACACATTAGAAGACGATACTATTTCACTCGCAGGTTAGTGGAAGAAGGCGATATGTGTTTGGAGAAGATAGAGGGTGCAAAGAATCCAGCAGACATGTTGACAAAATGTGTTGATGTTGAAAAATTAAGGTTATGCAAAGCCTTAATTGGTATGGTGTAGGATTAGTCTCCAGGTGGGAGAATTGTTTGGTTATGGAGTCTGCTCTCTTATTTATAGCTTGGTCAACGGTTATATTTGGTAAAACTATATTTGGTAAAGCTATATATGGTAAAGCTATATATAGTAAAGCTATATTCAGTAAAGCTATATATGGTAAATAGCTATATATAGTAGATGGTTAAATATGGTAAAGCTATATATAGTAAACTGAACCATATATATATAACGTCCGATAGAGCTTTGAAAATGTACTTTCTGTATTCTCTGTAATTCTTTCTTACTGTACATATGTGAAGTCATCAATAAAAAAAAAAATCCTTTTAGCCAGAGTTCTCCTTACACTTTTCTCTATCTTGTTCTTTGCGTTCATCTAGATTGAGCGTGTGCGTTATTGTGCGACCTTAACACTGCCACGATCCACTAAGATTCAGCCCTTCGTCGCTCCGATTCGCCCCTCCACACACAATAAACCAATTTATTTCTTTGAAGTGTCATGGAGGTTATAGGAAAAGTAATGATTCTACATGTTAAATGTTGATGATTCGACATGCTTCAATGCAAGGTCATCTAAAATGCATGCGTGGGTTGGGGTGGTGTGGGTTTAGGGTGTTAGTGAGAATGATGCATGGGTGGGAGCATGGCTTGGGAGCTCGTGTGCCCACTAAGGCCTATGGTCGGCAATCATGCTAGCCATAGAACCCTTTCATAGGTGCTCTACGAAAAATCAAGACATCCAAAACCCTTGGAGGTTAACCCGCATTCCCCTCACCCGCCACCGCACACCCTCGCACACCCTGCACGCTCACCATGACCTAAGATACTAGAGCAAGTACATTACACTAAGACACCCACCATGACCTTGTTTTTACAACCATCACCCATTAATTGTGAAAGTACATGTGGAGTGGTCGGTTTGTTGTAATTTATTTTCTGGAAGCTAAGAAACACGAAATAATGATTCCCACAAAATTTCATATTTTTCTTACAACTCTAGCTAATTTTTCTAATTTCTTATTATTTAATATTTAAAAATTCATTAGAAAAAATTGGTTGGTTGAAAATTTATGAAACTTGATTTCTAGATCCATTAGAATGTTCAATTCATGAATCGATTGAGTTCATGGAAAAACACATTCTAAAATCGTATCTAGGCTTGGCAGACCAAAAATTCCTCAAAATGTACTATATAGGGGGGTGACTAGTCTGCATGGGCTGGGCACGGGGGTACCCCTATATCTTCCACCGCCCCCACGCCCCAATCACTATGCACGGCACATGGGCACTTGCTTGGGGCGTGGGGGTGGTGGTCGGTGGATGAGGGCGGTTGACGGCGGGGGTGCGGTGGCGAAACTTGCACGGTGAGGTAGTGTCGGTTGCGCCTTTGGGCATGCAACATGAGCCTTGTTGAGAATGGAATGTTGCGATATTTCCTTCTAACTTGGGCTGGCTTGAGGATGGTTGATGGCTGGTACGATGATGAAACATGCAAGGTTGGGTGGAGTCGAGTGCCTTCGGGCGTGCGGCATGAACCTCGTCGAGTGTGTGACATTGTGGTGATGCTTGGCCAGCCTTGGGCCAGCCCTATGTTTTGAAGGCGTGTGGTGTCAAAACATGTTCGGCTGGTTGGAATCGGGTGCCTTTGGGCGTGCGACATGAGTCTCTTTGAGCATGGAATGTTGCGATGTTGCCTTCTAACTTGGAATCTCTTGTGTGAGGACTGTGGATGTCTGCTGGTACGATGATGAAACATGCAAGGTGGGGTGGAGCCGGGTGCCTTCGGGCGTGCGGCATTAACCTTGTTGAGTGTGGGACGTTGTTGTGGTATGCCTCCCTTCCTTGGGCTAGCCTTATGTTTTGAAGGCTGGGTGGTGGCAGAACATCCTTGGTGGGGCGATGTCAAATGACTTTGGGCATGTGACATGAGACTCGTTGAGCAACGAATGTGGCCTTCTAACTTGGGTTGACTTGAGGATTGTTGATGGTTGGTACGACGACAAAACATGCAAGGTGGGGTGGAATTGGGTGCCTTCGAGCGTCCAACATGAACCTCGTTGAGCGTGAGACGTTGTGGTGACGCCATTGGGCCATCCTTGGGCAAGCCCTATGTTTTGAAGGTGGCATGTTGGCAGAACATTCATGGTGGGGCGGTGTCAAGTGCCTTTGGGAGTGCGACATGAGCCTCTCTTTGCATTGAATGTTGCGATGTTGCCTTCTAACTTGGGCTGTCTTTAGGATGGTTGATGGCTTGACCGCGCACGACGTTTTGGGCTTGGCTTCAAATGATGATTTTGAACCCCCGCTTGCGATGGGTATGAATAGTCGATTGTCGTCAAGGCTTGTTTTAGCGTACGGCGCATGAGTGGTGATTTGGTTGCTTAGGTCTATAGGCTTGATGCTCGGGCATCAAACTGTAGGCGACATCTCCTCCTCATTGGTGTGTCCCAAAGTATTCTGAGTGACCGTAGTCCATTGGTTTTTGCACAGATTACCTCATGCACCGGTAGCATCGAGTCTTGTTAGTCCCTTTCTATTAGCACTTTTGTTGGGTGCATGATGAACTTGGAAGCCCGCTTCGCATATCGCTTCCACCTTTGAATGGCTTGTTGTGAAATGCGTCTCGGTTGCTTGCACTCTCGGATGCCATGCTTTTGGTGGCATGATGTGCTTGGGAAACCCCTCGAACAATGTTGCCTATGTATTGCTAAACAAAGCATGAAAGAATGATGCTTGCTCCTGCATTGCCACCATTGTTGCCTCTCTCACACTCCATTTGGAGGGGGAGATGGTGAAATGTGGTGGCATGTGGTTTGCAACACTGTGTTGGAATGCTACCTGGTTGATTCTACTAGTAGTCATATGCTTATCTCAAAGATTAAGCCATGCATGTGTAAGTATGAACTAATTCAAACTGTGAAACTGCGAATGGCTCATTAAATCAGTTATAGTTTGTTTGATGGTATTTGCTACTCGGATAACTGTAGTAATTCTAGAGCAAATACGTGCAACAAACCCCGACTTCTGGAAGCGATGCATTTATTAGACAAAAGGTCGACGCGGGCTCTACCCGTTGCTCTGATGATTCATGATAACTCGACGGATCGCACGGCCATCGTGTCGGCGACGCATCATTCAAATTTCTGCCTTATCAACTTTCGATGGTAGGATAGTGGCCTACTATGGTGGTGACAGGTGACGGAAAATTAGGGTTCGATTCCGGAGAGGGAGCCTGAGAAACAACTACCACATTCAAGGAAGGCAGCAGGCGAGCAAATTACCCAATCCTGACACGGGGAGGTAGTGACAATAAATAACAATACCGAGCTCTTCGAGTCTGGTAATTGGAATGAGTACAATATAAATCCCTTAACGAGGATCAATTGGAGGGCAAGTCTGGTGCCAGCAGCCGCAGTAATTCCAGCTCCAATAGCATATATGAAGTTGTTGCAGTTAAAATGCTCGCAGTTGGACCTTGGGTTGGGTCAATCGGTCCGCCTATGGTGAGCACCGATTGGCTCGTCCCTTCTGTCGGTGATGCGCTCCTGGCCTTAACTGTCTGGGTCATGCCTCCGGCATTGTTACTTTGAAGAAATTAGAGTGCTCAAAGCAAGCCTACGCTCTATATACATTAACATGGGATAACATCATAGGATTTCGATCCTATTCTGTTGGCCTTCAGGATCGGAGTAATAATTAACAGGGACGGTCGGGGGCATTCATTTTTCATAGTCAGAGGTGAAATTCTTGGATTTATGAAAGACGAACAACTGCGAAAGCATTTGCCAAGGATGTTTTCATTAATCAAGAACGAAAGTTGGGGGCTCGAAGACGATCAGATACCGTCCTAGTCTCAACCATAAACGATGCCGACCAGGGATTGGCGGATGTTGCTTTAAGGACTCCGCCAGCACCTTATGAGAAATCAAAGTCTTTGGGTTCCGGGGGGAGTATGGTCTCAAGGATGAAACTTAAAGGAATTGACGGAAGGGCACCACTTGGAGTGGAGCCTGCGGCTTAATTTGACTCAACACGGTGAAACTTACAAGGTCCAGACATAGTAAGAATGGACAGACTGAGAGCTCTTTCTTGATTCTATGGGTGGTGGTGCATGGTCGTTCTTAGTTGTGGAGCGATTTGTCTGGTTAATTCCTTTAAGGAACGAGACCTCAGCCTGCTAACTAGCTATGTGGAGGAATCCCTCCGCGACCAGCTTCTTAGAGGGACTATGGCCGCTTAGGCCAAGGAAGTTTGAGGCAATAATAGGTATGTGATGCCCTTAGATGTTCTGGGCCGCACGTGCACTACACTGATGTATTCAACGAGTCTATAGCCTTGCCGACAGGCCTGGGTAATCTTTGAAATTTCATCGTGATGGGGATAGATCATTGCAATTGTTGATCATTGCAATTTGGAGGGGGAGATGGTGAAATGTGGTGGCATTCTTGTCGTATTGTTCACAACGATTCTCGGCAACGAATATCTCGGCTCTCGCATTGATGAAGAACGTAGCGAAATGCGATACATGGTGTGAATTGCAGGATCCCGCGAACCACCGAGTCTTTGAACGCAAGTTGCGCCCGGAGCCTTCTGGCCGAGGGCACGTCTGCCTGGGCGTCACGCATCGCTGCCCCCACATACAACAACCAATTAGGTTTGTTGCATTGGAGGGGGCACATGTTGGCCTCCTGTGTGCACCGTCGCACGGATGCCTTGAAGGTTAGCCCCTACAACAATTCATCACACTGAACATCCGTGGAAAGTAAGAACGTGTATAATGCCTTGGACTATAAAAAAATCATCAAACCCACTTCCCGGGAAAAGTGAATGTTCATTTTTAATGCTTTTATTGTTATGACTTTTATTTTTTTTTTTTTTTTTGGAACTAAGAAAAGAGTGACACCCGTCAAATTTAACTATTTTTTCTTTTGCTTATCTAAAACAATAAAATGAAGAGTTTTAATACTAGAGCAAGTACATTACACTAAGACACCCACCATAACCTTGTTTTTACAATCATCACCCATTAATTGTGAAAGTACATGTGGAGTGGTCGGTTTGTTGTAATTTTTTTCTTGGGAGCTAAGCAACATGAAAGAATAATTCCCACAAAATTTCAGATTTTTTTGACAACTCTAGCTATTTTTTCTAATTTCTCATTATTTAATATTTAAAAATTCATTAAAAAAAATTGGTTGGTTGAAAAATTATGAAACTTGATTTCTAGATCCATTAGAATGTCCAATTCATGAATCAATCGAGTTCATGGAAAAAAACATTCTAAAACTTGAGATATTTTACCGTATGACGGCTCAGAAAAATCATATCTAGGCCTGGCAAACCAAAAATGCCTCAAAATGTACTATATAGGGGGGTGACTAGTCTGCATGGGCTGGGTACGGGGGTACCCCCTATATCTTCCGCCACCCCCACGCCCCAAGCATTATGTGCCACACATGGGCATATGCTTGGGGCGTCGAGGTGGTGGTCGAAGGTTGAGGGCGGTTGACGACGGTGGTGCGGTGGCAGAATGCGCACGGTGGGGCAATGTCGGAACGTTCCCACACGCTAGCCAGCCCCGCCCTGCCCCACTCGCGTGCGCCCCACCAGCTTGCCCACGCGCGCGCTCGCCCGCCCCTCCCCGCCCTGCCCCGCCCTGTCCTGCCCCGCCCGCGTGCTCCCACGTGTCACGGTCATGCTCGTCCAGGGCGCGTTGCCCATGGCCGCATGCCCATGACAAGCCAAACCCTTGTCATGTCTTTTCATTCTAGTGTTTTTACTTTTGTAGTTCTAGGGCGTATGACGCCTCAAAAATATAATGTCTAGGCCTGCTAGACATGAAATGCCTCAGAATGTACTATAGGGAGATATGACTAGTTGTCAACTTCTCCCTACCCAAGGTTATATATTTTAAGCCGTTGTTATCTCTCTCTTGCTTGCTTATATAACGTCTCTTTCAAAAATCTCTCTTTCTAAAATCTCTCTCTGCCCTCGTTTTCTAAAACCTTCTTTTAAAATCGATGCTAGAGGCTCGATCATACGTCGCTTGCCGTATGCGACGCAAGAACAAATTGGCTTAGCTCACTTGTCGTTGGAAAGTGAGTGCCGCACAATCGATAGTCCGCTGCCTTCAAAAGTGCGATTGTGTCAAGTGGTATCAGAGCTTTGTTAGCTCCGTGACATAGTAAAGACTGAAAACATGTCGGCGACAAAGTCGACACCCAAAGCACAAGTCGACCGGCTTACACTAATAGAGGAGGAAATGTTGTTCCTCAAAGAAGTCCCTGACACCCTCCGCTTCGTGGAAGCACGGGTGACCGAATTGAGTGGGAAAGTCGTAGAAATCGACACAATGGGCAACCGCCTAGATGGGTTACCAATCGCAGAACTGATGTTTCGAGTGACCTCGCTCGAAGAAAGAGTTGCTCCTACGAGCAGCCCAAAACCATCTGGTAGTCTGGATAGCTCTGTCGCGTACAAAGAGGGATGTGGCGAAGAGTTCGACATGCTACAAAATACAATGATGAGCTTGTTCAATGGATTAGCTGATGAATTCAAAACAACAATCGACGACATCCAAGAAAGGATGGCCACAATGAGCACTCGAATTGAAGTCACCATGAAAGCCGTGGAGAACGTCACAGCTGGGCAAACTAATGCAGGATCCAACAAATTGAGATTCCCAGACCCTAGAGCCTTCAAAGGGAATCGGGACGCCAAGGAGTTGGAAAACTTCATCTTTGATGTCGAACAGTACTTCAAAGCCAAACGGCCTGTACTGACGACAAGAAAGTGACTGTAGCCTCGATGTATCTCATAGACGACGCCAAACTTTGGTAGGCGTACGAAGGTGCAAGACATCGAGGATGGATTGTGCGCCATCGACTCGTGGGAGGACCTCAAGAAAGAGTTGAGGGACCAATTCTTCCCCGAAAATGCAGGACATATGGCAATGGAGAAACTAGTAGCTCTGAAACATATTGGAGGCATATGGGACTATGTCAGACAGTTCTCAACCCTGATGCTAGATATCAGGGGCACATCAGAGAAGGACAAGGTGTTCTTTATAAATGGGTTACATTCGTGGGCCAAAACAAAGCTACATGAGAACAAGGTCCAAACCCTAGCTGCCGCAATGGCCTGCGTCGAGAGACTCCTAGACTATGGGAACGAAGCGAGATCCCAAAGAAGAACGACACCGGCCCCAAACACTGGGGGGAAAATATATAAGCCACCAGGTCATCGAAATGAAAGCCCCAATAGACCGAACGTAGGTAACGATAGACCAAGCGGATGGACGAATAGACCTCCCGAGGACCTTACCATCAAAGGAACCACCCAACGACGCCTCTACAATGCATACTGTGTAAAGGTCCCCATAAAGTATTCTACTGTCCTCATTGGGCCTCTCTCACTGCGCTCCAAGTGTCCATTCAAGAGAGCAATGATGCAAGGGTCAAGACTATGCTAGACAAGAAGGAAGATCAAGACAACCCTCGAATGGGCGCGCTCAAGTTCTTGTCAGCCCTCCAATAGAAGGTCGAACCGAAGGAGATAATAGTGTTAGGGTCGCACAACAACGCACACGCTCGATCTAGATGAACACTAAGAACATGATAGAGAAAAGTGCAAGGAGAACTCTAGCTAAATGGATTTTTTTTTTATTGATGACTTCACGTATGTACAGTAAAAGAGAATTACAGAGAATACAGAAAGTACTTTTCAATTCTCTATCGGACGGGATATATATATAGTTCAATTTACTATATGTAGCTTTACCAGATTTAACCATCTACTATATATAGCTATTTACCATATATAGCTTTACCAGATATAGCTTTACTATATATAGCTTTACCGGATATAGCTTTACTATATATAGCTTTACCAGATATAGCTTTACTATATATAACTTTACCATATATAGCTTTACCAAATATAGTTTTACCAAATATAGCTTTACCAAATATAACCGTTGACCAAGCTATAAATAAGCAGCAGGCTCCATAACCTAACAATTCTCCCACTTGGAGACTGATCTAGTAAACCAAGAATTTCATTCTCAAATGACCATGAGCATCTTCATGGCACCATATCAATTGAGGCTTTGCACAACTCAATATTCCAACATCAACACATTTTGTCAACACATTTTTCTGAAACTCAAGCTCAACTCTCACTTGCTTCGTTGAACCTTGCTCCACATATGGTTCCATTTCCAACCGCACTTTCTTCAATTCTCTGGGGGTCCTTGTGAAGTTAACTCATTTCTGCTTGCTCATAACGTAGTTCTCACAACAACCCACATCAACAAATTTCAGACCTTCTAAAACTCCTTTCGCAGCCAGCCTCTTCATTTCTTTCGCGCTCATATGTTCGAGTCTATTGTGCCGTAGACTTGAATTTGAAGCACTCTCAGCAACAGCAGCTATGTTCATACACCCTGCAGTGGTGTATAAGGTTCCAAATTTTGAGCCACGTGCTACCACCATAGCACCCTTCATAATCTTCCACGAACTCTTCCCTAACTTTGTTACATAACCTGTGCTGTCCAACTGACCAATAGAGATCAGGTTCCTTTTGAAACTAGGAATATATATGACATCCTTTAATGTTCCTTGATTTCCCGCCGGAGTTTTTATGCAGACATCTCCTTTTCCTTTAATCTCCAAATCTTTGTTGTTGGCAAGATATACCTTCTCGAAATTTTCAGACTTGAAATTCCTGAACAACTCATTATTCTAGACAAATGAAAAGATGCATCTGAATCCAAAATTCAGAATTCAATCGAACTGTCCACGCTGAGGATTTGAGCATCCCCAATGTCTTCTGCTGAATTTATAGAATCATCATCATTTCCAGATTTGTGATTCTACTTCCTCTTTGGTCTTGTACAACCTGTTTGAAAGTGATATTTTTCTCCACAATTCCAACAAGTTACGTTTGGTCTATTTGGAGATTTTTCTCGGTTCTTTGATTTTGATCGCCCTTTGTTTGGGCCCTTCGGTTTACTTCTTTCCCGTTGGTCAACACTGAGAGCACTACCAGATGAATTTCCAATTTCTTGTTTGTGAGTACTTTCGCTGAGAACTACATCTCGAATTTCATCAAACTTCAGTTTATCAGATCCTCGCGAACTGCTGATTGCGGCAACAACAGTATCCCACGACTTGGGTAAAGATGACATCAAAATCAATGTTTTAATTTCATCCTCGAAATTAATTTCCACTGAACTCAGTTGACTTACGATCATATTGAATTCATTTATATGATCAACAACAGATTCACCTTCAGACATCTGTAGGTTGAACAATCTCCGCATCAAATACACCTTGTTCATCGCCGATGGTTTTTCGTACATATTCGACAGCGCCTTCATCAGATCTAACGTTGTCTTCTCCTTGATGATATTAAAAGCCACGTTTCTGGATAGCGTCAACCAGATCATCCCTAAGGCTTTTTTATCCTTGAGCTTCCATTGCTCCGTGGTCATGGTATCCGGCTTCACTCCCAACAGAGGTTCGTGAAGATCTTTCTAGTACAGATAATCTTCAATCTACATCTTCCAGAAACCGAAATCAGATCCATCGAACTTCACAATTCCAATCTTTGAACTTTTCATCTACACAGATCATGGTGAATTTCACCTAGCTTTGATATCAGTTGTTAGGGTCGCACAATAACACACACGCTGGATCTAGATGAACACAAAAAACAGGATAGAGAAAAGTGCAAGGAGAACTCTAGCTACAAGAATTTTGTATTGATTGATGACTTCACGTATGTACAGTAAGAGAGAATTACAGAAAATAAAGAAAGTACTTTTCAAAGCTCTACCAGACGGATATATATATATAGTTCAATTTACTATATGTAGCTTTACCAGATTTAACCATCTACTATATATAGTTATTTATTATATATAGCTTTACCAGATTTAACCATCTACTATATATAGCTATTTACCATATATAGCTTTACTAGATATAGCTTTACCAAATATAGCTTTACCGGATATAACCGTTGACCAAGCTACAAATAAGCAACAAGCTCCATAACCTAACAAATAGAGAAATGACTCATGTTCGTAGATGCGACAATAAATTCTCGACCGAGCAAGAGCAGTCTGATAGATTCAGGAGCGACCCACAACTTCATCGCCGATCAAGAATCCCGAAGATTGGGACTCACCATAGGAAAGAACCCTGGGAAAATGAAAGCTATCAACTCTGAAGCCTTGCCTATTGTGGGAGTTTCCAATAGAGTCCCCTTCAAAATAGGGGATTGGACAGGAGAGCTAGACTTTGTCGTAGTTCACATGGACGACTTTGACGTGGTACTTGGGATGGAGTTCCTTCTAGAACACAAAGTTATCCCAAAGCCACTGGCAAAATGCTTGGTGATCACCGAACGCAACCCCACAGTAATACCTGCAAGCATCAAGCAACTAGGTAATCTTCGAATGATCTCGGCCATACAATTGAAAAGAGGACTCGAACGAGAGAAACCTACATTTATGGCCATACCATTGATGGAAGAAGCGACAATCGAAGAAACTGTCCCAAATGAAATCAAGGAGGTACTAAACAGCTATGCCGACATAATGCCAGAGAGCTTACCCCAAACATTACCACCTCGTCAAGGCATTAATCACAAAATAGAACTCCTCCCCTGGGTTAAGCTGCCAGCGAAGAATGCATACCAGATGGCTCCGCCCGAGTTAGCCGAATTGAGGAAACAACTGGATGAGTTGTTGACGGCGAGATTCATCCGCCCGGCGAGGGCACCTTACGGAGCCCCCGTATTGTTCCAGAAGAAGAAGGATGGGACGTTGCGTCTGTGCATAGGCTATAGAGCCTTAAACAAGGTGATGGTATGCAACAAATATCCACTGCCAATAATATCCGACTTGTTCGACCAACTTCACGGGGCCAAATACTTCATGAAGTTGGACTTACGATCAGGGTATTACCAAGTATGTATTGCCGAGGGGGACGAGCCCAAGACGATGTGTGTAACAAGATATGGGACTTTCGAATTTCTAGTAATGCTCTTTGGCTTGACAAACCCCCCAGCTACTTTCTGCATTGATGAACCAAGTTTTCTATGAATACTTTGATCAGTTCGTCATAGTATACCTCGACGACATAGTTGTTTACAGCACAACCCTAGAGAAACACAAAGTGCACTTAAAGCTGGTGTTTGACTAGCTTCGGCAGAACCAACTGTATGTCAAGAAAGAAAAGTGTGCCTTCGCACAAACATGCATCAACTTCCTTGGACATGTCGTCAAATGTGGACAGATTAGTATGAATAGCAATAAGGTAAAAGCTATCCAAGAATGGAAAGTTCCTACTTCCGTATCTAATGTGCGGTCCTTCTTAGGATTAGCCAACTACTATAGACGGTTCGTCGAAGGGTTTTCACGACGAGCCACCCCATTAATAGAGCTGTTGAAGAAAGACCACCCTCGATCGTGGTCAAATAATTGTCAAATGGCCTTTGAAGATCTAAAAACAACCATGAGGAGGGGTCTTGTCCTCGGGTTGGTAGATTTTACAAAGCCATTTGAAATAGAAACAGATGCTTCCAACTTTGCCTAGGTGGGGTTCTTATTCAGGAAAGGCCAACCCATCGCTTACGAAAGTCGAAAGCTCAACGATGCCGAATGGAGATACATTGTCTTCGAGAAAGAAATGCTTGTTGTAGTCCATTGCCTATGAGTCTAGGGAAAGTATCTCTTGGGATCACAGTTTGTAGTGAAGACGGATAACAGCGCCATTTGTCACTTCTTCGTTCAACCAAAATTGATGGCAAAACAATCTCGATGGCAGGAGTCGTTGGCCGAATTTGACTTCAAGTTCGAACACAAAGCAGGAAAGAGTAATCAAGCAGCCGACGCACTGAGTCGGAAGGGCGAACATGCGGCCCTGTGCATGTTAGCCCATATTCACTCAAGTAAGATCGATGGATCGATGCGCAACATCATCAAAGAACATTTACATAAAGACTCATAGGCCAAAGTCGTCGTCGAACTAGCTAAAGCTGAGAAAACACAACAGTTTTGGGTTGAGGGAGACCTCCTGATGACGAAAGGAAACAGATTGTATGTCCCAAGATCGGGAGAACTGAGGAAGAAGCTCATTTAGGAATGTCATGATACCTTATGGGCCAGACACCCTGGGTGGCAAAGAACATACGCCCTAATAAAAAAGGGGTACTTCTGGCCAAACATGTGAGACGACATCATGCAATACACCAAGACGTGCCTCATCTGTCAACCGGACAAAGTCGAGAAAACCAAAGTCTCAGGACTCTTGGAACCTTTGCCTGTGCCAACAAGACGCTGGGAAAGTGTGTCTCTGGACTTCATAACACACCTCCCAAAAGTCGGGAAATATGACGCCATCTTGGTTATCGTAGACTGATTCTCAAAATATGCGACGTTCGTCCCCACTCCCAAATTATGCTCGGCTGAAATCACAACCCAACTATTTTTCAAACACGTTGTAAAGTTATGGGGCATTCCGTCGAGCATCATCAGTGATAGGGATGGCAGATTCATTGGGACATTCTTGACTGAGTTATTTTGCCTTCTTGTGAACAACCTTAAACATCTCCTCGAGTTATCACCCTCAAACCGATGGATAGACATAACGGTTCAATTGCTTGCTCGAAGAATACTTACGCACTTCGTCGACGCTTGCCAGAAGAACAAGATACAACTATTAGATGTCGCCCAATTTTGCTTCAATTGTCAAACAAGCTCGTCTACGGGAAAGAGTCCCTTCGAAATTGTAAGTGGACGACAACCGGCCTTACCCCATATTATTGATCATCCTTATGCAGGAAAAAACCCTCAAGCTCAAAACTTCACAAGAGAATGGAAGCAGACAACAGATATAGCACGGGCATATTTAGAGAAGGCTTCCAAGCATATGAAAAAGTGGGCGGACAAGAAGCGTCGCCTCCTTCAATTTCGAACAGGAGATCAAGTTCTCATCAAGCTGAAATAAGAACATATCAGATTTCGCAGCCGAAAGGACCAGAGACTAGTTCGAAAATATGAAGGCCTGGTTGAATTCCTTAAAAAGATCGGGGCTGCCTCTTACTGAGTTGCACTACTCGCATGGATGAAAATCCACCCAGTAATTCATGTGAGCAACTTGAAACCCTACCACCCTGACCTAGACGACGACCAACGAAATGCAATCATGAGATCGAGCATCGATCTGGAGCAAAAAAAAAACCAAAGACGTAGAGGAGATCCTAGCCGACAGGGTTAGGAAGATAGGAAGACCTGTACGGACGATTCGTGAATTCCTTCTCAAATGGAAGAATCTCCCTACAGAAAAAACCAGGTGGAAACGCGCCGAAGATCTGAACTCCACCGCCACCCACATCGCAAGGTTTGAAAGTAGTCGATTGACAGGGACGTCAACCAATTAGGTGGGGGAGGATGTCACGGTCATGCTCGTCCAGGGCGTGTTGCCCATGGCCGCATGCCCAAAACAAGCCAAACCCTTGTCATGTCTTTTCATTCTAGTGTTTTTACTTTTGAAGTTCTAGGGCGTATGATGCCTCAAAAATATCATGTCTAGGCCTGCCAGACATGAAATGCCTCTATAGGGGGAAATGACTAGTTGTCAACTTCTCCCTACCCAAGGTTATATACTGTAAGCCGTTGTTATCTCTCTCTTGCTTGCTTATATAACGTCTCTTTTAAAAATCTCTCTTTCTAAAATCTCTCTCTGCCCTCCTTTTCTAAAACTTTCTTTTAAAACTGAGGCTAGAGACTCGATCATACAACGGTTGGCCGCAAGCGACGCAAGAAAAAAGTGGCTTAGCTCACTTTTCGTTGGAGAGTGAGTGCCGCACAATCGCTAGTCCGCTGCCTTCAACAGTGCGATTGTGCCACCGCGCGCGCGCCTCGTCTAGCCTCGCCTACGTTCTGCTGTGCGCGCCCGCGTCCGCGCCCCATCCATCACCCAATAATTGTGAAAGTACATGTGGAGTAGTCGATTTGTTGTAATTTTTTTTCTGGGAGCTAAGAAATATGAAAGAATGATTCCCACAAAATTTCAAATTTTTTTGACAACTCTAGCTATTTTTTCTAATTTCTTATTATTTAATATTTAAAAATTCATTAAAAAAATTGGTTGGTTGAAAAATTATGAAACTTGATAGAATGTCCAATTCATGAATCAATCGATTTCATGGAAAAAAAACATTCTAAAACTTGAGATATTTGACTGTATGACGGCTCAGAAAAATCGTATATGAACCTGACAGGCCAAAAATGCCTCAAAATGTACTATATAGGGGGGTGACTAGTCTTCATGGGTTGGGCACGAGGGTACCCCTATATCTTCTACCACCCCCACGCTCGAGGCACTATGCGCCGCCCATGAGCATATGCTTGGGGCGTGGGGGTGGTGGTTGGCGGACGAGGGCGGTTGACGGCAGCGGTGCGGTGGCGAAACTTACACGGTGAGGCAGTGTCGGGTGCGCCTTTGGGCGTGCAACATGAGCCTTGTTGAGAATGGAATGTTGCGATGTTGCTTCTAACTTGGGCTAGCTTGAGGATGGTTGATGGCTAGTACGATGATGAAGCATGCAAGGTGGGGTGGAGTGGGGTGCCTTCGGGCGTGCGGCATGAACCTCGTTGAGTGTGTGACATTGTGGTGATGCTTGGCCAACCTTGAGCCAGCCCTATGTTTTGAAGGTGTGTGGTGCCAAAACATGTTCGACTGATTAGAATCGGGTGCCTTTGGGCGTGCGACATGAGCCTCGTTGAGCACGGAATGTTGCGATGTTGCCTTCTAACTTAAAATCTCTTGTGTGAAAACTGTGGATGGTTGCTGGTACGATGATGAAACATGCAAGGTGGGGTGGAGCCGGGTGCCTTCAGGCGGGCGACATTAACCTTGTTGAGTGTGGGACGTTGTTGTGGTATGCCTCCCTTCCTTAGGCTAGGCCTATGTTTTGAAGGCTGCGTGGTGGTAGAACATGCTTTGTGGGGCAGTGTCAAATGACTTTGGGCGTGCGACATGAGACTCGTTGAGCAAGGAATGTTGCCTTCTAACTTGGGCTGACTTGAGGATGGTTGATGGTTGGTACAACGACAATACATGCAAGGTGGGGTGGAATGTTACTTGGTTGATCATGCTAGTAGTCATATGCTTGTCTTAAAGATTAAGTCATGCATGTGTAAGTATGAACTAATTCAGACTGTGAAACTGCGAATGGCTCATTAAATCAGTTATAGTTTGTTTGATGATATTTGCTACTTGGATAACCGTAGTAATTCTGGAGCTAATACGTGCAACAAACCTCGACTTCTGGAACGGATGCATTTATTAGATAAAAGGTCGACGCGGGCTCTGCCTGTTGCTCTGATGATTCATGATAACTCGACAGATCGCATGGCCATCGTGCCGGCGACGCATCATTCAAATGGCTACCCTATCAACTTTCGATGGTAGGATAGTGGCCTACTATGGTGGTGACGGGTGATGGAGAATTAGGGTTCGATTCCGGAGAGGGAGCCTAAGAAACGGCTACCACATCCAAGGAAGGCAGCAGGCGCGCAAATTACTCAATCCTGACACGGGGAGGTAGTGACAATAAATAACAATACTGGGCTCTTAGAGGCTGGTAATTGGAATGAGTACAATCTAAATCCCTTAACAAGAATCAATTGAAGGGCAAGTCTGGTGCCAGCAGCCGCTGTAATTCCAGCTCCAATAGCGTATATTTAAGTTGTTGTAGTTAAAAAGCTCACAGTTGGACCTTGGGTTGGGTCGATCGGTCCGCCTATGGTGAGCACCGATTGGCTCGTCCCTTCTGTTGGCGATGCGCTCCTGGCCTTAACTGGCCGGGTCGTTCCTCTAGTGTTGTTACATTGAAGAAATTAGGGTGCTCAAAGCAAGCCTACGCTCTGTATACATTAGCATGAGATAACATCATAGGATTTCAATCCTATTCTGTTGGCCTTCAGGATCGGAGTAATGATTAACAGGGACAGTTGGGGGCATTCGTATTTCATAGTCAGAGGTGAAATTCTTGGATTTATAAAATATGAACAACTGCAAAAGCATTTGTCAAGGATGTTTTCATTAATCAAGAACGAAAGTTGGGGGCTCGAAGACGATCAGATATCGTCCTAGTCTCAACCATAAACGATGCCGAACAGGGATTGGCGGATGTTGCTTTAAGGACTCTGCCAGCACCTTATGTTAAATCAAAGTCTTTGGGTTCCGGGGGGAGTATGGTCCCAAGGCTGAAACTTAAAGGAATTGATGGAAGGTACTACCAGGAGTGGAGCCTGCGGCTTAATTTGACTCAACACGGGGAAACTTACCAGGTTCAGACATAGCATGGATTGACAGACTGAGAGCTCTTTCTTGATTCTATGGGTGGTGGTGCATGGCTGTTCTTAGTTGGTGGAGCGATTTGTCTGGTTAATTCCGTTAACGAATGAGACCCAGCCTGCTAACTAGCTATGTGGAGGAATCCCTCCGCTGCCAACTTCTTAGAGGGACTATGGCTGCTTAGGCCAAGGAAGTTTGAGGCAATAACAGGTCTGTGATGTCGTTTTAGATGTTCTGGGCCGCACGCTCGCTACACTGATGTATTCAACGAGTTTATAGCCTTGGCCAACAGACTCGTGTAATCTTTGAAATTTTATCGTGATGGGGAAAGATCATTGCAATTGTTGGTCTTCAACGAGGAATTCCTAGTAAGCGCGAGTCATCAGCTCGCGTTGACTACATCCCTGCCCTTTGTACACACCGCCCGTCGCTCCTACCGATTGAATGGTCCGGTGAAGTGTTCGAATCGTGGCGACGTGGGTGATTCGCTGCCTACGACGTCGCTAGAAGTCCACTGAACCTTATCATTTAGAGGAAGGAGAAGTCGTAACAAGGTTTCCGTAGGTGTACCTGCGGAAGGATCATTATCAGTGCCTAAACCTCAAACTACACGTGAACGTGTTTACAAACTTTTTGTGTCGAGGGGAGCATTCGTGCCCCCTCTGATGCCTAAACCAAAACCAGCGCAAGTCGCGCCAAGGAGCTCAAATGAATAAGCTTGCCCCTTGCCCCGATCTCGGTGTGCGGGGGGCAAAGCATTCTTGTCGTATTATTCATAACGACTCTCGGCAACGGATATCTCAGCTCTCGCATCGATGAAGAACGTAGCGAAATGCGATACTTGGTGTGAATTACAGGATCCCACTGAACCTTCTCCCGTGTGCACAGTCGCACGGATGGCTTTAAATTAAGTCCTCGGCATCTATTATTGTGACACTACGGTGGTTGATTCAACCTCGGTACCATGTCTCGATCTCAGCTTGCACGCCTCCTCTTTGTGAGTGAGGGAGGAATCTTATGTGGACCATTTGAACATTGTCCCCAAAGACGATTCTCTCGACGCGACCCAAGGTCAGGCGGGACTACCCGCTGAGTTTAAGCATATCAATAAGCGAAGGAAAAGAAACTTTCAAGAATTCCCTTAGTAACGGCGAGCGAACCGAGAAGAGCCCAGCTTGAGAATCGGGCGCCCTCGGCGTTCAAATTGTAGTCTGGAGAAGCGTGCTCAACGACGGACCGGGCACAAGTCTCCTAGAAGGGGGCGTCAAAGAGGGTGAGAGCCCCGTTGCTCTCGGACTCTATCGCACCACGAGGCGCTGTCAACTAGTCGAGTTGTTTGGGAATGTAGCCCCAATCAGGCGGTAAATTCTATCCAAGGCTAAATATGGGAGAGAGACCGATAGCAAACAAGTACCGCAAGGGAAAGATGAAAAAAAACTTGGAAAAGAGAGTCAAATAGTGCTTGAAATTGTGAGGAGGGAAGCGGATGGGGGCTGGCGATGTGCCCCAGTCGGATGTGAAAAGGTGATAAGCCAGTCCGCCAATCGACTTGGGGCATGGACCGATGCAGATTGAGAGAGCGGCCAAATCCCAGGCATTTGTTACGCTTGTGGAGACATCGTCGTCCTGTTCGTGGCTAGTAGCACGCGCCTTTTGGCGTGCTTTGGCATCTGCGTGCCCCTAGCATCAGCTTGTGGGCTCCACATTCGACCCGTCTTGAAACACGGACCAAGGAGTCTGACATGTGCGAATTAACGGGCGATTAAACCCGTAAGGCGCAAGGAAGCTGACTGGTGGGATCCCTTTGTGGGTTGCACCACCGACCGACCTTGATCTTTTGAGAAGGGTTTGAGTGTGAGCATGCCTGTCGAGACTCGAAAGATGGTGAACTATGCCTGAGCGGGGCGAAGCCAAAGGAAACTCTGGTGGACTATGCCCGGAGAGATACTGACGTACAAATCGTTCTTCTGACTTGGGTATAGGGGCGAAAGACTAATCGAACCATCTAGTAGCTGGTTCCCTCCAAAGTTTCCCTCTCGATAGCTGGAGCCCGCGTGTGAGTTCTATTGGGTAAAGCCAATGATTAGAGGCATCGGGGGCGCAACGCCCTCGACCTATTCTCAAACTTTAAATAGGTAGGACAGAATGACTGCTTTGTTGAGCTATGCCACGGAATCGAGAGCTCCAAGTGGGCCATTTTTGGTAAGCAGAACTGGCGATGCGGGATGAACTAGAAGACGGGTTACGGTGCCTAACTATGCGCTAACCTAGATCCCACAAAGGGTGTTGGTCAATTAAGACAACACGACGGTGGTCATGGAAGTCGAAATCCGCTAAGGAGTGTGTAACAACTCACCTGCCAAATCAACTAGCCCCGAAAATGGATGGCGCTGAAGCGCGTGACCTATACTCGACCGTCGGGGCAAGTGCTTGGACCCGATGAGTAGGAGGGCACAGTGGTCGCTACAAAACCTTGGGCGTGAGCCCGAGCGGAGCGACCATCGGTGCAGATTATGGTGGTAGTAGCAAATATTTAGATGAGAACTTTGAAGGCCGAAGAAGGGAAAGGTTCCATGTGAACGGCACTTGCACATGGGTTAGTCGTGAAGGTGTTAATATAACACACGCGGAAGCAATTTGGATCTTAGGCTCGTTTAGAACATCAATTGTAGTAAATAAGTAGCATGTTCATAAGTATTAAAACTTAATGAGTTTGAATACTAACCTTTTGTAGTTCAAATTGTTTTTTCCTTACGAACAAGTTTCGAACCACCACTAGTGTCTTCTCCACTATCCTCCGGCCTTAGAACGGGATTGTGGAATCCGGTGAGTGACTTAAACTTGGAAGGAATTTTGTATATACGAAGAGAGTGTTTGTGAGAGGTTTTTCTCAAGGTTTTTCAACAAAAAAAAAAAAAAAACCTTTCTTGTATTATGATCACTCTATTTATAGAGTCATGTTTGCATGTTCATGCAAATTTGAGATCACCAAATTTTGACACTCAAAATTCCACTCAAATTTGTGGGGTTTATTTGGCAAGCATGCAAGTTTGATTAAACTAAATTTTAACACCTCAAAATTCCACTAACATGTATTTTTCCATTAAATGAAGTCAACATTTTGACTTTCTTCATTTTGATTCAACAATCAATTTGAATTATTAATTTCAAATTAAAGTAATATTAAATGATTAATTAAACTATTTAGTTAATATTTAATATTAATTCAAATGCCAATCACAATTAATTCCGACACATATTTGATTAAGATATTTAAATCTTATTTAAATATCTCATATTCTCTCTTTTTGTTTAATTTGTAAATAAAAAAATGCCGTTAAATATATCGTATATATGTAGCGCATTCTCCCTAATTTGAATTCGAACACTTCGAACTCACTCGTCACACTGCTCTATGGTTTAGTCCGATATGAGCTAGCAGAGGGACCTATAGATCATGGGCTCCAACGACCCAAATTAACCGGTTAAACTTATTAACCTTGTTAACCAACATTCGTTAACTACTATGACACTCCACTATAGCCTAGTAGTTGCACTCCCCTTACTATAGATATATTTTTATCCATTTGATATAACCATGATTAGTAAGTCGATCCCTCACAGGTTATTCGTAACTAGAGCTGGGTCAATTAGTTGTTTTACCCCTGAAGTTACTTCTTGTTTCTTATATCTCACTAATTCTCTAATGAACAATTGGTTTGTGGTCTAACCAGTAAACCGGATCCCTCTTAGGCCAATGAGAGCGTGGGGCCCCTTGTACAAGACCTGGAGTCAGTACTTAAGGAAACTATCTTTCTTCTCTCCCTAAAAGTGGGTAGGAGTGAATCCATCTTACACCCCACGTCCCCAGCCATTTACCCAGTCATACCCCTGAAATGGGAGGCTTATGGAGTCGGCGAACTTGAGCCACTCTCACCCATGCAAATCTAAGGATAATTTCGAATAAACAGGAGTTCATGGTTAGCTCCGGATTAAGATCGAGTCTCAAGAGTAAACGACATTATAAAGTGAGAGTGATTTTCTTCATGGTTCGATCTTATGCAATACTCATTGCATAGGACGCCCCCACTCACATGTCTCCACATGTAAATTTTATTGATCACATTGTTTACATCATATACAAAAGTGGGCCGCATCCATAGTGTCCCCAGAATAAGGTACTCAGCCTTATCCTTATACTATAGATCATTTTGACTATATACTTGAACTTGATCAACTCTTATGTCTCTACAAATAGTTCAAGTAATCATACTATAGCCAGAGTGTTCTTAGTTTATTGAATTTAGATTAATGATCGTAAAGTTCACTTTATTCAATAACAATCTTTACTAAATAAACAACAATAATAACTTTATTTAAAATAGAATATTTTTTTTTTTTTGTTTACAAACTATGAGTTTTAGACATAAAACCCAACAAACTCCCACTTGGACTAAAACTCTAGTGGGGTTTTATAACGTTTTGTAGAGTAAAAGATACAATAAACTAGGGCATTACATACTCATGCCTTTTCTCCCACTTGCCCTAGATTACATAACTCGTAGTCCTAGACTCACTAGGTACCCTTCAAACACTTTAGCCGTGAAGGGCTTTGTAAATGGATCAGCAATGTTGTGCTCTGAAGCTATCTGTGTGACGATCACATCTCCTCGTTGCACAATCTCCCTTATGAGATGATATTTGCGCTCAATATGTTTTCCTCACTTATGGCTTCTTGGTTCTTTTGAATTTGCAACTGCTCCACTGTTATCACAATAAAGAGTGACGGGAAGATGCATATCTGGAATGACTTCCAAATCAGTTAAGAACTTCCTAAGCCATACAGATTCTTTCGCTGCTTCACAAGCAGCAACATACTCAGCCTCCATAGTGGAATCAGCAATGTAACCTTGCTTTATGCTTCTTCATATGATTGCTCCTCCTTTCAGAGTGAAGAAAGATCTTGATGTGGATTTCCTTGAATCTACATCGGTCTGAAAATCTGAGTCACTGTACCCTGTAAGGATCAGATCCTTAGCACTGTATATTAGCAAATAGTCCCTCATTCTCCTAAGATACTTGAGGATATTCTTAACAGCAGTTCAATGAGCACGTCTCGGATTGGACTGATATCTGCTGACAATTCCCACAACATAGCATATGTCGGGTCTGGAACACAGCATGGCATACATCAGACTACCGACCGCTGATGCATAGGGAATGTGTCTTATATCCTTAACTTCTTGAGGTATCTTAGGACTTTATTCCTTCGACAAATGAACTCCATGTCTGAAAGGTAATAATTCTTTCTTGGAGTCCTGCATCTAATATCAAATCAACATTTTGTCGATGTACGATGCTTGAGACAGTGTTAGTGATTTGTTTTTGCGATTCCGAACAATTTGGATTCCAAAAACAAACTGAGTCTCTCCCAAATCTTTCATTTGGAATTGTGTCGCTAGTCAATGCTTAATGTCAGTTAGAAATTCCACATCATTTCCAATGAGTAAGATATCGTCAACGTACAACACCAGGAAAACTACTATAGAGTTTACTATCCTTTTATAAACACAAGGTTCGTCAACATTCTGTTTAAAACCATAAGATTTTATCGTAGTATCAAACTTTATATTCCAGGATCGAGATGCTTGATTCAACCCATAAATGGATCTTTTAAGCTTGCAAACCCTTTGCTCATGATCCTGTTCAATGAACCCTTTGGTTGAGCCATATAAATACTCTCTTCAAGTCTTAACATCCATTTGCCAAATTTCATAATCATAAAATGTGGCACTAGACAAGAGTATTCTAATCGATTTAAGCATATCAACAAGAGAGAAGGTTTCTTCATAGTCCACCCCCTCTCTTTGGGTATAACCCTTTGCTACAAGTTGAGCTTTAAAGGTCTGTACCTTACCGGTTTGGTCTCGTTTCCTCTTATAGATCCATTTGCAACCAATAAATTTTACCCCATCTGGTTGATCTACAATTCCTAAACTGAATTGAAGTACATTGACTCCATTTCAAGATTCATAGCTTTAATCCACTGATCTCTATCTTTATCATTCCTTGCCTGTTTATAGGTCAATGGATCCTTAATGCCATCATCAGTTATGATGACTCGAGTTTCTACCAAACCCAAGTAACGATCGAGTTGAGTTATAACCTTCCCACTACGTCGAGGCATTCTTAACTCTTGAGAAGGATGTGATTGACCAGAAGTGTCAGCTCCATCAACTACTCTTGTTGAAGGACCAGCTTGATCAAAAACTTTTGTTGTTTTATCAGTAGCTTCTTTAGAAATTTCACTTAATACTTGTTTGCTGCGAGGTTGATGATTTCTTATGTGGTCTTCCTTTAAGAATGTAGTGTTTGTTGATACCAACACTCTATTTTCTTGAGGGTCATACAACAAACCACCTTTCGTCTCTTTGGGGTATCCTACGAATAGACATAATTTTGAATGACGTTCTAATTTCTTGGGGTTTTACAACAACACATGTGCTGGACATCCCCAAATTTTGAAGTGACATAAACTACCTTTACGCCCTTTCCATAACTCATAAGGTGTTTCTAAAACACTCTTAGTAGGAACCATGTTCAAAATGTATGTAGCAGTCTCCACTGCATATCCCCAAAACGGATCGGGTAATTGAGCGAAACTCATCATAGACCGAACCATGTCTAACAATGTTCTTTTTCTCCTTTTTGATACACCATTTTGTTGAGGCATACCAGGGGCTGAGAGTTGAGACCTTATTCCATGTTCTATCATATAGTCCTGAAATCGTAAGTCCATGTACTCTTCTCCTCGATCTGATCGAAGTGTTTTAATAGTTTTACCTAATAGATTCTCAACCTCAGTCTTATACTCTCTGAATTTTTCAAGAGCTTCGAACTTGTGACGCATTAGGTAAAGATAGTCATACCTTGAATAATCATCAATAAAACTGATGAAATATTTATACCCTCCTCGTGCTTTGACATTCATTGGACCACAGAGATCTATATGCACGAGTTCTAAGATTTCTTTGAATCCATAACCTTTTTCCGAAAACGATCGTTTAGTCATTTTTCCTTCAAGACAAGACTCACATGGAGGTAAAGAGTTGTCTTCTAACTTATTTAGAAGTCCTCTTTTAACCAATCTCTCAAACCTATTGAGATTAATGTGGCCTAGTCTAAGTGCCAAAGATAGGTATTAGGAGAAATCTTTTGTCGTTTGTTTTGAGTTTCAGCTGTTTTAAACATCTCAGTATTTAAAATGGATTTTGTTTCGCTCGGTTTTAACATATATAAGTTGTTTTCTAGTTTTGAGGAACAAATATGAATACCTCTTTTGCAAATGAACACTTCATTAATTTCAAAAGATACTTTATACAATTGTTCTAATAAACAAGAGATAGATATTAGATTTCTTTTCATTTCAGGAACAAAAAGTACATTATCTAATATAACGAATCTATCTCCAAAAAACAACTTTAAATTTCCTATTGATCTTACTGAGACAACCTCTCCTGTTCCAACCCCGAGTGTTATCTCGCCGTCCGCAAGCATTCTCCAGGAGCTAGTTTCCTAGTAAAAAGAACAAATATAATTAGTCGCCCCTGAATCTAGTATCCAAGTTGAGTTGACATACTCTACTAAACATATTTCTACAACAGTAAATTATATTTACCTTGTTGTGTCTTTTTGGCTTTCTTCTCTACAAGGTATTTTGGGCAGTTTCTCTTCCAGTGCCTGTTTTCGTTGCAATGGAAACATTTTCTTTTATCTGCTTTTTGAACCTTGTTGTTGCGGTTAACAGGAATCTTATTTTTCCCTTTACCCTTCTTCTTCATCAAAACACTTTTAGAAGTTGAAGGTCCAGACTTATTTTTGAAGGATGAGCCTCGTAGTAATTTCTTGGAGATAACAACATTTGCTTCTCCATCAAAACACTTTTAGAACCTTGTTGTTGCGGTTAGTAGAAATCTTATTTTTCCCTTTACCCTTCTTCTTCATCAAAACACTTTTAGAAGTTGAAGATCCAGACTTAATTTTGGAGGACGATCCTTGTAGTAATTTCTTGGAAATAGCAACATTTGCTTCTCCATCAAAACACTTTTAGAACCTTGTTGTTGCGGTTAGTAGGAATCTTATTTTTCCCTTTACCCTTCTTCTTCATCAAAACACTTTTAGAAGTTGAAGGTCCCGACTTATTTTTGGAGGACGATCCTCGTAGTAATTTCTTGGAGATAGCAACATTTGCTTCTCCTGTTTGTCTCTTGTTCGTTAAGAGGGACTGATAAGTCTGTAGCTAATTGAGAAGAGCAGTCAAGTTATATTCTATTTTGTTCATTACCACATTTGTGCGGAACTGTAAGAAGCTCTTCGGAAGAGACATCATGATAAAACTGACTTGACTCTTCTCATCAATGACAGCTTCATTTTCTTCTGCCACATTGAAATGGACCATCATGTCCAGGACATGTTCTCTAGCTGAGGTCCCTTCTTTCATACGGCAGTTATAAATGTATTTTATGGCTTCATGTCTAAGGGAGAAGAACGGTTGTCCAAACATCCCTTTTAGAGATTCCATAATCTCTTTAGCAGTACCCATAACATCGTGTTTCTTAGGCAAAACATCAGATATGCTGGCTAGAATGTACACTCGGGCTTTGTCATTTGCCTTTATCCATCTATCATACACATCCCGAACTGTTCGGTTTGCATTTGAGCTGGGGTTTGGAGGACATTCCTCAGTTAAAACAAACCTTAAATCATCAATTACCAGTATTGTGTTTCAAGTTGCGTAATTTTCGTCGTTTAATTTCTCAGAAGCGAGTAATTTTACTATTGAGTTTGTCATGTTGTGATATAAAGAAAATTCTATTAGTGATTTGACTTAATCCTGTTTAATCCAATCGGTTTTAGCAAATGTAATAATGTACCAAAAATTTAATAATTTGTAACGATACTTTAGTGAGTTAGAGCAACTGCTACTGAGGGGCAGTCAATCACTCATTCACTAAACCAAGACATTCTTGACTTTAAACACTAATCCCAGAATAACTCTTGTTCTTATAGTGTTTTTAGTTATCGCTATTTTGGTCAAGAATATACTAACTCTTAGTAATTCTTCGTAAGTGTGACCCACCATTTTGAGATCTTAGAGATAGGTCCCGCTATCGAATGAAAAAGCCAAAGTTGGGAACGAACCTAAGAAATCCTATCCATTTCTGGAGTTTGCATTGTTCCGACTCCCATGTTACGACCCTCCAAATGGGTAGTTGCTCTAGGGCAACATACAGGTGGAACATGGGAATCTAACGGTGCAACCTAGTGGTGGAGACCATAGGAGGTGTTGATAAACTCCCTTCTGACACTTACTATAAATACTTTCTCTATTCACCTTGTTATTGACTCATGCAAATACCTTCCGAATGGAGGACGACCCCAGGGCGACACAAGGCCAAGCATGAATCTCACGGTGTGAATGTTTCAAAGAGCGTAAAAGGAAAATGATGTATCTCATATATCTTTTTCCTCCCACTAAGTATTTTAGACGGTTGGGTATACTTATTACTTAGTTAAATTCCGGCTAATTAAATATAACTTAAGTCTAGGTGATTTTTCTAAAACTTATATCACTTAAGCATGCTCATAAAACTGGGCTAACTAAGCTCAAGTACTGGTCCGATCTCCAGGTAGTAGGTGTTCCGTAAACCGTCAACTTAAGTACCTCTAGCCTTAGACAAGATCGTGCCATGTGAACTTTCTCGTAACCGCAATTTTGTAAGACATCGACCTATTTTAACTATTAAAATTGATCGTGCTCGGTTCTTAACCCTGAGTGAGCATGTACTTATCTTTATTATAGATTTTAACGTCTATCTCGTTTTATGACGTTGAAAATAACCTATAACATGCATCTAACATGCTTTATATAACAATTATATAATCATCCCTTCCATGCAATAATATAACAATTTATATCTATCACTCATGGACCCTAAACATGCATACTATACATTATAACACTTATAACATACTTGGAATGCATGAAACATGCTTTGCCTATGGTGGAATTTTAAATCTATATGACATACTTTATGCATATACATTTTCTATTTAATTAAAGCATACATTCATAATGCATAATTAATTAAACACGCTAAAGTGGATTGGTTTTGGCATTTTAAAACAAGCAATTAACTAAATTATTACATTAATAATTAAAAATAACTTGAACCGCTCCCGATGATCACGAACTGGGCGAACCCCTTAAAACCATTGAACCGGACTCCAAAGGCAAAAAAAACACCCGAACTGCCTTTTCCATCTTCTTCTTCGGTTCAACTTGCTATCTCTTCCATTTTTGATCAATTACAACCTAAAATGGACTCTAATGACTCCATAAAAATTACAGACCTTTCTTCATTCATTAAAGCTCACACACATTAGGCTTATTACAATAATTGTATCAAATGGAAACATAAAAAAATGCCAAAACCAAAACCATCCACTTTAGCAACCACAAAATTTCATTCATGAAAGGGTACCCACCATGATCAAATTAATGTAAATAAAGTGCCTAAAACTTGCTCTGATACCAATTTAAGGTGTTAATATAATACATGCGAAAGCTATTTGGATCTTAGGCACTTTTAGAACATCAATTATAGCAAATAACTAGCAATAACTAGCATGTTCATATGTATTAAAACTTAATGAGTTTGAATACTAACCTTTTGTAGTTCAAATTATTTTTTCCTCACAAACTGGTTTCGAACCACCACTAGTGTCTTCTCCACTATCCTCCGGCCTTAGAACGGGATTGTGGAATTCGGTGAGTGACTTAAACTTGGGAGGGATTTTGTATATATGAAGAGAGTATTTGTGAGAGGTTTTTCTCAAGGTTTTTCACCAAGAAGAAGACCTTTCATGTATTATGATCACTCTATTTATAGTCATATTTGCATGTTCATGCAAATTTGAGATCACCAAATTTTGACACTCAAAATTCCACTCAAATTTGTGGGGTTTATTTGGCAAGCATGCAAGTTTGGTTAAACCAAATTTTGACACCTCAAAATTCCACTAACATGGATTTTTCCATTAAATGAAGTCAACATTTTGACTTTCTTCATTTTGATTCAACAATCAATTTGAATTATTAATTTCAAATTAAAGTAATATTAAATGATTAATTAAACTATTTAATTAATATTTAATATTAATTCAAATTTCAATCCCAATTAATTCGGACACATATTTGATTAAGATATTTAAATCTTATTTAAATATCTCAGATTCTCTCTTTTTCTTTAATTCGTAAATAAAACAAAAATGCAGTTAAATATATCGTATATATGTAGCGCATTCTCCCTAATTTGAATTCGAACACTTCGACCTCACTCGTCACACTGTTCTATGGTTTAGTCCGTTATGAGCTAGCAGAGGGACCTAATGGACCTATAGCTCATGGGCTCCAACGATCCAAGATTAACCGGTTAAACTCATTAACCTTGTTAACCAACATTCGTTAACTACTAGGACATTCCACTATAGCCTAGTAGTTGCACTCCCCTCAATATAGATATATTTCTGTCCATTTGATATAGCCATGATTAGTAAGTCGATCCTTCACAGGTTGTTCATAACTAGAGCTGGGTCAATTTACCGTTTTACCCCTAAAGTATGTCTCACTGATCCTCTAATGAACAATTGGTTTGTGGTCCAACTAGTAAACCGAATCCCTCTCAGGCCAATGAGAGGGTGGGGCCCCTTGTTCAAGATCTAGAGTCAGTGCTTAAGGAAACTACCTTTCTTCTATCCCTAACAGTAGGTAGGAGTGAATTCCATCTTACACCCCACGTCCCCAGCCATTTACCCAGTCTTACCCCTGAAATGGGAGGCCTATTGAGTCGGCGAACTTGAGCCACTCTCACCCATGCAAATTTAAGGATAATTCCGAATAAACAGGAGTTCATAGTTAGCTCAGGATTAAGATCGAGTTACCTAGATCATCGAATGAAAAGAAAATCAGTCTCAACAGTAAACGACATTATAAAGTGAAGAAAATCAGTCTCAAGAGTAAACGACATTATAAAGTGTGAGTGATTTTCTTCATGGTCCGATCTTATGCAATACTCATTGCATAGGACGCCCCCACTCACATGTCTCCACATGTAAATTTTATTGATCACATTATTTATATCATATACAAAAGTGGGCCGCATCCATAGTGTCCCCAGAATAAGGTACTCAGCCTTATCCTTATACTATAGATCATTTTGACTATATACTTGAACTTGATCAACTCTTATGTCTCTACAAATAGTTCAAGTAATCATACTATAGCCAGAGTGTTCTTAGTTTATTGAATTTAGATTAATGATCGTAAAGTTCACTTTATTCAATAACAATCTTTACTGAATAAACAACAATAATAACTTTATTGAAAATAGAATATATTTTTTTTTTTTTTACAAACTATGAGTTTTAGGACATAAAACCCAACAAACTCCCACTTGGACTAAAACTCTAGTGGGGTTTTATAACGTTTTGTAGAGTAAAAGATACAATAAACTAGGGCATTACATACTCATGCCTTTTCTCCCACTTGTGCTCTGAAACTATCTGTGTGACGATCACATCTCCTCATTGCACAATCTCCCTTATGAGATGATATTTGCGCTCAATATGTTTTCCTCGCTTATGGCTTCTTGGTTCTTTTGACTCTACTGTTGTCACAATAAAGAGTGACGGGAAGATGCATATTTGGAATGACTTCCAAATCAGTTAATAACTTCCTAAGCCATACAGATTCTTTTGCTGCTTCACAAGCACCAACATACTCAGCCTCCATGGTGGAATCAGCAATGCAACCTTGCTTTATGCTTCTCCATATTATTGCTCCTCTGTTCAGAGTGAAGATAGATCCTGATGTCGATTTCCTCGAATCTACATCGGTCTGAAAATTTGAGTCAGCGTACCATGTACAGTACATTAGCATATAGTCCCTCGTTCTCCTAAGATACTTGAGGATATTCTTAACGGCAGTCCAATGAGCACGTCCCGGATTGGACTGATATCGGCTGACATTTCCCACAACATAGCATATGTCAGGTCGGGTACATAGCATGACATACATTAGACGACCGACAGTTGATGCATAGGGAATGTGTCTCATATCCTCAACTTCTTGAGGTGTCTTAGGACTTTGTTCCTTTGACAAATGAACTCCATGCCTGAAAGGTAATAATTCTATCTTGAAGTCTTGCATCTTATATCGAATCAACATTTTGTCGATGTACGATGCCTGAAACAATGCTAGTGTTTTGTTCTTGCGATTCTGAACAATTTGGATTCCAAGAACAAACTGAGCCTCTCCCAAATCTTTCATTTGGAATTGTGTCGCTAGCCAATGCTTAATGTAAGTAAAAAATCCCACATCATGTCCAATGAGTAGAATATCCTCAACGTACAACACCAGGAAAGCTACTGTAGAGTTGACTATCCTTTTATAAACACAAGGTTCGTCAACATTCTGTTTAAAACCATAAGATTTGATCGCAGTATCAAACTTTATATTCCAGGATCGAGATGCTTGCTTCAACCCATAAATGAATCTTTTAAGCTTGCAAACCCTTTGCTTGTGATCCTTTTCAATAAACCCCTCCGGTTGAGCCATATAGATACTCTCTTCAAGATTGCCGTTTAGAAAGGCTATCTTAACATCCATTTGCCAAATTTCATAATCATAAAATGTGGCAATAGACAAGAGTATTCTAATCGATTTAAGCATAGCAACAGGAGAGATGGTTTATTCATAGTCTACCCTTTCTCTTTGGGTATAACCCTTTGCTACAAGTCGAGCTTTAAAGGTCTGTACCTTACCGGTTTGGTCTCGTTTCTTCTTATAGATCCATTTGCAACCAATAGGTTTTACCCCACTTGGTTGATCTACAAGTTCCCAGACTGAATTGAAGTACATTGACTCTATTTCAAGATTCATGGCTTTGATCCACTAATCTCTATCTTCATCATTCATTGCTTGTTTATAGGTCAATGGATCCTCAATGCCATTATCAGGTATGATGACTTGAGTTTCTGCCAAACCCAAGTAACGATCGGGTTGAGTTATAACCCTCCCACTACGTCGAGGCATTCTCAACTTTTGAGAAAGATGTGATTGACCAAAAGTGTCAGCTCCATCAACAACTCTTGTTGAAGGACCAGCTTGATCAACAACTCTTGTTGTTTATCAGTAGCTTCTTTAAAAATCTCACTTAATACTAGTTTGCTGGAAGATTGATGATTTCTTACGTGGTCTTCCTCTAAGAATGTAGCGTTTGTTGATACAAACACTCTATTTTCTTAAGGGTCACAAAACAAACCATCTTTCGTCTCTTTGGGGTATCCTACAAATAGACATAATTTTGAATGACGTTCTAATTTCTTGGGGTTTTGCAACAACACATGTGCTAGACATCCCCAAATCTTGAAGTGACGTAAAGTACCTTTACACTCTTTCCATAACTCAAAAGGTGTTTCTGAAACACTCTTAGTCGGAACCATGTTCAAAATGTATGTAGCAGTCTCCACTGCATATCCCTAAAACGGATCGGGTAATTGAGCGAAGCTCATCATAGACCATACCATGTCTAACAGAGTTCTATTTCTCCTTTCTGATACACCATTTTGTTGAGGCATACCAGGGGCCGAGAGTTGAAACTTTATTTCATGTTCTTTCATATAGTCCTGAAATAGGGGGGTGACTAGTCTGCATGGGCCTGGCACGGGGGTACCCCTATATCTTCCGCCACGCCCACATCCCAAGCACTATGCGCTGCACATGGGCATATGCTATAGGTGCATGGGTGGTGGTCGAAGGTCGAGGGCGGTTGACGGCAGCGGGGTAGTGGCAGAACGCGCACGGTGGGTTGGTCTCGGGTGCCTTTGGGTGTGTGACATGAGCCTCGTTCAACATCAAACGTTGCGATGTTGCCTCCTAACTTGGGATGGCTTGAGGATGGTTGATGCTGGTACGATGATTAAACATGCAAGTTGCGGGTGTGTCGGGATTCGACATTCCCGCGCTCTCGCCCCGCCCCTCCCCACTTGCATGCTCTCACGCGCTCGCCCCACCCTGTGTTCTCCCTGCGCATGCGCACCGCCCCACCTCGCATGTGTGCTTTGTGTGCCCCCCTTCTCGCCTCACCCGCATGCTCCCTCAAAGCACATGCAATTTGCCCCGCCCCACCCGCATGCTCCCTGTGTGCGCACGCACTTCACCCCACCCCGCCCGCGTACTCCCTGTGTGCGTGCACCCCGCCACACCCATCACCCAATAAATGTGAAAGTACATGTGGAGTTTTCGTTTTATTGTAAATTTTTTTCGAGGAGCTAAGCAACATGAAAGAATGATTCTCACAAAATTTCAGATTTTATTGACCACTTTAGCTATTTTTTTCTAATTTCTTACTATTTAATATTTAAAAATTCATTAAAAAATTGGTTGGTTGAAAAATTATGAAACATGATTTCTAGACTCGTTAAATGTCCCATTAATGAATCAATCGAGTTCATGAAAAAAAAGACATTCTAAAACTTGAGATATTTGACTGTATGACTGTTCGAAAAAATTATATATAGGCCAGGCAGACTAAAAAAGCCTCAAAATGTACTATATCTTCCGCCACCCCACCCCCACGCCCTAAGCACTATGCGCCCACACATGGGTATATGTTTGGGGCATGGGGGTGATGGTTAGAGGTCGAGGGCGGTTGACGGCGGCAATGTGGTGGCGAAAAATGCACGGTGAGGTGATGTTAGGAGCCTTTGGGCGTGTGACATGAGTGTCGTTGAACATGAAATGTTGCGATGTTGCCTTCTAACTTGGTTTGGCTTGAGGATGGTTGATGCTGGTACGATTATTAAACATGCAAGGTGGGGTGATGTCGGTTTCCTTCGGGGGTGTGACATGAACCTCGTTGAGTGTGGGACATTGTTGTGGTATGCCTTCCTTCCTTGGGCCAGCTCTTTGTTTTCAAGGCTGTGTGGTGGCAGAACATGCTCGGTGGGGCGGTGTCAAATATCTTTGGGTGTGCGACATGAGACTCGTTGAGCACAGAATGTTGCCTTCTAACTTGGGCTGGCTTGAGGATTGTTTATGGCTGGTATGACGACGAAATGTAAGGTGGGGTGGAGCTCGGTGTGTTCGGTCGTCTGTTATGAACCTCGTTGAGTGTGTGACATTGTGGTGATGCCTCTGGCCATCCTTGGGCCAGCCATATGTTTTGGCAGAACATGCATGGTGGGGCAGTATCAAGTGCCTTTGGGCATGCAACATGAGCCTCGTTGAGCACCGAATATTGTGATGTTTCCTTCTAACTTAGGCTGGCTTAAGGATGGTTGATGATTGGTATGACGATGAAACATGCAAGTTGTGGTGGAGTGGGTGCCTTTGGGTGTGCGGCATGAACCTCGTTGAGTGTGGTACGTTGTGGTGATGCCTCCCATCCTTGGGCCAGCCCTATGTTTTCAAGGCGGTGTTGTGGCAGAACATGCACGGTGGGGCAGTGTCAAGTGCCTTTGGGCGTGCGACATGAGCCTCGTTGAGCACCGAATGTTGCCTTCTAACTTGGGTTGGCTTGAGGATGGTTGATGGCTTGACCGCACACGACGTTTTGGGCTTGGCTTCACACGATGAATTTGCACCTCTGCTTGCGGCGAGTGTGAATAGTCAATCGTCGTCCAAGCTCGTTTTAGTGTACGACACATGAGTAGTGATTTGGTTGCTTGGGTATATAGGCTTGATGCTCGAGCATCAAACTGTAGGCGTCATCTCCTCTTCATTGGTATGTCCCAAAGTATTTTGAGTGACCGTGGTCCATCGGTTTTTACATAGATTACCTCATGCACTGGTAGCATTGAGTCTTGTTAGTCCCTTTCTATCAGCACCCTTTGTTGGGTACATGATGAACTTGGAAGCTCGCTTCGCATATCGCTTCAACCTTTGCATGGCTTGTCGCGAAATGCATCTCGGTTGCATACACTCTCGGATGCCGTGCATTTAGTGACATGATGTGCTTGGGAAACCCCTCGAACATGTTGCCTATATATTGGTAAATGAAGCATGAAGAAATGACGCTTGCTCTCACATTGCCCCCATTGTTGCATCTCTCACACTCTCTTGGGAGGGGGAGACAGTGAAATGTGGTGGCAAGTGGTATGCAAAGTTGTGTCGGAATGCTACCTGGTTGATACTGCCAGTAGTCATATGCTTGTCTCAAAGATTAAGCCATGCATGTGTAAGTATGAGCTAATTCAGACTGTGAAACTGCGAATGGTTCATTAAATTCGTTATAGTTTTTTTGATGGTATTTGCTACTCGGATAACTGTAGTAATTCTAGAGCTAATACGTGTAACAAACCCCGACCTCTGGAAGGGATGCATTTATTAGATAAAAGGTTGACGCGGACAATGCCCGTTGTTCTGATGATTCATGATAACTCGACGGATCACACAACCATTGTGTCGGCGACGCATCATTCAAATTTCTGCCCTATCAACTTTCGATGGTAGGATAATGATCTACTATAGTCTTGACAGGTGACAGAGAATTAAGGTTGAAATCTTGAGAGGGGGCTTGAGAAACGGCTACCACATCCAAGGAAGGCAGCAGGCGCGCAAATTACCCAATCCTGATACAAGGAGGTAGTGACAATAAATAACAATATCGAGCTCTTCGAGTCTATTAATTGGAATGAGTATAATCTAAATCCCTTAACGAGGATCAATTGGAGGACAAGTTTGGTGCCAGCAGCCACAGTAATTTTAGCTCCAATAGCGTATATTTAAATTGTTGCAATTAAAAATCTCGTAGTTGAATCTTGGGTTGCGTCCATCAATACGCCTATGGTGAGCACTAATTGACTTGTCCCTTCTGTCGGCGATGCGCTCCTGGCCTTAACTGGCCGAGTCATGCCTCTGGCGCTATTACTTTGAAGAAATTAGTGTTGGATCGGTATGGCAACCCTAGGGGTGAATAGGGTTTTAATAATAAAATTAAATTATTTAAACGTGATTAATTTTTCAAATTATGATTTTTTCAAAAAAAAATAAGTAGAATATGATAATTAATACAATAAAATAGTTCACCCTAAACAATTATTAAAAAAAAACTAATAACATGCCACAAATCTTAATAATAATTTTGAAATTAAATAGGAAAGAGTTAGAAAATATAACACCTTGTTTTATAGATTGAACCACTCCCTAAGCGCCTCTTGCGAATTTGAATAAACCTTTCTCGACTCTTTATTCATATTAGAGCCCAACTACTACACCGACTCTTTCTTCATATTAGAGACCAATTTGAATAAACCTTTCTCGACTCTCTCTTCGGATTAGAGCCCAACCACTACACCAACTCTTTCTTCAGATTAGAGTCCAACCACTACACCGATTCTTTCTTCGGATTAGAGCCCAACCACTACACCGACTCTTTCTTGGGATTAGAGTCCAACCACTATATCAGTCTATTTTACGAATTCAAAAGCAAACTCAATCCTTTCCACGGTTCAGGATCAAATCGGTACAAGTGTCTGAATTTTTGTAAGAACACACCACAACTCTCGTAGATTTACAATTTGATCACTCACAACTATTTCCACACAATACAATAAACATCTCTCTCAAATAAGATGAAAAAGAAACAAAATAGCTAGTGTTTGAATTGTTGTAGGAACACACCACAACTCTCTAAAAGAGTGAATTTACAATTTGATCACCCACAACTATTTTTTCACAATACAATAAACATCTCTCTCAAATAAGATGAAAAAGAAATAAAATTAGAAGCAAATTAGAAAAAGAAATAAAAAAATTAGAAGCTTCTCTCTAAAATAAGATGAAAAAGAAATTAAAAAAAGTTGAAGCTCTCAACGGAGGTTTAGAAAAATTTAGATAAATAAGATGAAAAAGAAATAAAATTGGAAGCAAATTAGAAAATGAAATGTTGCATTATGATGGAGTTTTCTAACCAATAACCTAATGATGTTAATGATGAATGTATGATGACGAGTGTAGGCATGTTAACTAAAGTAATATGCGAATGATGTATAGAGTTGTGTCATAATAATGATTTAAGAAGAAAACCATAGGGGCCTCATGCATACTGTTTATACATTTACATCAGGTCACCTCCCCATTTATGATGATGAGTACGGACACATACAATATGATGGTGATCATCATCATCATGTTTTGCATAATATTCGAGGTTTTACTAACCTCCGACGTCCAGCTACAGACTATGATGGGTCTAGGGGGTGTGAACCGTCTGGTGGACTCATGCTCACGCATGTGGTTGTGTGTAGAGAAGTACTATACATCCAATTTTGTCCGAACTGGAGGCCACCTCTACGATGGTTTTTACTCTTGGTTTCTAATATGAGTTGCATGTGTTTGCATTCTCTGACCCCAATAGGGGTCTTTTATTCAGTATTTCTTAAAGTACTCAAGTCATGTACTATTTTTTTTTTAGATAAAGGCGAGGTACCCAATGTACGATTGACAATGACATCGCAAGTAAAGACCATGTCACATGCATAGGATAGCTGCATTTAAACTCTTAGACCATAGATTAGTATAGGATGTTTTTCGATTTTAATAATTACTTTGTTTTAATTAATATTTCATTATGTTGCTTTAAAAACTTTTTGAAACATGTAAGTCCATTCCAGTGTTTATGAAGATGTTTTTAAATGACTATTTCTACCTAAGAGGTTATGTTATGAAGATGGTATCAACTTTAGGTTTGTTAAAATCTAGGGCAGTTACGTATTCACCTCCAAAGTTTGATGGAAATCCTTTTCTTTATTCTTCCCTCTAGCTAAAGGAATTCTTTTGGAGGAACGTCGTTAAATGTGTCGCCTTAATTTTAGAAATCGTTCCTTGGTCAGCAATTCACCCAAAAATATAGAATTCCACTTTCTTGGGCAACTTGATCTAAGACATTTTAGCTCTCGATTTCTTCATCAAAGTTACTCATCTTAATCCTCTTGAGTTAAAGGAAGACTCAATTTGAAGAAAAATGGACTTATATGGGAAATCGATCATTACCCGCAATTTGTACCCGCAAACAAATTTCTTCAATTGGGCACGCTCCGGGACTTGTTAGCCTTCATGGTCATCTATGATAATGCTCCTTGAAGGTGTAGAAATCGAATGGGATAGGTTTTCCCTTATGAATTTGCATTTAGGCTCGGATTGGATTTTTAAGTTTCCTTTGAGCTCCTTCAATGGCAATCCGTGTTGGAAATTAGTGTTTGGGGATTCAACGCTCGATTTCTTCAACAACTTGTGGGTAATCTTATTTAGAAGGTGTAGGAACATGTTTGAATGAAAATGGTGGATATGACTCTTGAATTTGGAAGAAACTGGGAGTAGGAAAACCAAAATTTCAACGGCTATAAATCACAATTGAAAGCTCGACTTAGCTCGATTCTTATTCCAAATGAAAGCCCATACTTCATACTTTATAGAGGGAGCTTAAACTGACTTGAAACCTCTAGAATCATTGGGGTTTGAGTTTTTTTATATTTCATGTTGAAAATATCCTCTCTGATAAGCGAGCAATCGACCTCCATTTTAAGTTCTAGTCATTGGATGTGATGAGGTGTGCCTCCCCTAGAACATACTCAAATTTGGTGAAGATCCAATAGTTGAAAAAGAAGACACGAAGGATTTTCTAAGGACGGCTCAATGTCGTGGATCTGATTTTCTAGTTCGTGCAATTTTCGTAATTACTTCGAAGTTCAAAGGTATTTTGATAATTTTTCATTTTTCAAATATTTTATTATTATTTTTCTAAAAAATCCAAACTGTTTTTAAAAAATTATATTTACCTCTTGTTGACAATTAATTACTTGGTAGGGTATTGAAATGACTTTTTTAAATCGTTTATACTTGAATGTTTTAATTCCTTTCCTTAGATCTTTTGGGTTTTAGACGAGGGCCTTAAAACTTATTTGAGTTTCTTTTGCCCTTACTTCACTGTTACACACAATGTCTGTTATCTTCTCTTGATTTCTTGTTAGCTCTTTAATTCTTGCGGATCACTAAGCAAGTTTAAACGGGATGAATATCAATATTTTTCGATTATTTTTTTTTTATATTATGTCCAAATATCAAACCATTCCCTTACCATTTAAAAAGAGAGAAGCTACAAGAATAATGAAGTGTTATAAGTTCATACATAAGAGAGAAGCTACAAGAATAATGAAGTGTTATAGTTCATACATAAGTTATCTCAAAGTTATGCCTCAAAAGTTGATAAATTAAATAGCTACAAGGGTTTGAACATTGATGGGAAAAGTGTACGTTGGTGGGCCATTGAATATTAAATCAGAAAAGAAACGATGAGCTTGTTGTGTTGGATGGTATCTATCCCAAAACAAATGCTTGTCTCTATTGTTACAATAAGATACTTTTGGAATGCAAGCCAGTTCAGCGTTCAGTCTACCAGACCCACAACACGCTGCTTTAACTTCACTAAATCCTGAAACCCAAAAATGAAGTCAAAGAAAACTTTTTTTAAGCCTCCAAGAATTAAAAGGAAGAAGGAGATAGAGAATATGGCATACCAAAAGAAGAGGGCTTGTGAATGGAGGTAAGCATGATCGAGAAGCCATCGAAGTATGCAAAATGAAACCCTAATAACTCATCCTTGAGTCTCTTAAGGAGTGATGTGAGATGTTGATTGTACACAAATGCCATCCAATTCATTTCGGAATTACATGCTTCTGTGATGCTTTTGTATCTCATTGCTGGAGTACATCCAATTACCCCCACACCAATTACCACCAATTTACGCCCTCCCTTTTCATACAACCGCTACGTGAAAAAATTTAGATTATTAGTGTAATTTTGAGTATACAAAACGATGATGTGCAAATATAAATATAAATAGTTTATAATGTTAGGATCGATACCAGTTGTTAGCTATGATACCAATTGTTAAGATCGTTGAACCACTTACACATTCGATCAAGATGAACACAAAGAACAGGAGAGAGAAGATACACTGAGGAATATTGGCTAAAGGTTTTATATTGATGACTTCAAGTATGTACAAAAAAGAAAGAATATAGAGAATGACGAGAAGTTGTTTTGAGAGCATTAGTATATATATGGTTTCAATTTAGTGTTTAAACTACGAGATATAATCTAATATACATATCTCCATCAAATCTTTACCAAATATCTACCATATATATCTATGTAAGATATTTACCAAATACCTTCCAAATATATCTATACCAGATAAGTTTTGTTGTTAATGATTGTTTAAATTTTAGAAAAAATTCTTACCTAAGAAGACCCGTCTCCTCCTTAAAAAAATCCAAGAGTATCGTGAATTTTCTCTCTTTCAATATCTCTAGTGGTTTTTTCTTTCTAGATGTTCCCACCCATCATGATTTTGTATTCGATTGATAGCAAGAAAGATCTTGTGGTAGAAATAAATTCACTCCAACAAAGCTATTAAAGAGAACTCGAGTTCTCATTTTGTAACCTTAAAGTTTGCCAAGAATTTCCTCCATTTTTTATTTAAGCATTAGAATATGTGTGTGAAAAGATCACATTAGTGTTTAGTTTCATATTTTGCAAATCATCTCATCATATTTTATAGATAAATTACGTGCAAATCAAGTGTATGTTCTCTTGGCTCAATTGTGCATCAACAAGGGATAATAATGATTGTTTCTTATAAAATAAATTAGGCATAGAATAACACAAAACGTTATAAACCATACCTTTAATTGCTTCTCGAAATGGCGACACATTAGGTCCACATATTGGGGAGGAGTGTAGGTTTTGCGAAGGTTGGATGATCCAAAGTACTCAAATATGTCATTGCTTCCAATTTCTATCAAATATAGAGATTTGGATGCATGTTCCTTTGCATTATTCACTCCCAAATCTTTCACCAATGCTTCATAAACAGAGCTGTAGAATGCCACTTGTTTAGTCAGTGATATTGATGTAACCTACAATAATTAGTAATAGCGTTAGAATGAAGATTTAAAGGATGCAAGGAAGCGCGAAACTTCCCTCTCAAATCAGTTTGAATGACTTTTATAATCATATTATTTATATTTTCTATATTTTTCGATTCATTTAAGTAAACTAAATTATTGTAATTTAAGTTTAAAAGATTTTATTATTACTTACAAATATGTGATTTGATTGAGGAATGATTGTGGCTCCTCCAGAGGCAAAGTTGACGCCAGTGTTGAACTTGTATGTATGGTTCCTATTCTCAATAATCCAAAGATACGACCCCGCACTGGCTAACCCCACCTTTTCAGCTACTCCATGTAAAAAACCAATCCATCCATTAATTAATATATGAAAAATCACAAGAGTTCATTAAAAAAAAAAAAAAAAAAAAAACATTTATCTCTGAGTATTTTAAAAGTATATTTTTAAACAAAATATTAATGATCCAGAATTTTTTAAACTTTTTTAATTAATATAAAAATATTATTGAGAGTTTTAAAAATCTAGCAAAATTTCAAAATATTTTTATTATTTTAGTCGATCTTTAAACAACTAAAATATTTATGACATACGCCAACACGCGACCTACAATAAGTTAGTTGAAGGCTCCCTTGCTGCATTAAATGTCTCATCAATTTTGTTTGGTTTTCTTGTAAAAGAAGGTTGGTGAATGAAACAAAAGACTCTTATTTATTTACGAGCCATATAGAGCATACTTTCAAATTTTTTCTCCTCCGAGCCAATGTAGAATCTTACAATCCACCCTCTTTAGGACCCAGCGTCCTCACTAGTAATCGTTCCTTTCTCCCATCGATATGGGATCCCCACCAAATCCACCCTCATCTCACAATCTATCCCCCTTCAGAACTCAACGTTCTCATTAATAATCGTTCTTTTCTTCGATCAATGTGGAACCCCCACCAAATTCACCCCCTTCGGGGCTCAATGTTGTTACTGGCACACTGCCTCGTGTCTACCCCCGATGCTGACACTCGTTCCTTTCTCCAACCAATGTGGGACCCCAAACTAAATCCACCCTCCTTTGGAGTTCAGCGTCCTTATTGGCACTCCGCCTCGTGTCTACCCCCTTCGAGGAACAACCTCCTCGTTGACACATAGTCTAGTGTTTGACTCTGATAGCATTTGTAACGGTCCAAACCCACTACTAGAGGCTTTCTCTTTGGGAGTCCCCTCAGAATTTTTAAAGTTATTATTTTTCCATTTCCCAAAATAAATATCCCATTTTAGTTAAAGATTAATAAATAAATAAATAAAAAGCATGGTAGCAATTGCAGAACAACAAAAATAAAACTTACCGAGAAAATCTGAAGGATTCTTGCCGTTGCAGAATCTTCCGGTGGGGTTCCGGGTGGGAAAGTCGATGCCATTAGGATAAAAGTTGGCCTTTGGAGCAGAAAAATTAAGATAATTATTGTTGCCAACGTCCAGTAAAGAGTCTCCGAACACATACATGGCTGGAACCAAAGCGGCCTCCAAAAATGTCAAATAGTTACTCAACAAAGTCAAGAAGAAGAAGAAGAAGAAGAAGAAGAAGAAGAAGAAGTTTGAAGCCATTGCTAGAAGCACTTCAATATTCTCTCTATATTTTTCAGTTTTATATATAAATACAGCACACTTACAAACCCCACTTCGGAAATGGGATTTATTTCTTTCACCAATAATCTTTATTACCTGTGTTTCTTGTTTCCCTGTCAATTAACTACCCTAAATTTTCCAACTACTTTAATCAACTATTATTATTATAAATTCAATATTAACATCATGTCTCATTTATTATCTCGAGAATAAACAAATATAAGAAAGGAAAGAAAAATGTTATTGAATTAAATATTCTACACTAACCTGTGACCTATTAAATATAAATATGACTCAGGGTTACTAACCTAACTTTATTAAATACAAATGCAACTCAACCTATATTTTACTAAATGTAAATACAACTCAACATATACCAACCTATACTATTATCAAATGTAAATATAAATCACTCTATACTAACTTATACTATTAAATTTAAAATGCGAACTTATCCTATGTATGTGTCACGAACTTGGGGTTGTGATAACCCTCTAAAAGTAGAGTCATATCAAGTGTTTTTGTAGTTAATATTGCACTCTTATTCATCATTTTCTCATTTATTACCCCATTTATTCTACTTAGTGAGCATGAAATCGTTTATTGTCGTCCAACATGAAAAAAATATGATTTGGCATTAATCGATCTTAATTGTACATTTAATTGACGGATGACATGGAAATTTTAAATCGCAGTCCAAGTGGGTCATCGACTCCCCAATGAGGAACATCCTATGTGGATTACTTATTCCTTTTCCGATCTAAAGGGAACCCATCCTCAATATAAAAGGAAAAGAAGCCCAAGAGGAGGGAGCCACAGAGAAAAAATCGAATTACACAGTACCAGCCTGTAATGCAGTGAACTGCTGTGAAACCAGAAAAGAAAAAGAAGACCCTAATCTAGCAGCTGTTGACAGCAGAAGGAAAAGGGATACCAACAAGGATTGATTAGGGCAAAGAGGTGGACGTGAGAGCTCAAGAGAAGGGAACTTCCATTGACGAACGACAACAAACAGGGATAACTCTCCAGTTCTTTATTCTCTTTTCTTATTCCATCAATTTTACATGATTGAGATGTGAATTCCTCTATTTAATTCAATTTGTATGGAGAGCTAAACTTTATAGGGGAGACGAGAGAGTTTTATATAGTTTAAGTATGTTGACGGTATGATTTTATTTTATTAAAGAGTTGTTGTTAATGATTTACATGTGTGTTTAATTAGTTACTTTACACACATAGTTGTTCTCTTATTCGGGAGAAGAGAGGGAGCAATGAAATCTTCTTTAATACTCTAGTTCCAAGGAGACTTGTTGAAGGGCAATAGAAGGGTTAGGAATAATTCTTCTCCTAGAGCCTTGTTAATAGAAATTACAACGATTATGGAAATAATCACCATTCCTGACCCTCGGAGGTGGGCTTGGAAATCTATTAAAAGAAACTAAAATCTACCACAAAACTCAACAACTTATCTATTTAATCTCTCTTAGTCGAACCTTCCTCATTGTAGTTGATCTTCTCATCATTTTCTGTTTTTCGACAGCAGTGACACTCTGTTTTAGTTTTTTTTAAGTAGTTAAATCACCAACACCCATTTGAATGTTACCGAAAAACTCACTTAATTTCAGCGATTAAATTAACCAAAGAGATAGGATCCTTGTGGAATCAATAATTTACTTATTACTTGCTACTTGTGATAGTGTATACTTGCACTTATTCTTGTGAATTTTACATCATTTTATTATATACATCCACAATCGATCAGGTTGAGTGCCTCTGTCAGCGTTACAGGGGTGTCTTGCCTTTATCCGAAAAATGTAGTAGCATGAGGCTTGAGTTGGACTCCTTACGCAAAATTAAATTACAAAGGGCAACATTAAAAGGGAGGTCACTTGTATGGTTCGAAGCTAGTTGGAGAATACACTTTCTGACGACTCAAGACCAGCATTTGGCTGATCCAATTTGGTCCTGATACACTCGGACTCTTTCCTCCTAGTTTCAATTCTTCGGAAGCATTTAAGGTGGTTAGTATGGCAACCTTTTAGCTAGTTTAAATTTTTGACGTCAAATTTAAAGTATTTATGCATAATTAGTCTAACTAGTTTAAATTATGAGGCGTAAGTTTAAATTATTTTATGCAAAACTAGGAGAGTCAATTTCCAGAGTAGAATTCTATTTTATGATGTTGGACTCCTCACCCAAAATTAAATTTCAGAGAACAGCATTAACCTAGAATCAAAGGGTCGTTGTAGCTTCGGTCTAGGCCAAGCAAGTAAGTGACTTTAGTATCGGATTGATTAAAATTGTATGTTGTATGATGACACTTGCCCATGGCTTGGCACATGTCATGTACTCAGATATGTGAATGATTATGAAACAATATGTGTACGATATTGTGATGTCCCATATTGGTTGGGGAGGAGAACAAATCACCATTTATAAGGGTGTGAAAACATTTCCTTAGCATACGCGTTTTAAAGCATTGATGGGAAGCCCGTAAGGGAAAGCCCAAAGAGGACAATATCTGCTAGCGGTGAATCTGGGTCGTTACAAATGGTATCAGAGCCAGACACCGAACCCCTTGAGGGGAAGCTCGTAAGGGAAAGCCCAAAGAGAATAATATCTGCTAGCGGTGGATCTGGGTCGTTACAAATATGATATGTGAATGTTATGCTATATGTGGTGAAATGATATGTTTACGATATAATATATTAAGATATGACATGCTCGCGATATGATATGTGAATATTATGATATCTATTATAATATATATAATGGACGATACGACGTATATTTTAATACAATGAATGATATGATATGTGCATGGAATGATATGATACGTTAGAAGACACGACATGTTTATGATATGGCATATGCTCAACATGAATGATATATGATATGAATGAGATGCAATATGATGAATTGGTATGACACACAACCTCGTATACACATGAAAAGTTATGATAAAATGATATGATATAAAGGAAAACGCTAGAGGGGTTGTTATACATGATAATGAAAGGAAAAATATTGAAACCTCATGCATCATTGTGTGTTCATTCATCGGGGGGGACCATGTGTTTCCATTGTAAGGCCAACAACGACATCGCAATTTGATACCATGACACATGTATATGGTAGTTGTATTTATTTTGTTAGACTTAGATTAGACTTCTATCAATGTGTTTCCATTGTAAGGCCAACAACAACATCGCAATTTGATACCATGACACATGTATATGGTAGTTGTATTTATTTTGTTAGACTTAGATTAGACTAGGGTGTTTTTTTTTTTCAATTTTAATATTTTTTTTATTTCATCATAGCAGTGTTTTAAAATGAAGTTTATGACCCTTATAAAGAATGTTTCATTCTCCTCCCCAACCTATGTGGATCTCACAATCCACGTGACTCTTATAAAGAATGTTTCGTTCTCCTCCCCAACCGATGTGGGATCTCACAATCCATCTCCTTCAGCACCCAGCATTTCTCCAATCAATGTGGGACCCCCCAATCCATCCCCCTTAGGGGCTCAACATCCTTACTGGCACGCTCGATGTCTAGCTCTAATATCAACTTTAATGGCTCAAACTCACCGTTAGCAGATATTGTCCTTGTTGGCTTTCCCTTTTTGAGTTTTCTCTCAAGATTTTTAAAACGCGTCGGCTAGAAAAAGGTTTCCACACCCTTATAAATAATATTTCGTTCTCCTTCCCAACTGATGTGGGACGTCACATTTACACTTAAAATTTTAAATACAAAATGATTTACAATAATATGGCTTATAAAATAAATATGTTTACAGCCAAAAGTTAAGATTTAGGGTCATATGGCCCCTCCATAGGCGAACAACCTAGCACACTCCCACCATGGTTCTACCATTCACCTGAAAAATAAAGTATAGCAAGAATGAGTATAAAAATACTTATTAAGCAATTTACCGGTAGAGTCTCGTTGGACTTATCTCATATAACATATTCTTACTCAGATATGGTTCTTAAAGACCGCTAATAACATGGCTCTAGTCTGTGCTAGTCCTACGAGGCTTATATGCACATAAACTGATAAGAAAAAGGAACGACTACAAGGGGAGTAAGATTCGGATTACCTCGTTGATCGAATATCTCAAGGCAAGAACATTGTTTGAGATTCGAATCACTCCACAAGTAAGATCGATCATGTCTAGCTTGAATGATTCTTGTTGATCAAATATCTCAAGGCAAGAACACTTCCATGAGATTCGAATCACTCCAAAAGCAAGATTGATCATGTCGAGCTTGAATGATTCTACATGCAACCTAAACTACATAGAATTGCAAAGAAACTTAGCCATTGGCTAAAGAAGAGTACAAATGCTTCTTTTACTACATTTTTCAAGTCTCTTACAAATACAACATACATGGTTTTATATAGCCTCAAAATGAAACTACTAAAGTCATTCCAAGAGTTGTAACATTCATACTTAATGGCCATAATTAACCATTATGTAATTGTAACCTATAGTAAATAAAGTCTTAAAATACAAAAATGAAATACAATAACTCTAAATTGTAACCCACCCAAAATTTATAACAATCAAACTTCATTCTTCTTCAATGTGGCATGAATTGAAACATCTTTTGATAATTTTGACAACCTTTTCTTCACATCTTCATTGAAGTATATTGTATGATTGATGTCTTTTGGTTCATATCATTCTCCACTTCTTCAAGAGGATTCGTCCTCGAATCTATTTGTGAAACTTTGCTGCAAAAAATAAGTTATGGAAATACAAAGGACCTCATAACACTCTCTCACGTGTATACACTCAAGGAATTTTAGGCCACTCTGTTTGCACTCATTTACACAAATGAATCTCTCATCCTCACCTCTCAAATTTTCTAGTAGAGCCCAGATTTGATTTTCTTTATTTTGGGTCGATTAAAAACTAAAAAGATAAAAACAAATTGAAAAGAAATGCAAAGGAAACATATATCCGATCTTGAGCCTTAAGCTCTGATACCAAATGATAAGATATGGAACCACTTCAAGGGGAGTAAGATTCGGATTACCTCGTTGATCGAATATCTCAAGGCAAGAACATTGTTTGAGATTCGAATCACTCCACAAGTAAGATCGATCATGTCTAGCTTGAATGATTCTTGTTGATCAAATATCTCAAGGCAAGAACACTTCCATGAGATTCGAATCACTCCAAAAGCAAGATTGATCATGTCGAGCTTGAATGATTCTACATGCAACCTAAACTACATAGAATTGCAAAGAAACTTAGCCATTGGCTAAAGAAGAGTACAAATGCTTCTTTTACTACATTTTCCAAGTCCCTTACACATACAACATACATGGTTTTATATAGCCTCAAAATGAAACTACTAAAGTCATTCCAAGAGTTGTAACATTCATACTTAATGGCCATAATTAACCATTATGTAATTGTAACCTATAGTAAATAAAGTCTTAAAATACAAAAATGAAATACAATAACTCTAAATTGTAACCCACCCAAAATTTATAACAATCAAACTTCATTCTTCTTCAATGTGGCATGAATTGAAACATCTTTTGATAATTTTGACAACCTTTTCTTCACATCTTCATTGAAGTATATTGTATGATTGATGTCTTTTGGCTCTAGTCTGTGCTAGTCCTACGAGGCTTATATGCACATAAACCCTAAACACTTCTACTTTAAAAGGTGTATACCTAACCTCTTCGAGGTACATCCTGTAGCACTTAGGATCGTCTTAGCTCTATATTTTTCATTTCATGAAGTCTATCCTTAGCCTTGTCTAAATGCGCATGAGTCAACTTGACCTTGTAATGGTGCTAAATGCGCATGAGTCAACTTGACCTTGTAATGGGTGCTTGGGTAAGCATCGTGTATATGAGGTATGCTCTATAAACAGGCAAGTACATTGAGTGTCTATACCTCATACATGTTTGTCTACTAGGTGCTCACCAATAGAATACCTTCTACTACTCTTGAGATCCCATTGTGGGTGATAACCAAACTCTATGTACCAAGTAGATCCTAACTGCACTATTTAATTAAGGGTTGCACTCCAATCATCCATACTTGATACCTAATCAACTCGAAATGTCTATAGAATCCAAATATAGATTCTACGACTCTAAGAGAAAACGTAAATTAGTAGCTCATAATCGTTCATATATACAAAGACACTCCAAAGAACATAGCAAGTAACTATTATATTAATTGGGCTTATGTTGATCTCCTCTATAACATGCTTTTATATGCAATACATACATATAATAAAAGATTAATAATCATAGAGACATGCAGGAGTCCTCTTGTAAGCATAGGATTAATCAAAGTTCTTTAACATGCAAGCTTATATCTTGATTGAATAGACCTACATGGATGCTTCTTAATCATTAACCCAATGTCCTAATCGATTCCTACTAGTTTTGCTTGAAAAACAGTTCAGGTGGTTAATTACTTAAAAGATCGTGTTTGGGTGCACTTTTCATGGCCTTTTGGAAGCTGGAATTTTTTAAAATTTCTTAGACAAAGTCCTACATTTAGTATAGTTTCAGGAGCATAAAAAATTATCATGAGAACTAGTCTAAAACTAGGTGAACCAGTTGAATCAATGAATAGGAGTCAAAATAAGTGACATGGCTAACCGACCAAGTCAACATTGTCTACCTTAGGACACCAATTGGCCCGCGCTCCTGATGAAGTTTCAACTCCTGTAAATGGACACCTTAGGACACCTATAGGACACCTATAGGTTGTCTATTGAGATTTATCTCATAAATCTGGGTAGTTAATTATTTATTTCTTAATAATAATTTTTATTATTTTATTTATCATTTAATATTATCCTTGAAAAATCCAAGATTATTAATGTAATCTTCAATAACACGTGGTTTACATACAGAAATATCATATTTACTTAAATAACATAAATTGTTTACAATAAATGGATAAGGTGGGTGCCTCATCTGGGTAATACTATTGATACAATCCATTTTGTAATTTTTTACTAATAGTTTGATTAAATCGTTCATATGGATATTTGAATGAGAGTATCCTGTATAATGAGTTTGTATAAGTTTGGAATACGAAATATGTAATCTCTTTTTATAAATTCGTTAATTGAGAAGATTAGTATTTCACAAGATGATCATATGCGATTTGATCTTAATCCTGACCATCTTATGAACTCATACATGTGAGGGTTTGTCCTTTGATTTGTATGGGTGAGAATGTCTTTTGTAGCATATTTAATGTGCCTACCATTTTAGAGTCTTAACCAAATAGGGCACTAAAAACATAATTTTACAAGATGGAATTCATTCCTTCCCATATCGGGTAAATGGATGAGTAGTTCCCTTAAGTGCTGAGTTTAGGACTTAAACAATGCGGTCTTCCCTCTCTCATTTGCCCAAGAGGCACTTCATTTATGGTTGGGTCATAAATAAATTGTTCATTATAGAATTAGTGGTACTTACGATGTAAGATGTAATTAGAGGAGTAAAACGAACTTTTGACTCAATTGTAATTACAAACAATTCTTGAAATATCGACTTGTTTATAATTATTATATCAATAGACACAACTTATCATATAGTGCATAAAAATGTTACTATAGGTCTATAGTTGTTAAGGAATGAAATTCTTTAAATTAATTAATTTTATATCATTGTAGATTCATAAAATCCTCTTATAGTTTAAATATACTTTTTCTCTTTTGTATTTAATATATCTAATATATTAAACTAAAATCTTCTTCAAGTTTAAATATACTTTTTCTCTTTTGTATTTAATATATCTAATATATTAAATAATGATATGAGAATTTGAGAACTTCAAAATAAATATATTTTTATCATTTATATTTAATATATTTAATTTATTAAGTATTAATTTCAACTCTTTATATTTAATATATTATAGATAGTAATTATAAAAAAGAAAAATATATTTATTGTATTCGATAAATTATATCTTAGATAGATAAGGTAGATAAATTAAACAAAAAAAATTAAAAAAAATTAAAATTTGATTAAGATTCAAGTCAGTGAAATATATTTTGAAATATTTGGTGACATTTAAATATGATTTAAACAAAAAATTATATCTTAATTTATTATATATTCGAATATATTATCGGTAAAAAATCCTGCCAAATTACCTATTAATAGGACGTTGTGTTGAGCAAAAAAAAATCCATTTGTTGGTGGGATTCAACTCTCCTTCATCGATAGCTCCAGAGACTTTTATAAGGCTTTGTGTTAACTTATGACAAAAAAAAAAAAAAAAAAAAAAAAAAAAAAAAAAAAAAAAAAAAAAAAAAAAAAAAAAAAAAAAAANAAAAAAAAAAAAAAAAAAAAAAACATCTTGGAGAAGAACTTGTATAGAATGAAATACACTACAGACTTGCCATAAAAGATCTCATATTATTTCCTTTCTTTTAATTCTTAATAAAATCAAAACGGATCATAAAATTTCCTTCATTTTTTAACTTTTGATTCCTTCCTGAACGTGCTAGATTTCCTTCCTCTCAACCTACGAGACCAAATTAGACTTAGAAATGGTCTGTGGAAGAAGAAATTTGAGAAAAAAATAATAGAAATACCAAATATATATATATATATATATATATTCTTTGAATTTGTACAATTCTTTGGTCGTCATGAAAAATGGTCAAAGGAGTGTCTTGTCCTTGCTTACTTCTCTTTCTAATGAGACTGATTAGGGACACTAATTTGGTATGTGAAGAGAGTACACAAGGTTTGAAAGTTGTATATGGCCTTTGTCTTGGAAGCCCAAAAATGGAAGGAGAGATGACCACTTGTCATCATCGCGCTTTTTTTTTTTTTTTTTTGCAATAGACTTGCGAATGTCTTGCGATTCTACAACACTCGCTTCTCAACCACAAGTGAGTTAAGTCAATTTGTTTGCGCGTCACCTATGGCCAGACAATGTATGCTCAAGCCTCTGGCCCCGATTTAAGAGGAAGATTTTAGAAAATGGGAGTAAAGATGTAACGACCCAAAATTTTCTACTTAATTTAAGGTTGTTACTGTATACGTATCATAAACATTGAATGCTGAAAACTTCATTAAAATTCCATAAAACATAACATTTATCTTGAAACACAGCCATGGACTTATGTGTTTCGAAAACATTTTTAAAACGACACAACAAAAGACTAAATAAAATAAATAAGAGTTTAAGTTAAAAACATCCTATTATAGCCTAAGTCTAAGAAAATAAATACCACTATCCTATGCATGTGTCATGGTCTTGAATTGCGATCCCGACGTCAGTCGTGATGGAATAAGGGTATCCTCCAAAATGCATGAGCACACATAATGCATGAGGTCCCCAATATTTCTTCTTTTATCATTAATGAATACAACTCCCCTATCATCTTTCATGCTTAACATGTCATTTCTCATTTTTCAGTCTACGTATCATACATAATCCTAACGGGGTTACATTTCATTTCATTTATCGTGATATCATGTCATTCATAACATGTTGTATGCATACAATTTAGAAAACATAGCATAACGCTCCATGCTTTTAACATGCCACTTCATAACGTGCAATTTATATAACAATTACCTCAATAGTCACACAAAACAATCTAAACATAACACATCACATCACATCACAATATATCGTATCATAACATGTCATATCGTAAACACTTCTAGTCATATCATTCCCTAACTTATCATAGCCTTAATGTTTTTATACCTATCACAGTCATATCGTTATGTCAACGTATCTTAGTCATATCATCACAGTAACGTATCCCTTTCTACCCATATCCTAACCATATTCTTTCATCAATCTCTCCTATCCATAACACTACGATATATAACATAACCTTAACGTTTCATGAACGTATCTTACTCCTATCGTTACATTTCGTTTTGTGCATTCTTCTCGTATCCTATCTCAAACATGTTCTTGAACACATCATACCATAATTATTATCATACAATCCACATATTATAACATAACACAAACATAATATAAGCATACCGATTCACAGATAATTCACACATATCAGTATATATGACACGTGCAGAACCACATGCATGTGTCAACATCAATATAACCATGCTGATAGTAAGGGCACTTACCTGGTTAGCTTAAGTCGTTCTCACGAATATATCCTTAATGAAAGTTCGATTCCGTCTTTTGAAATCCAAGTCAACCTATGTGAACCCATGACATCAGTTTCAAGTTTGAACTCTATAAAATTATTTCTCTAATTTACATTTTGGTCATGGTAAAATTCCTATATTTAGGGTTAGACAAAATGTAATGGAGTTCCATCCTCTCATATTTCTTGTTTTATTTTTAAATTTTGTTCGACAAATCTTTCCTCAATCTTCCCTCCTCCCTTGTAAATATTTTCATTCATAATTATTTTAATTTTGTAAATAGATTTTCAATTCTGTAAACATTTCCAAGGTAAACAAGATATTACTCTAACCCTATATATTATTTTCATTATGTAAACAGATATTATTGACCAATTTTAATCTATTGTTTGGCAGAGTAGCTTAAGATTTGATCCTACATTAATTTCTTATAATCATAAATAAAGGAAAAGGAAATTAGAATTTCACCTTAATAACATACCAAAATCCATTAATTTCTTATAATCATAAATAAAGGAAAAAGGAAATCTGAGATAGAATTTTACCAATAACAGACAAAAATCTCTCTAGGTAAATCTATATCTATCTACTTCTGTTGAAACGTCATTTTACTTTTTCTCAGACATTTTTTCTAGGTAAATCTGCATCATATCTACATCATAACATACCAAAATCTTTCTCTGGTAAGAAACCTGATATTGTGGAGTTGAAGAGAGAGGATACTGGATGAGAGGTTAGTGGAGAGAGGGGGTAAATTTTATTTTTATTTTTATTTTAAAGTAATCCTGATTAGTTATTTATTTATAAATTATTATTATTTTTTTTTTTATGTATATATATTTTTTTATAATTATTTTTATTTGTTTATTTATTTATTTATTTTTGGCTATTATAAAAGAGATTTTCGAAAGAGAATTTGAAAGCAAAATTGAGTGAGAGATTGAAAATAATGTTATATAGCAGGCAAGCAAAGACGACAACAACTCGTTAGCAGTATATAACTATTTGGATAGGGATGGTGTTTCCATCCATTTAGCAGCCCCACTTGGCCAAGTGGCCAAATGATCATCCTTTGTGATTATCCCTCCATTTTTCTTTTAAATTTTAACCCAAAAATTTGTAATTATCCATTACCACACTTGAGTATGGACTTTAAATTGCTAACTTTGACATTCAAAACTAATTTTCTCATTTTAATGTTGTTTTCCCAAAATTACCTCTTTGTAAGGTTTTTTTTTTTTTTTCAAATTTAGCTAAACATCATATAACACAATTTGAATGGTAGGTGGTAAAATTTTCAATTTTACCTTTTTAAAGTTATTTTTTCAAAAATACTCGAACAATTTTTTCAAATTTGTTCATTACTGCATGTCAAACTTTAACAACATATAACTCATTATTATCATAATCTTTTCTATAAATTGATATTACACGTATATGAGCTTGTTTAGTGGGTTTATGTACTAAAAAAAAAAAAGCAAAATTCACTCCTTGGATAGTCATGAAAAGTAGGTCTCACCATGAATCACATTGCATCGGATTGCATTCTCCAAATCTTTGTATATTCATTTACTGATTGAACCATGGCCAAAGAATTTCCATACCTCAAGGTTAAATTACAAGGACGAGAGCCAAGAAGTTACAACAAGTTTTATACATTTATATTCAAACTATGGTGAACTCGTCAAAGGAAATTCTAGAAAACGTTAGAGACCTTCTTATATGTTGTACAAAATTGAGTTTCAAGATAGAGATGCATTCAATGCATTTTAATTTGTATTTAATGAATTCAGTTGAATTTATAGAACTAGTCCCAAGAGAGTTAATAAGCACATTTCATTCATTGCATTGTTTAATTATAATTTAAATATTTGTGTGTCAGGTTTAATCTAATTTTAATATAGGAGTTAAAGTTATATGGTAACCCACCTAGGTTACCATATTTTATCATTAACTAGATATTTTAATAAAATATTATTAGTATTTCTCATTAACTAACCAATTTAATATAGAGATTATATGTCACATAGGTTAAGGTTGTCAAATATTATATGAAGCCTTCTTTTCTTTCATGCTAGACATCATATTTTGAAATTAAAAATAATAGAGTTTCTATTTTAGGTTTGTTGAGAGATAAACTTTTAATTTGCAAATTCTTGTGTTTAGAACTTGCATGCTAGACTCATTCAAGTAGTATTGATCAAACATTTTGTAGAGTAATTCAAATCACGAGTTTCTTTACTCTTGATCTTGATCATCAAGATAATCTGTTCCAAAACTTTTCCTCTCATGGATTCCATATCACTTTAGATTTTTAAATACTAAAACTACTTTTAATATTTTTACAGGTGGCATCAATTACTTACGTTGAGGAGACCATGGAACCCATACAAGATAGAGGAGACCATGGAACCCAAATAAGACAGTTTTTCTCCATATAAGTTGTAGACTCCCCGTTGGAGTAGGAAATGAGCATTTTATCTCAAAACTTTGATGGGAGGTTTTTTTTTTTAATGGACGTTTAATTCGACAAAAAAGTATTACAATCGACTTTGATTATATTTAGAATTAAGTAAAATTAAAGTTTAAGAAAACTTACATGGAAGAAATATGGAGAATGTTTTGGAGAGTCTTTAATCCACTTTCTCCAACTCCTCTATTGATTGAATTCTCTTCATAAAGTCTTATTTGCTAATACTCACGGAGTAGTTCCATTGTTGAGGTTGAAAAATGCAATCGCATGTCATCATGGTTCATGTTTGACTTATCTTTTCGTGATTGTTCTTTGGGCTTTACTTTCTCTCTCGGAGTAGTGTTGGACGTATAGTACTTCTCTACCCACGGTTCGCACATGCGCACATGAACCCACTAGGAAAGCCCACATACCCTCTAGGCTTGACTAAGGGATAACATATGCTTACGTTGTCAAAAACCAATAGAGGGAAAGGATCGAGTATTATATCATGTTGTACGCTAGAGGGAAAGGATCGAGCACTATATTATGGTGTACGCATCCATACTGAGAATTTTTACTTAATTCACCACACCTAAATGGTGAGAAAGTTATCTATTTATAATCAAATAAATTACAAGGATATGGAAAGGGTAATAAATGGAAATAATGGAAAGATACCTATGGTAATAAGAAAGCAAATATCTAGCCTTGTAATAAAATATCAAATATGATATATATGGTAAACTATAATTTAATACTAAATACCCTTAACATCCCCCGCAAGCTGAGTGTCGGATTTGAACGAACGTGAAGCTTGGATCTGAAAAATTCAAAGAGAGATCGAGAAACACTTTTTGTGAAAAATGTCGACAACCTAGTTCGAAGGAGGCGTAGAGAAACACTTTCTTGGTCATCGAAAACTACAGAGAGATCATTGCTTAGCGGCGATGCTGCCTTGGCTTTGGCAAGAATTTGTCTAACCCATGAAGAGGGATCGTTGCTCAGCGACGATGCTGCCTTAGCTCTGGCAAGAATATGTCTAACCCAAGAAGTAGAAGGTGAAACCTAGAGTGGGACAAAAACAATGTTGAAGCCGGAAGAGTCGCCACAATGGGCGGGGGAGCCAATTTTGGTGAGAAGGGCGGCGACGACTTGATTGGCGAAGAGGCTAGTGTGACACCCAGATTCCAAAGGTAAATCTCTGCATAAGGTCGATGGGCTTATCGAGATTCTGTATATTTCGAAGAGAACTCTGATGAGAATCCTGAGATTAGGGTTTCTGTGAAGGATAAGGGTTGATTGGGAAGAAAATGAGAGAGAATATGTTGGCTAAGGGAAATTCTATGAAGGATGAAGGGAAGATTAGGAAGAAAATGAAAGAGGCTACGTTGGCTAAAGGGAAAATCAATTGTGTTGGAAAAGGTGAGGTTGTATGTATAGAGTATGGTGAATGGTGATTTGGAGGTCAAAAAGGTGGAGTCGAAGAGTAATTAATCGACTCCACTTCGGGCGGCCATGGAGACTACCCTTGCGGTGTCAAAGCCAACGGTGGTGGTGGAGAAAGACGATGATTAAAGGATTCAAAAGTCATTGAAAATGAAGGATCGAGGTTGCTAAACCCAAAGGGCTCTAATACCACGAGGATATTTACTAAAACGACAGCATGGTGTGAAAACTCTCTATTTATAATCAAATAAATTATAAGAATATAGAAAAAGTAATAAATGGAAAGAGCAATAAATAGAAAGATACATATGCTAAGATAGCAAATATCTAGATATTTAGCTATAATAAAGTATCAAATATGATATATATGTTAAATTATAATTTACTACTAAATGTCATTAACTCAACATAATCTAATTATTTTTCCTTTAATACTTAGAAGGCTTTTTTCAAATTTCAAGATATAATCAAACATCAAATAAGTGGAATTCCATCGACTTGCCACATCCAAGAACTTTACAGTCAATTTTTTTCTTACTCAATACCATCTTTAAATTTTGTCAATATCTTGGGAGATCTCTAACCTACCTACCGCATTGTGAACACTAGAAATGAAGTCATGCATCACAGTGAAGTTACCTCATGTAATATTTCTCTTTTAAGACAAATGAATTCCAACTTAGTCTTTCATAATATACGAAATAGCTCTATTATTGGAACTTCCATTATCAACTGTGACAGAGAACTTATCCATCCCTCATTTCAATAAACAACTCTCAATAATCTTGCCAATAGTCTCCTCCTTATGATTAGCAACTTGATAAAAGTTAGAGAATTCTTTTATGCAAATTCCATGGTGAATCGATAGAGTGCGGGTGATTTTAACTAAAATATTTAAGAATTTTTGCATTTAGTAAGTTTTTGAATGATTGAATAACATGTATTCCAATTTTGAATTGTGTGTTAGGGATTAGTTGAATAATGAAACGTGATACTAAATAGCCATCATCTGATTTAATATATATATATATATATAAATTTATTGCAATTCTAATAATACACGCGCGTTATAATTTTGACCATATTTTACAAACACCGGCGGTTTTTAATGTCTAAAAGCAAGCAATAACAAAATCGTCCACAATTTCATTTTAATATAAAGAATAAAACACAAATAAAATAATAATAATAATAAAAGGACAAGCACCAAGTCAAATGTGAGATCCTTCAGGTCAAAAGGCCAAAATCTTGAACGTTGACCATTCCACAATTGTTAGGTCAAAACGCGTAAAAGGCCCACCTTATCTTATAATATCACATTATAAATAGGTTCATCTCCACTTCCCAACCCTTTCATTGCAAGCTTTCAACTATGAAAATGGCTAACAACTTGGGACTATCCTCAATCCTCTTCTCGCTCCTCTTCTTCTCTTTGGTACGTTCTTTATGGTTTTGAATTCCTTTCATTTCTTACAAACATTTTTAATTTGTGGATATATTTAAATTTCAGATCATCGAAACCAGTTTGGGAGCTCGTAACTTGAATGAAAATGTGTTAGATTGGGTGAAGATGGACCATCGTCGTTTTCTTCGTGCTGTTATTCATGTCTCCAATCTCGACCATTCTATCAAGTATGCATCCTTTTCATTTCAGTTTCCTTTGTTGAGAATAGTTGGGAGGGAGTTCTACCGTGACTAGTTTAATGAGTGATCATGAGTTTATAAGTAAAGAATTCATCTTCAATGGTATGAGGCTTTTTGGGAAGTTCAAAAGTAAAGTCATGAGAGCTTATGCTCAAAGTGGATAATATCATACAATTTTGGAGGGTCGTGATTTCTAACATGGTATTAGAATCATGCCCTTAACTTAACCATGTCAATAGAATCCTCAAATATCGTACAAAGAGTGGTGAATCTCAAAGGTATTGTAAAAAATGAAGTGTCGAATAAAGATTGTATTTTGTTCGAAGACTTTAGAGAAGGAGTCGGGCCTCGATTAAGGAGAGGCTGTTCGAGGGCTCCATAGGCCTCAAGGAAAGATCTGTAGTGTACTTTGTTCGAGAGGAAATTGTTGAAGATTGTTGGGAGGGAGTTCCACCTTGACTAATTTAGGGAATGAGCATGGGGAGAGTTATGATTCTTAAAAACTTTTTAGAGAAACCTAAAATAAACCCATGAGAACTATGGAGAGTTGTGAAACATCCTCATCTTTTTTTTAAATCTGTAGAGTTTACACGCGAGGCTTTGGAATGAAGCTTTTGAAGAGAAGGAACTTTCCCGATCGTGGCTATAAAGATGCCCTTGTTGGATTTGGACCTCAAAACACCCACTTTTTGTTGGAACTCAGACAAAGTGAGTAAAAGAGATTTGGTTTTTATTGTTCTCAATCCATTTTGATACACAAAAGTTATGACAGTTTCATGATTCCATTTGTTGCAGGGGATGGATTGAGCAATGTATTTATAGGTACAGAGTTTGGGCACTTTGGAATTGCTACTCAAAATGTGGGTATTATTATTTTGTGGACCAACTTTTCATAATTTCAGTGTCTAGATCAGTTCATTAATGGCCTATTATCCATGAGTTGTAGGTCTACAAATCTGTGGAGCAAGCTCGAGCAAATGGTGCAGTGGTAATTCATGAACCCGAAAAAGTTAACCAAACTATATTCGCATTCGTGCAAGATCACGATGGATATAAGTTCAAGTTCATCCAAACCCCCTCACCCCTTGACCCTCTCTCCCCAATAATGCTTCGTGTACAAAATTTGGATCTCTCCGCCAACTTCTATTCAAAGGTACACACTACATTCTATAATATAAATTGGTTAGAAATCACATACCTTTCCAATAGTATGATATTGTCCATTTTGAGCATAAGCTCTTGTGACTTTAATTTGAGACTCACTCCCAACCATCCTCAATAATCCTCTCCTCAAACAAAGTATAATATAAAGTCTCTCTTGAAGACTATGACCTCCCTTAATCGAGGCTCAACTCCTTCTCTGAAGTCCTCGAACAAAAGACACCGTTTGTTCGAAACTTGAGAATTTTATTGACATGACTAAGTCAAGACTCTCCACAATTGTATGATATTGTTCACTTTGAGTATAAGTTCTTATAACTTTGCTTTGCGTTTCTCCAAAATGCTTCATACCAATGTAGATGTATTTCTTAGTTATAAACTCATGATCATTCCCTAAATTAGCTAATGTGGGACTATCTCTTAGCCATCCTCAATAATCCTCCTCTCGAACAAAGTATAGCATAGAGTCTCTCATGAGATCTATGGAGTTTTCGAATTTAAAAAAATATAACAAAAAATAAACGGGTTTCTTAGTGTTCTATCTAATGAAATATTAATTTATGCAGGCATTGGGAATGAAACTCTTTAAGAGGCAAAACAATTCAAAAGGAGAGGTAAAATAAGTTTATTATTAATTATTTTATGAAAGCATCCGTTATGAAATGAGTTTTGTAATTGTTAATTGTTATTTTTTTACAGTTTATATTGGCTACATTGGGCTATGGAACAAACCAAAGTAAAACCACAATGCTCGAATTGGAAAAAAGAAATAATATCTCTCGTAATGATGGACGAGATGGCTATTCAATGGTAAACCCTTTTTTTCGTCAGGAATCAACCTCTTCATAATAGTATGATATTGTCCATTTCGAGTATAAACTTTTGTGGCTTTGCTCATACCAATGAAGATGTATTCCGTACTTATAAACCCACGATCATTCTCTAAATTAGCCCTACCCTCCCAACAATTCTCGACCTTTCTTTCCTTTTATTTTATTTATTTATTTTTGTTTAGACTTCAACCCATATTGGTGTATTTTTCAGCTTTATATTAGTACCGACAACGTAAACAAGACGGCTGAGGCTGCTAAAGTGGTAATCAAAGAGCTGGGTGGGAACCTAATCATGGAGCCAGTTTTGGTGCCTACCATTAACGTCAAAATGACTGGATTTAGCGACCCAGATGGGTGGAGAATGGTATTATACTCATTTCCTAATTCCTTTGATTTCTTTTTAAACTTTTTTTTTTTTTTTTTATTTCCTTTATTGACCTTTGTTTGTATCAGATCATGGTGGACAACAAAGATTACCGAAGAGGAACGCTATAGAGAGAAGGGGTAGAAAAGAGAATCCTCAAATCCATGTATCATTATAATATTAACAGTTTCTTCTGCCTTTACTGTAATATTTTCACAATAATAATTTTCAATTCTTGATTATGGGTTGTTGGTGTGTTCTTGAGGAAATGCAATAAAGTTTATATTATTCTTTTATCATTTTATTTTTTGGTTTATGAAGGCAAATTTTTATCTCTCTTTTGTACTGCAATTTATATACTATGAAGATAGGTATTGAGTTGGGCTCATTTTACAATGTTAATTTCTATTTTATTAATATGTTCATAATAATTATTTGTTAGCAACATCTTAAATATAATACAAGTTAAAATAACTAAGATACATTAAGCGTGAAAATCGATCGGGATAGTTAATGCAGATGTTGTAGTCAAATTAAGAAAAATTTAGGTCGCCTTCTTCAACTCAATTTGGCTTCCGTCGGTTTAGTTTAATCTTTTTTCGTTGTTTTAGAAGCATTTTTTACTCAATTGAGACTACGCTATTGGATAATTTATAATATTTACCACTGTTTTAGGATAATTAAGAGCGAAATTTTGCTTTAGAAGGTTGTTGTCCTTGGATACATTGTATCGAGAGAAGGCATTTTAGTAAACCCGACCAAGGTAGAAGTCGTTGGGATGGCCTCACCCAATATTAGTCACAGAGGTCAGTCAGGAGTTTCATAGTGGTGATGGGATACAACAGACATTTCATTCAGAAATTCTCAATGATGCATTGCTTACATAGTTAACCAGGTAAACCTTTTGCATGAATGGCAGCATGTGAGAAGAGCTTCATAGAACTTAAGAACGAGCTTATGATGGTGCTAGAGCTCATAGTACCGGGCAACTTGAAATCTTTGTGGTCCACAATGATGTCTTGGATTAAGGCCTAGGATGCATGTCGATGTATAATGAAAAAGTAATAACTTATGCCTTCTGATAATTCAGAGTGTATGAGCGTAATTACCCAACTCATTATTTAGAGTTACTAGCAGTAGTATTCAGACTAAAGATATGGCGACACTACTTGTATGGAGAGTAAATACAAGTATACACCGACCACAAAAGCCTTAAGTATCTATTTATTTAAAAGGAGCTTAACATGAGGCAAATGAGGAAGTTAGAATGGGTGAAGAGTTATACATAGAAATCCTCTCTAAGGTCCACCTGACTCAATGACTCCAAAGAGATGGGTAAAATTTTTCACAAAATAAAACAAACCGAATTTAAAACCTAACATACATTATATTTATATTATATTAAAATAAAGTTTATACAAAGTATTTTAAAACACAACACAATCGTTAAAGTACAAAATAAGAAACAACACAAGACAAAAAGGACTAAAGAATGATAGGTGAGGTTAGTCTATGGCACCAGCTCTAGAGTCCACTCCTGATTTCGACTAGCTCCTTATTACCTGAAAAAATTGGAGAATAAGGAATGAGTACAAAGACTCAGTAAACAGCCTACTTGTAGGCTCTTAATCGTGTCCTTGATGATATGCTAGCGTATCACACTCTTTCTTTTCTTGTTCTTGTTCTTGTTCTTGATCATGTCGTAAGTTCTTGTTCTGTTTCTTAATTCGTTCTCCAAGACACTCCCCTTAGGATTTACGGTACTAGTCATAAACTTGTCAACCTATGTCTGAGGCTTCATGCGTTCCAAGCGACACAATCTTAAACCTATGCTCAAGGCTTCATGCATTCCAAGCAACGTAGTCTAAGTCATGTACATGATGTACCGTGTGAGGTCTTAGGAGGTTCTTGATTCTTGGCTAAGGTAACTTGCTCTTTTCTTGTTCCATTGTGGACCTAGATTCCTCCCCATGATAGACCATAAAGGTCACGTGATTTGGCATAGACCATATAGGTCGTGTGATCGGTGCATACATGAACATGGCATCCTACAAATCTGGTACCCATAACATGGCGTAGGGCATCTCATCTAGGTGAGGGAACGTGAGGCCAAACATGTCATCCTTCAAAGGAAACATGGTGCAGGGCATCCCACCTAGAAGCGGAAACATTGACCTCTAAAAGCACCACACGGTGGGAGGTAATGGGTCACAGTTAGACATGCTTAGAATATTACCTAGCATTCTTGAATTTTCGTGTCTGAGGACTTTCGTCCCTTATCTTTGAGTGGTACCTAGCATTCTTCTTACTTTGATAGTTGTAGACTTTGTATGGTTTTGTTCTTAGTTCTCAATCTTGTAATTTTCTAAGGTTCTTATTTTCTTGAGGCTTAAGTTGTAACATGCATTCATAATCATATGAACCCATCATAATAATTAACATGTATTATTCTAGAAAGCCATAAATTTATAATGGATTCCTCAGAGGGTTCTAGAAGGGTCTTGATTCTTGGGGTGTTTTCTTCAGGCATTTTGAGCTCTATCTTGGTTTAGGTTCCAAACTTGCTCCTATCAACTTGAAATCTGGAACTTATCCTCATGTCATATAGAATAACCCTTATAGAGGATAGTTGGTAATTTGGAGCATGTCTAGACCTTGAGCTAGGATATGACTACTTGTTTCGTTTTCAGGAACTAAGCCTTATAGGTTGTCATGTCATGCATCGTGTTTTAGCCCTGAAAACTTTTCCAAAGTAACCCTTAGTTTTCTCCCCATGAATGCATAGGTGGCATCGTCATAATCTTGGCATCCTGTTGACAGATCGTGGTGCAGGACATCTCATTTAGGTGAGGGAAATAATAAGCTCATCATGACATCCCGTTCATGGTGCATATAGCAGGGCATCCCACATAAAGTGGAATAGGGGCCTCGTGGTGCCATTCGTGATGGGAGATCATGGTTACTTGGAGCATGGATCCTAGCAACTTGTTAAGCATGCTATTTGCATTAACCTAGGTGTTTTCTTAGATTCTTGGTGATCCTAGGTTTTATGATAACGTCTTGGGTCAAGCTTGGAACTTATAAGTTCTTCTTAGGAATAGCCCAACATGATCTTGTACACGTAGCATCTATTAGCGACCAGGGGTACATGTGGGGAATCTCTTATTTCATGGATACCTCGTTAGTTATTCCAGGAGGTAAAGTCATATGGATCATGATGTACGTTTTTCCCCATACCTTAGTTTTGCTACCTAATGTTTTCAAATGACTCCCAAACTTCATTAACTTTAGGGCTTAACTCATAGGTAGTCTTCCTTAGGGGCATTCTGGTCATTTTACCCCTAATTCTTGGTTTTGTTTCTTAACGAGTTCCAATGGCTTTCAAACATCAATGCATCATCAAAAACAGAGTTTCATAGCATTTGGGGGTCATCTAGGTCATGAATCGAAGGTGTTATGGTCATTTTACATCATTTCTCGGTTTACCTACTTATCCTTATCTAATGACCACCAAATTTCTTATATAACCTCAACATGTTATAATATGCTCCACATTAAAATTTCATAGGCAACTGAGTTCATTTAGTGGGTTAATTTAAATTTATTTAAATCTCAAACAATTTGGTCAGTTCAAGGCTTTAACTCACCGTTCTTCGAGTTTTTCTTTCATATATCCTTAATTCATATTTGGTTTACAAGTGTTTCCTACAAGTATTTCTTAACAAAAAGTCGAAGGTGGCTACTTACTTCATCGTCAACATTTGGGACCTCCGTTCTTGAGCTTCTGATATCCAAATTACTTCAAATTTCCCTCCACAGACTTCTTATTGTTTCTACTTTCTAGAACCATAATATTTTCCATGAGAACCGATCTAGTCATCGTCTTCTTCCTTTGGATAGGAAGAAGACCCGCACGTTCGTTCACGCCATCGTCTGAAACTCGAGCTCCACAAATTTGATCACGTCGTTTCTCACCTCGATTTCTTCATGAAACTTACAGATGGTGTTACAAGGAAGATCTTGGTATTAATTTCATACTTTTTTGTTGATCGTAGCCTAACATATTCACCTCCAAAGTTCGTCCAAAATCAGTTTTCTCGCCGAAGCAAAAACGCGAGATTCTTTATTGGGCAGCCGATTCTAGGGGTTTTCAAGGCCCGATTTCTTCATGGAACCTCTTTCATATCTTTTCCTTAAGCTAAAGGAATTATTTTGGAGGAACTTTTTTTGAGTGTGTCTCCAATTTTAGAAAATCGCTCTCTGTCTACAAGTTACCACACGCATCCGATTTTTGATCTCTTAGGTAGCTTATTCTACGATGTTTCAGCTCTCGTTTCCTTCATCAAAGTTACTCAAAATCTTTCTCTGAAGCTAAAGAAATCCTTAATTTGAAGCCCAAAATCGATTTCCTTCAATTGGGTACACTCCCAAGATTATTTCTCTTCGTGGTTTTCTATGGAAATACTCCTTGGAAGTGTAGAAACTTATTTGGATTGTCCTTGCTTGTCGAATTATCGTATATCCTCGGATTCAATTTTTTATTTTTTCTTGAAACTCTTCAATGGCAGATTGGATTAGGGGAATGGTTTCCAGGCACTTTTAGCACTCTATTACTTCATAGAACTTGTGGGTAATCTTGTTTAGAAACAACTGTAGGAACAAATTTGAAGAGAAATGGTGGAGAATCTCTCAAATTTAGAAGAAATACGAGAGTAGAAGATCCAAAATCTAAACGCTTAATGCCTTCGATTGAGAGCTTGACTTTCTTCGATTCTTATTCCATATTGTTGCCCCAACCTCAGAGTTTATAGGAGTTGCTTAAACCGACAATGAGAGCTCCATAATCGTTGTGATTCATTGAAATTTCTAGATAATTCGTCAAAAATATCAGCTCCGATCAGAGCCTTATCGACTTTGGTTTTGAATACTAGCTGTTGGATGTGATGATTTGTATGTGTTCTAGACATATCCAAATTTGGAGATCCAACAACTAAGATTTGAGTTTCGAGAGATTTTGTATAGATAGTCACGATAGATGCTCTGATGCTTAACAAAGTGGCATTTGTGTAATTATCCATCCTTCTAGGGGTATTTTGGTAATTTATCACTTATCGAATATTTTATTATTGTTGTTCCTGAAATATTCATAATTTTTCTAAAAATCCTTCATCATTTTTTTTTTGTCATTTTTCCCTTCTTGAGTATCTCGAAGTTCCTTCTAGAAAAGGAATTAAAAATTTGAGAAGTTCCTTAAAATTGAAAAAATGACTCTTTCATCTTTTGGCTTACTTTTTCCCTTCCAATCATTTTCCAAATATCTCAACTCCGTAAGATTACTTGTTTAGGGATAGAGATAACTTTTTTAAGACCCTTGTCCTTACTTAATCCTTTAGTTTCTTTCCTTAGGTCCTTTAGGTCGTACTTGAGTGGCTTATTTTTGTTGGAGCTAATTCCCTTCATTTCAGGGGGTTACATCCTCTATATGATAGGCAAAACCACCGTGACAGCTAATGCACTAAATAGGAAGACGACTAACTCATCTGCATTCATAAGTTAGAAGGAGCTGCAGGAGGATACGTAGAGAGCCCTAATAGAAACCATTGACAAGGAAAGCAAGACATGATTGGCTGAGTCGACAGTCCAACCCACCTTTAGATGCTGAAGTAAAAGATCCATATCTCAACAAGATCCTACAACAACAAGAGGCAAATTGACTAGAAGGATTCTCGATTTCATCAAACCATGGTTCACTGTGGCAAGACCGATTAAGCATTTCATCCCCAAGAAAGAGAAGATCCTGATGGAGTTGTTAAGTGATGCCCATGACTCCCCCTTACACATTCCAGCGACAAAGCACAAAGACGTACCAAGACTTGGGTCCTATTATTAATGGCAAGGGATTAGATGTTTGATGTAAGACCCCCCAAGTTAGGTTAAGATACTTGGATTTGGATAAGTTTAAAGTGACCAAGTAAGTTAAGATAGTTGGATAAGCTTAAGTTGCCCAAGTAAAATTTAAATGATAGCAAGGAGAAGAATTAAGATACCAAGGCCCTAACAAGGATTTATAAACTGAAAAAGTAAGCCTGAAGGATAAAAATGTCATTTTACAATTTTTAAGAAAACTTTGAGACTCTTAATTTGTTATAGCCAAGAAATTTCAAGATGGGAAGAAGGGAAAATAACCAAAAAGTGGTAAATAATTTTTAGAAAAATTTTTGGATTTTTTTAGAGTTAAATGTTCAAAAATAGAAAATTAGGAAAAGAAGCCCTTGTCATTATATTTTCTGCATATTTGATTTTAGAATCCATCAGCTACACCAAATCATTGATTGGTATCTTGAAATTTAATTGTTGGGTCAAGCTAAAAACTGAGTATGTTCAAGAATCGAGGTCCTTTAGATCTCTACTGATATTCAAAACTAAGTAAATTTTATTATATGTACCTTCCATAATTTTCAAGATCCAACCTAACATGATTCTGGAACTAACAACCCAAAATTTTCTACTTAATTCATGTATTATATAAACATTGAAGGCAGAATACTTGATTTAAATTCCATAAAACATAACTTTTAACTTAAAACACAGCCATGGACTTACGTGTTTCGAAAACATCTTTAAAACGACACAACAAAAGACCCGAAATAAAATAAATAAGCGTTTAAGTTTAAAACATCATATTCTAGTCTAAGTCTAAGAAAATAAATACCTCCTATGCATATGCCATGATCTCGAGTTGCGATGTCGTTGTCAGCCGTACAGGAATGTCTTGCCTTAACCTGGAAAATATAGTAGCACATGACTTGAGTATTTAAAGAAATACTTAGTAAGTGACCCCACTATTGAGGTTAAATGCAACAATCACATGCAATGAAATGATGGGACCTATCTTTCGTTTCGTTTCGTTTTGTTTTCCCTACGGTGCTGTCCTAACGGGTAATTGTGAACGTGTATCATATACTCTACACACAGCCCATATGTGCAAGTATGGGCTCACCAGCTAGTTCGCACACCGTTGGGCCACTTTCCTTATCCGGTGGGCATACTCTAGGAGCCCCTTATGTCGGGACCCGTTAAAACTAGTAACCGTCACGGCAGCGCTATGCAAAGCATAACGATCGTTGTCCTGCCATTGGATGTACGCGTCCGTACCCTCGTGATGGGATAGGGATATCCCCCATATGCATGAACACACATAATGCATGAGGTCCCCACTACTTCTACGTTTATCATTAATGAACATAACCCCCCCTGTCACGTTCCATGCTTCATGTCTTTCTCATTTTCAATTTACATTTCATACATATTCCTATCGAGGTTATGATTCCAAACAGTTTACCGTATTTCATGTCATACAATTCATGCGGTTTACATTCAAACATTTCGTACAATCATGCCATAACCATTCAAGAACAACATATCGTTACATGCATTACACATCTTATCAGACTAAACAGCATACATAGTATACATTCACGTTCACATGACTACGTACTTAAGCACAATAATCTAGCATACAATGTATCATATCATAAACAAGTCATAACGTAAACACTTCATAGTCATATCGTTCTCTAACTTACCATAGCCTTAACGTTCTTATACCTATCACAGACATATCATTACGTAATGTACCTTAGTCATATCATCACAAGAATGTATCCTAACGTTATCGTTCTTTCAATCTATCACAAACCTATCCCTTTCTACCCATAACTTAACCGTATTCTTTCATCAATCTCTCCTATCCATAGCACTCCGGTATGTAACCTAACCTTAACGTTTCATGAACGTATCTTACTCCTATCGTTACATTTCGTTTTGTGCATCCTTCTCGTATCCTATCTCAAACCTATCCTTGAGCACATCATACCATAATTATTATCATACAATCCACATGTTATAACATAACATAATATATAGGAAGCATATAGATCCACAGAAAATTCACACATATCAATATATATGACACGTGCAGAACCACATGACACGTGTCAACATCAAATATAACCATGCCGATAGTAAGGTCACTTACCTGGCTCGCTTAAGTCGTTGTCACAAATATATCTTTAATGAAAGTTTTATTTCGTCCTTTGAAATCCGAGTCAACATATATGAGCTCATGACATCAGTTTCAAGTTTGAACTTTATAAAATTTACATTGGCATCAAAATTATGATATTTTCTGTTACACAAAATTTAAAGGAGGTCACTGCCCTCTAATATTTATTGTTTATTGTTAAATATTGTTTAACAAATTTTTCCTCAATCTCCCTCCCTCTCTCTAATCATTTTCATTATGTAAATAGATTTTTCAATTGTGTAAACAGATATTACTAGTCAACTAAAATTTTATTGAAGCTAACCTTATGACCTTATTTAGTATAACTTAAAATGCTAACAAAAATCTAATCAATTATATATGGGATCTGATTATTACAGACCTGTTAAGATATGAAAAAAGATTTGATCCTAAATTAATTTCTTATAACTATAAAGGAAAAGGAAATCTAAGATAGGATTTTAGGCCTAATAACTACTCAAAATCTCTAAATCTACAATCTGCTTAGGTTGAAAGCCATTTTACTTCTTCTCAAATCTGACCATTTTTTTTTTTTTTTTTTTTTTTTTCAGTTAAGGTAAGGATGGATTGAGTAGAGATAATTGTGAGAAGGGATGAGAGGTTAGGGGAGAGAGGTGGGGAAAGATTTTTTTATATTTTTATTTTTTTTATTTTTATTTTAATTAATTAATTTATTTATTATTATTATTATTTTAACTATTTTTTTTATAAAGTTTTTTTTTTATTTATTTATTTCTTTATTTATTTTTGGGCTATTACAAAACCCGGGATTCTTCTATAAGTAAGAAGTTTTGGAGAATGTTTTGGGACACAATCTAGTGATGAGAATGCCTAAAACTTAGATAGAAGCTATTAGTTTTTGGATGTTACTTCCATGGATCTCTTCTAAATTTGAGAGTTATGGTATGTCATTTTTGCTCAAATTAATTCCCACACATTCTAAATGAGCTTCCCCACCAATTTTATGAAGGATTCAAGAGCTAAAAGTGGCCAAAATACATCTGCCCAATTTCAGATCCTCTCTCTTCTCAAAATTAGCCCCTTTCAAAATTCATTCTCAAGACATAGGTTCTCAAAACTAGACTCAAAGATGAATCTACCAAAGAAAATTTGGATTTAATTCATATATTGAAAATTCGAGAATAAAGATCATGAACTTCAACGACGAGGTAAGTAGCCAATCAAGAGTTTTCTTAAGAAATACCTGTAGAAATCTCTTAGATTTCAATATTAACCTTAAGTCAAGTAAGATTTAAAAGGATTATAGAAGAATTATGTAAAGGACCAAAATCGAGCGTTTTTGCTCATGATTAAGTAACATTAAAATAACCCATTAAATGGACTTTACTTCTGATTAATTTTTTTTTTTTTAATTACTAAGTATAATATGACGTGTTAAGATAATATATGAATTTTTTTTGTTATTGAATGAGGATAAGGAGCTAAACCAAGTACCAGTGTGAAAGGACCATAATGCCTCTTAAGTAACTTACATCATGACCCAAATGACCTCTGAATGCTATAAAACTTTATAAGAGGCCCTATTTTATGATGTCTAAAGATTATTAAAAAATTTAGAATCGTTAGAGTGAAAAATTACCATAATGTCTCTAAGGTTCCTTTAACACATTTCAAGATTCAATAGCCCTTGAAATGACTCAAGATTTTGGTAAATCCTATGTATAAGGACAAGAAGGTTTACCTAAGTTTTTAAGATGTTTGGATTAAATTTAGAACCCAAATCAAACTAGGGGTATAAATTAAGACCAAAGAGAAATGACTAAAATGCCCCTAATGGTTAACTCTAAAATTTATGTAGGTAAATGATACCAATGAGTCCAGAAGTTTAATATACCTTGTATTCACTTTTGGTCCTTGAATAAAGTATCATGATCAGGGTGTGTTGTAACCTTCCTGATTAAGTTTAAGTAGCCTTCATTTTCAAGTAATTAGGAGGCTACCCTAAGTCAAGATGAGCTTTAGATTCATCATTGACTTTCAAGTAATTAGGACCCTACCTCAAGATAAGCTTTTAGGATAACCTTTAGTTTTCAGAAAAAAAAAAAATATGAGACTACCTTAACTCAAGATGAGCTCAAGATTGACTCTTGATTTTAAAGTAATTAGGACACTACCACAAGATAAAGTTTAAGGTTAGCTCTTGATTTTCAAGAAATTAAGAGGCTACCCACACTCAAGATGAGTTCAAGTTTAGCTTTTGGTTTTCAAGTAATCAATGTGCTATCTCAAAATAAGCTTTCCGACCACCCTTGGTTTTCAAGAAATCAAGAGACTATCCTAACTCAAGATGAGCTCAAGGTTAGCTCTTGATTTTCAAGTAACAATAAGTTTCAGATACCTTTTGAGTTTCAAGTAATCAATATGCTAACTCAAGGCCATGATTCAAGTAGAGCCATCATCCATCATCCACCAATAGAGTCTAGTTTTTAAAACCCTCAATGAGAACTAGTTTAATTTGTGGACAACAGTGTTAAGCTATCATCTTCCAAGTTTATAGAAAACTCAATCTTCCGCAGGAGCAAACCTAGAGAATTTCTAACCCACTCTTAGGCCACATTTCCTTCACTAGAAATCCCCCTTAAAATTCTCTCAAGCTAGAGTAATAAATTCAAAGAGGCGACTTGGCGTGGTTGAGTTTAATTTTGGGATCTCCTTTGGCCTGCAACTCAACCTAAAACAAAGTGTTGAATTACTTCATGGCAACTCGATTTTGGGTGAATTAGTTCTCTGACTCCTTCATCAAATAAACTCAATTTTGTCCCTTAAGGTAAATCTAATCGAATTCTTAATTTTAAGTATTATGAACTATAAATCAGGATTCAAGTTTTACCCCATATCTTACCTGTTATTGAATTTCTCCAATTACACACGTTCTTGGGGTTAATTCTCTTCGCGGTCTTCTACAAAAAATGATCGTTAGATGTGCAAAAGCTGATTAGAATATGTCTCACCTGATGAATTTTCCTATAGCCTCGGATTGGATTTCATGCTCTTCTTCAAACTCCTTCAATGGTGGACAGGATTGGGGGAATGAGTTTGGGACGTTTTGGGCGCTTCCCTTCTTCACCAAATTTGTGGGTTGGAAGGGTCAAAATTTGATGACTCTAAAAAGATAGGGCAAATTTTTGGTGAACATAAAACAAAAGGAATTTAAAACATAATTTACAATAATTTATATTATATCAAAAATATAAATTTCATACATAACTAGTTAAAATATACCATACTAGTTAAAACACAAAATAAGAAACCGGCACAAAACATTTTTAAAAGAAAAGGGTTGAGAGCGACAGATGAGGCTTGTCTATAGCACCTACTTTAGAGTCTTCTCCCAACCTCCCCCAACTCCTTGTTTACCTGAAAAATCAGGAAAACATGGAATAAGTATAAAGACTAGTAAGTAGTCTACTTGTAGGTTTTTAATCGTGTCCTTTATATGCTATGGTACCACACTCTATTTTGTCTTGCACGGGTCCTTGTTCTAAGTACTTAGGTCTCTTAGTTCTTTTCTTCACTCGTGTGTTCTTCTCATGTTCTATCTTGAGTACCTTGATCTTTAGATTCTTAAATCTTGGTTCTATTCTAAGGGCTTTAGTACTATGGTTCTTGGTTCTTGTCCTTAGAACTTGGATCTTTATCCATGTTCTAGTGCTTGATCATAGTTTTGTCCTTGGTTACTTTCTAGGTTCTTGTTTTTGTTCTTAATTCGTTCTCTAAGACACTCCCCCTAGGATATACGATACGAGTCATGAACCTGACAATCTGTGTCTGAGACTTCATACGTTCGAAGCGACACAGTCTGAACCTACATCTAAGGCTTCATGTGTTCCAAGTGACGTAATCTGAGCCCGCATCTAGGGCTTGCCATGCAATACGGTCTGAAAATCTACATCCAAAGCTTCTAATGTTCCAAGGGATATAGTCTGAATTTTCATCCAGGGTTTTCCTTGTGATAGAGCCTAAATACTTATGCCCAAGTTTTCATACATTCCAAGCAGCATAGTCTGAATACCTACGTTCAAGGCTTCATACGTTCCAAGCAACGTAGTCCGAGTCATGAACATTTTGTATTGTGGGAGGTCTTAGGAGGTTTTGAATTCATGGCTAAGGTAATTTACTCTTTTCTTATATCTTTCCCTAATGTGGCCCTGGTTACTCCCCATGAGAGACTAAGAAGGTCACATGATAGGTGCATAACATTTGAATATGACATCCTACAAATTGTGAATAGGGTACCCATAACATGGTACAGGGAATCTCATCTTGGTGAGGAAAATTTGAGGTCAAACATGACATCCTACTAAGAAAAACATAGTGTAGGGCATCCATCTAGAGAGGAAAACATGGGCCTTTGAAAGCACTGCGTGGTGGGAGGTCATGGGTCACAATTGGACATGATTAGAGTATTACGTACCATTTTTTCGTATCATGATAACTTTAAGGCATGAAGTGTAATATCTTATCTTGGTATTTGGAGAGCTTGTGTGGTACTTTTCTTGGGCTCTCAATCATAAACATGTTATATGTTTCTTGCTTTCTTGAGGCATGATTGCAACGTGCATTCGGTAGCTTATGAACCCATCATAGTAACATACCTGAGTTATTCTAGAAAGTCATAGAGTCCTAATAAATTCTTTGGAGAATTCTAGAGGAGTCTTGTGTCTTGGATAGAGGTTACTTGAGGTTTTTTTTAGGTGTTTCTTATGCCCTAACTTGGTTTAGGTTCTAAACTTACTCTAATCAACTTGAAATCTTGAACATACTCTTTAAGAATAGACATCATAAAAGTAACAAGTCATTTGGAGGATGTTTAGACCTTGAGATATCATAAGGAGTTCTAGGGGCATTTTAGTCTTTTAATCCCTAATTCTTGGTTTAGCTGCTTAGCGTATTCCAATGGCTTTCAAACTTCACAACATCATCAAACATTATAGAATAAGATCTTCTACAAAGTTTCATAATATTTGGAGGTCATTAGTCATCTTAGTGCATTAAGGTCATTTTTGCACAATTTCTTGATTTAGCTACTTAACATTGTCCAATAATCACCAAATTTCCTATTAATATTAACATGTCATAATATGTCAACTATTAAAATTTTATTAGCATAAGAATTCATTTAGTGAGTTATTTTAATGTTTCATAAATTCTGAACAATTTGATCGGTTTGAGGTCTTAACTCATGGTTCTTGGTGTTTTTCTTTCATATTATCTTAACTCATGCTTAGTTTAAGGTTTATACTCAAATCCAATCAATTTCTACTTGTATTTCTTAAGTAAAGTCCAAAGTGGCTACTTACCTCATCATTGACGTTTGGGACTTCCATTCTCGAGCTTCCAGTATCCAAATTACTTCAAACTTTCTTTCACAGATTCCTTATTGTGTCTAGTTTTTGGAACCAAATTTTTTTTCATAGAGAGGATCACAGTTTGGTATTATATGGTCATTTCAATTGAACCGGTCACGTCAACGTTTTCATCCTCTAGAAGGAAGAAGATGCATGAGACTATGGTCATTGGCGCCTGAAAAATGCTCCTCCACAGCTCCATTCATGGCGTTCCTCCGCTCGATTTCTTCAAAAAACTTAAAGATGGTGTTACAAGGAAGAGTTAGGGATTAGTTTCATAACTGTGGATCTTAGCCTAAGATATTTCTCTCCAAATTTTACAAAAATCAGATTTCTGACCAGACTTCCAAACAGGAAATTCTTTATTGGGCAGCTGATTTTAGGGGTTTTCAAGGCCTAATTTCTTCATATAACCTCTTCCTTATTCTTCCCTCAAACTAAAGAAATTGGTTTGGAAGAATTTCTGTGAGTTTGAGACCTTAATTTTGAAAAATCGTCCACGGTCTGCAACTCGCCAAAAAATGCTAAACTTTCTTTTCTTTGGCAGCTTGTTCTATAACGTTTTAGCTTCAATTCCTTCATCAAAGTTACTCAATTTGATCATTGAAACTTAAGAAAGGCTCAATTCGGAGAGAAATGGATCTTACGAGGGAATTCAATACTCATCCCAAAATTCTATCTGAAACTGATTTTCTTCAATTGGACACGTTCTTGGAGTTATTTCTTTTCGTGGTCTTCTATGGAAATACTCGTGGGAGGTGTAGAAATTGATTGAGTTGGCTTTACTTGATGAATTTTCTTGTATGCACGTATTGAGTTTTTAAGTTTTTTTTTTTTTTTTTTGAACTAAAAAGGAGAAAATAATAACAAAAAAATAAAAAAAATAAAAAATAAAAATAAAAACAGTATTGAGGAAGTTATAAAAAATAGATTTAAACTTATTTTAATTCATTTTTATTTTTAAATCTATAAATTATTTTATTTTGGACTCTAATCCATCAAAATGTAAATTTTAATTTCTATATTTTAAGAAATTAATCATTTTGGTCCATATCCATTTATCAATTGCTTTTGTTTTCCTCAACTTATATGATTTTGTTTAGTACCCGTATTCAAAGCTATATCATTAATTTTTTAAAATATTAGGACTTAAAATAAATTTTCTAAAAAATTAAAATGAAAATGAGTTTAAACCCTATAAAATAATAAATAAACCTTTTTAAAGCTATATATCAAAATAATTATTTAAAAAAAATAGCTACCGACTGACATTTAAATATTAAAATTAAACAAGAAAAATCTAAAATTTTGAAAATTTAAAATGAAACAAAAACCATAAAATAAATAAATAAAGGCACAATAAAAAAGATTGGGGTGACAGATAATGTGAGTGTGAAATCCAAATCTGAAAACGTGGAATTTTGTAAGATGGTGATTGGCACACAATGCCACCTCCCCAATTTTCCCTTTCCCACTTTCCAATATTTTGTATGGGCCACATAATTTAATTATACAAAAATGGATCATATGTTTTCTTATCAAAGTCGTCGCTATTAGAATTGTTTTAACCATTATTTTAGAACGATTAAATTTGAGTTTTGATTATGAGCTTATGACTTTCAATGCAGTGGTATGGTCACTTGAATGATTGGAGGGGATTATGAAAGCCCTATAATCAACTTATAAGAAAGTAATGGGTCTACTCCATAAGCAATACCACAATTAAATTTAAATCGAAATCCAGTACATAACCGGTGATATTCACAGGTTATCAAAAATGTAGACTAAAGAATGGGATATAAATTTAAACAATATAAAAGACCTAATTCACAAATGACTGACACCCCAAGACGACCCTCTCTGTGACCACGCAACTCTCGAACACCTACCTATCTCAACTGATAATCAACTGATAATCAACTAACACCTGAAAAAGGAAGGTAGAATGAGGTGAGTATTAAAATGCTCAATAATGAACCTACTTACCTAGGCTCTTGTTATATCTAATTTTAGTAAGTTACCACAACTTTTCTCTATGCTCTAGAAAGTTGGGTCCTAAGTTCTACAACTACTTGAACTTTTGGGAAACCTCAAAGTTTCTAGTGGTTTTGTTCCGAGACACAAATCCAATTTGGATTTGAAAGTTGCTCATCGGATTCTAGAGTTGCAGGTCTACTAGATGGTGTATCTTATCTCTAGGATGAACTAACTTTATTATTTCTTAGACTTAGTTCACATGCATTGTCACAACAGTGGATGACCAGTATCATGAGTAGAGGCGCGACCTCATTGCATCTCATAGCCCAATATAATCTCTTTCTAGACTACATTGTACAAGATTAACTTGCAGCCCTTTCATAGGAACCACCGTAGAGTAAAAAAGCCCAAGGGAGCAACCCACTACTAGTTTACTAGTTTACTAATGTGGTCCTTCGTCCCCTCTCAAGGTGGATTTACAGTGCAATGACCCTATTCATGGAGCTTCTGGCCACTTCACACGTGTTAATGACACTCATCTCAAGCTAAGCTACCTATGTAGTCTTTGTTCCCTCTCAAGACAAGTTTACAGAATTCAAGTTTTAGCACTCAACTCGTTTCTACACACAACAATGACACGCATCATAAGCTAAACTACTTATCTAGTCCCTTGTTTTCTCTTAAAATGAATTTAAAAATTGGGGCCTTAACACTCAACCCATTTCTAACCTACCTATTCAGTCCCTCGTTTTCTCTTAGGATGGATTTATAGAATTTGGACCTTGGCTCTCCAAATGTCTAGACACAATAGTAACTTTTCAAGTAGCCACAACGCGTTATACTATTTGACCTTGGTCAAGCTCGACATTACAGATTCCTGAATACCTACCACTTGGCAAGGATACTACTAGGTCCGACCTAGGTGATATGAACCAAGACATCAATCATACAATATAAATTTCATGGAAGATGTGAATAAAATGTTGTCAAAATTATCAAAAACATATTTCAGTTCATGCCAAGGAAATTTTGGGTGGATCATAATGTAGAGTTATGATGTTTCATTAATACATTTTAAGACTTTTTGCTTACTTTATGTTACATTTACATCATGGTTAATTATTGTCATAAAGTATGAATGTTACCGCTCTTGAAATGCCTAATGGATGGTCAAGAGTTTCATTTTGAAGCTATATAAAGCCATGTATCTTAACTTTGTAAGGGAGACTTGGAAGATGTAGTAAAATGAGCATTTGTGTTTTAACCAATGACTAAGTTTATTTACAATTCTATATAGTTTAGGTTGCATGTAGAATCATTCAAAGTTAGCATGATCAATCTTTCTTGTGGAGTGATTCGAATCTCAAAGTATTCTTTCCTTGAGATATTTGATTAACAAAATAATCCGAATCTCACTTTTCTTGTAGTGATTCCATATCATTAGGTCTCCAAATAGGGGTTACTATGGTACAAAAGAAAATAGAAGGCAATCTAGCATTGATGTATACAGTTCACACTTCTGACGGGCCTTGCAAGCTTTCTTAACTTTCCTTGGATCTCGTGAAGGTTTACTAAGTTCTTATGACATCTAGGCGGCTTAAATTTTTAACTATCATTTGTAGTATGCCCTAGACTAGCTCTTTAGTGCTAATGTTTTTCTACAATCATTTGGAGTATGCTCTAGACTAGCTATGTAGTGCTAATGTTTCTCTAAGCAAAAATCAGAGGGTCTAGGGTTTAGACCCTAATACTTCTAGACTAAGAAAGACTCGAGGAGTCAAAATATAGTAGTCTCAAGCCAGAAGTTCACAGTAAGCCACCTAGCCACCCTAAAAACCTAATAAACCTCCTCAGCTCCCAGAAAAGACCTAGATGATATTTTGATTATGTTATCCTATGCTTTAGGTGATCTATAGGTTTATCTCCATAACAAGCATGCACTAAAGAACCTAGATAAGATTAGGGCGCAATACCTAGTGCAGTTTACATGTTGACATGGTCAGTATGTTTCCAGTGGAGTGAATACAGCAGGATCGTGAGCGGCAATCAGAGGCCAGACCTATGTGTACCCAAAGATTGGATTAGCCCCAAGGAGCTAACTCCGAGAGTCCTAGATATGAGATATGAGATTTAAACCGCCTAGATGCCCCTAAAAACCTAGTAGACCTCCACAACACCCAAGTATGACCAAGGTAACTCTCAAGGCTATAAGTAGTGTGAGTGGTGTCTTCAAACCCTCCACTACCCTTTCCACCCTGGTAACAGTAATAGTACTATTGAGCTAGACAGAGGATGGTTAGAATAATGTGAGCTTCAACTTCGTTGAATGGTCAGTGATCTCTTGAATAGGGTCAATGTGCTATAAACCAATTCTTGATAGGGGAGCATGGGACCACGTCAGATAGTCTAGTAGTTGACCGTGACACGAGAATCGCATCCCCCAAACTTAGGTGACTCTATGGTCCTGAGGGATGTGTCAGCCAACCTCCCTCCCTTAAATGATGTTCAAACTAGAAATCACCGAATTGTCTCATCAGAATTTTATGACGTCTCGCCTCATCCAAAGTCATTAGTCATTCATTACGTAACCAAGTTTTCAAGGCCAAAGAGTAACAAGATTGTAACAACTTAACAAGTCAAAAGTAGCCTCGAGGCCATTAGCAGTTGGTAAATAGAGCTTTCACTTCCCTTTCCACTCCCATACTATACGAGTTAACTATGCATAATTGAGGAAGATCACCAACCTCATCGTGCGATCTAACTATTTAATCATTCCAAATAATTCTAATACTCCTCTCCATTTTAGTTTTTTTTATGATGGTTCTTATTTTAGAGTAATCATAACTTTTGATTTTAATAGTCATAATTATTATTGATTAATTTATTGATGAGCGGTCGTTACTAATAATATCGATAACTATAACTATACGTGTCTACGTTATATTTAAAATTTTTATATAAATTATGTCATATTAATAATTATTTTGTGAGAACTATCGAGGTGCACATGATTATATATATTATTTTAATACGACATGCTCCTCACGTGGCATTTTAATATTTTTTAAATGACTTTGGGTCTTCCTTTACTCAATTATTTATCCCAATGTATGGGAGATTTAATGGATAAAGTAATGGATATTAAAAATCACTTTTTTCCATATTCATACCAAGCTATGATTTCATAGTTAAGTACTTCGGTTGTGATGGAAATTTTCTTTGACACTACCACTTTCGATATCATGGTTGCCTTATTGTCTACCAAGCCTACTTGGTTATCTTCATTTGAAGTACTTTACTAGTATACATGGGTCATCCTTTTTTCGCCTCTCCAATTATGACATTACATTTGTTTTCTATGTTTCAAGACATCGGATTGAAACATCTAATCTTTCTCAGCAAAATTATTTTCATTTGTATATCCGTGTTTAGTACTCTTCTACTTTTCATGACGCTATAACTTTACAATTTCAATACAAATTTTGCTAAATTAAAACATGTTCCGAATCATCAAAATCATGTAGCACTCACATTCTAGGTATAGTAAATCAACATAATTTATTATCTTTTATAAGACATACCTGACGGTAACAAAGCATTCACTGTAAGGCCATAGAAACATTTTGAGCCTACCTCATAAGCTAGTCTACAAAATCTAAACCTAGAGCTTTGATACCATTGCAATGACTTTATTGATGTATCATGGTGTGCATGGCATAACAATAGAGGTATCATGCATCATACAACAATATCCAAAACATATGTCACAACATAATACGTATACAACCATGGAGAGGATACAGAGTGTGTTATTCATATTTCATACCATTCATCCAACCAAGTTAATAGTAAAGCCAACAAAATCCAACTCTCTCAAAAGTGGGAGTCAATGTTGAGTGAAAAATAATTATATATCAAATATGAAATTCATAGATGACATCAGTTACCCAAAATTAGAGTGAGAAAGATCCTAATGGATAGTTTAACCCGGCATCCAAGATGGTCACTCGATCACCAAAGACCGACCTCCTTGGGGATCAGCTTAGAGTCCTACACGTTACTCATTTTACAAAAACACATGTTACACATAATACAAAAGATATCGACCTACTCAATTTTCTATTACGTTACAAAATAATCTCAAAAAAGTTTAGAGAAAGCGATATTAAATCATACTCACAAATATAGTACTTTGTAATATCCAAAACATTCACAAACTCAATACGAATACGAGCATCCAAGCGTGTAACTCGACACTAGACCAAGCACGATTCTTTTTACCTTTCACAAAAGTTCAACTCTTTGTAGGGAAATCCATTATAAAATTTCATTTTCCATTCAAACGATGAATGATTGTAATCGAAATAATTGTTTTGTTTGAATCAAATGATGAAAAATTGAGAAGAAAATGGGATAAACGCGTTGCGACAAATAAGTGATAAAAAAAAAAAAGAGATATGAATGCCCCAAATGGGTCCCCATGATAGTTGATTAAAATACTCGGTTTTCACACCACATTCCCCTCTCTCTTCGCCTCTATAAGTTCTCTTACATTCCATTAAGGAAACCAAAAGGAACAAAAACAATGGGTTCCCAACTCTTGTTCTGCTTCATATTCTCATTGCTCTCAATTTTCTCCACCATTTCGGAATCTGCCTTAGTTCCTGCAATCTATGTCTTCGGAGACTCATTAGTCGACGTTGGAAATAATAACCACTTGAAGCTTTCGATAGCCAAGGCCAACTTTCCCCACAACGGAATTGATTTTCCGACCAAAAAGCCGACCGGGAGATTCTCTAATGGCAAGAATGCTGCGGATTATATTGGTATGTCCGACATAGACCCTAATTTATGTTTTTTCTTTTTCTTTTTCTTTTTTCTTTTTGTAAAGATAAACATACCCAAGAGAGAGAACTAGAAGAGGCTTGATATATTCTCTTCCTGTCATTTTCGAGATATTTAAAACTGAAAAAAGATGAAAGAGAAGATGGAATAGCCTCATATATAAATCTTAAAACTAAGGGTATGAATATGATATATAATAATCTTCTAACTCTACAAAATAAATTAATGTTTTATCGATTAATTAACGTTTTAAAAACCTTGAGGGAAGTCTGAAATGGAAAACCCAGAGAGGACAATGTTGGTTAGGGATGAGCTTGGACGGTTACAAATCATATTAGAGCTAGACACTGGGCAATATGCCAACGAGAAGACAAGTCTCAAACGGGGTGGACATGAGGCGGTGTGTCAAAAAGGACGCTAGCTCTAAAGAGGGGTAGATTGGAGAGTTCTATATCGATTGGACAAGGGCACGAGTGCCAGTGAGGATGTTGGGCACTAGAAGGGGGCGGATGGTGAGATCCCATCGATTGGGGAGAAGAACGAAAGATTTTTTATAAGGGTGTGGAAACCTTTCTCTAGCAACATGTTTTAAAAACCTTAAAGGAAAAACTAGAAAGAGAAAACCTAGAGAGGACAATATCAACTAGATGTGAATCTAGGCTGTTACATAGAATTTTGGTTTTAAGCCAGTACGTATAGCGTTGTGGGTTCAAAATTAAAGTACCAATACAACCCTAAAAATCGTTGATGGTACCCAAACATTGGTCGAACAAAAATTAATCGGAAGCAAAACTATTTTTAAGTATTGGTGGTCGATCATACCTATCGAAATCATCAAACAAGCATTAGGAGCGTAGTCAGCTTTTTACAACTCACCAGCTTGTTGAATTAAAGCTTTTAACGTGGCAAATTCTTCTTTGTTTTCTTTAATATTTAATTTTTGTTAATGGATAGTTAAAGTGGACTACAAACAAAATGGTACCCCTAATGTATGCCAAACTGTATTGCTCTAAACTTAAAACCCACAAAACGGGAGCCCACGTGTTCATGTGCATTCACGAAACGAACATGTGATGTTCATATCATATCAAACTGTTTTTTTTTTTCTTTATAAACAATATTTTAATAGTGTTGTATCCCATGACATGTCTAAATAACACATACGTGGCTGAATTAATTATGCTAATTATCCATAAAATATATGTTTAATTTTTTGAATTTTGATATAAAAAAATGAAAATTTGGACAGCTGAGAAGGTGGGGTTGCCGACTTCGCCGCCGTACCTGTCTCTGATATCCAAGTTCAGAAAGGTTATCAACACCAAACCCTTTAAGACAGGCGTAAGCTTCGCTTCCGGTGGTGCGGGAATCTTTAACGAAACAAATAATCTTTTTGTAAGTTCCTAATCTCGTATCTAATACATTTTTAAATTTTCAATCTCGTATAATACATCTTCGAATCTATTTGACATAAGTCGTGTTTCTTTTAAGTTAAACAAAAAAAAGTTTCATTAGTTAATATAATCATAAAATAGAAGATAATTTGTGTTTTGGTTTCTTGGATTTTTTTTAGAAGCAATCGGTGGCGATTGACCAACAAATTGAGTATTATTCGTTGGTGTATCAAAATCTGGTAGTAGAGCTGGGATTGTCTGCAGCGGAAGCACACCTCTCCAAATCTCTGTTTACCGTTGTGATTGGAAGCAATGATATCTTTGGCTATCATGAGTCGTCTGATTTGCGTAAAAAGTACTCCCCACAGCAATACGTGGAGTCCATGGCCTCCACTCTCAAGTCCCAGCTTAAGGTACCATCTTTTTATTGAAATGAGTGGCTGTGATTTCATATCTTTTTCCTTATAAGACAAACAAGTACGTAAGATAAGATCTAATTGGTTGAATATTTTGTTGGATATAACTCGTTAAGAATTAGGTATCTACACGATGATATGATATTGTCAATTTTAAATATCAGTTTCATGATTTTGGTTTAGGTTTTACTAATAAAGATGTATTCTTTATAAACACAAGATCATTCACTAAATTAGCTAATGTTCTGAAACAAAGTAAACTATAGAGCCTCCTCTGAGGCATATGAAGCCCACGAACAGTCTCCTCTTAATCCCTTAATCGAGACTCGACTCCTTCTCTAGAGTTCTCGAACAAAGTACATCATTTGTTCGACATTTGAGTCACTTTTAACTACACCTTTGAGACTCACTTTTTTATTGGACATTTGGAATTCTATTGACATGGCCAAGTTAAGGACATGAATCTGATACATGTTAGAGATAACAGATCTCCACAATTGTATGATATTGTACACTTTGAGCATAGCTCTCATCACTTTGCTTTGGGCTTCCCAAAAAAGACCTCCTACCAATGGAGATGTATTCCTTACTTATGAACTCACGATCATTCTCTAAATTAACCACGATCGAAATATGTCAAAATAAACAAAGGAAACTAAAAGGACAACGTGAGGGGAGGGATCTTTTGAAACAAAGAAACCTTAAGCAATTAGCTTTTCAATTCTCTTATTGTTGTCGTGAAATTAGCATACATTTCGTGAGTATTTATAGTAGAGAAAACACAACTAATTTCTTAAACTTTTTCCTCAAGTTAAACACCACTAACAATCTTCCTCGGAAAAAACGACAGAGATTATATGGGTATGGAGCAAGAAAATACGTGGTGACGGGAATAGGATTAGTGGGGTGCACTCCATCGCAAAGGAAGAGGAGCAAAACAGGCGAATGCGACGTGGAAGTCAATAGCTGGGCAGCACAGTACAATGTGGCTCTAAAATCAATGCTGCAAACACTCAAAATGGAGCTCAACAACAACATTTCCTTCTCCTACTTCGAAGTGTATGCAATCATGTCCGACTTCGTTCGTTCACCATCTTCATACGGTAATAAACTCACTCTTCTCAAAAATCATGATCTCCCCTTACCACTTTGAGCTCATGCTCTAATCGCTTTACTTTTGGTTTTCGAAAAGGCCTCGTACCAATAGAGATGTATTAGCTACTTATAAATCTATAATCATTTCTTAAATTAGTTAATATGGGATTCCCTCCCAACCATCCTCGGATATTTCTAACCTCATTTTATGATATCAGGATTCACAGAGATTAGGAGTGCTTGTTGTGGGCATGGGCATTTGAATGCAGACCTTCCATGCTTACCAATTGCAGCGTTTTGCTCAAATAGAAACAGTCATTTGTTTTGGGACCTCTATCATCCTACACAAGAAGCAAGCCGCATGCTTGCTGATTACATATTCAATGGTCCATTTACATACCCAATCAATGTCAACCAACTCATTGCTCTATGATTCTACACACAAAAAACAAGTGAGCCCTTAATGTAGTACTATATCTCTTTTGATGTAGAGGACAAAATAAATGAGTGTCTCTTCATAATTCTTAATTACCTTGTTTCTTATTGTTTGTTTTATAGAAATCGTGGTTACTAAATTAGAAATACAAGGTTTAATGTCCTAACTACCGACTTAGAACTCGTTAACATATGTATGCTAACAAAAGAAAAATAAGCCAGTCACAAACTCGAGTAGTTCCTAAAAATAACTTTATTTTTGTAAGGAGTACTCCTAAAAATTAAATTAAAAAGCGATACATTACCATAAGCTCTGTACTATTGAGAATTATTGGGAAGAGTACAGTAAAGATGGTGGAGAGATATATTTGGTATATATATATAAACTGATATTCAATACAGATATATTGGGAGATTATATTTAAATATTTTAAAGCTATATTTAGTAAATTGAAATCCTACTTCATAATAATTAGTTGGGATGTTGTATTCTAGGAAGATAAGAGTTGGGACAGGGATAAGACCTATGAATAATCCATTATGTACGATCTATAATAGGGTGATCAAGAGGAGGCAGCAAATGTGTTTGATGAAAACGAAGAAGGGAGTGCTTCTGATATAGAAGCTGCAGAGAAAAATAATGCATATTTCCTATGCCTCTTTGGCTGAAGCAAACTCTCCTTCTCCTGCTAAGCAAGTTGTAACGACCCTAAATTTTCACATATCTAGAGTCGCTCTAACGTCTCATGCTCATCTATAAAGCGGAAATATAACTCTTACATGAACATCATTTATAACGTAAACTTCGAAAAACGTTTAAAACAACTTCTTCTCTAGAAAACACGCCATGGTTTTATGTGTTTAAATACAAAATACTAAAATTTAGAGGAAATAAAAACAAATACAAAATAATTTAAAACAAAGGAATGCACAACAACCTATAAACTAAGAATTTAAAAGTGTGCAAGTGCGCCTTGCCTTTACCTGAAAAATGATGTGGCACACGGTCTAAGTATTTCAAAGATACTCCGTAAGTGGCCCCACTATAGGGGCCATGCAAATGCAATCATGTTTTAGGGACCTATCTCTAATCATCTTAGGGGTGGCCTTCAGTCTCGGATAAATTGAATGTGTAGTACTTCCCTACACATGACTCACACGTGCAAGTGTGAATCCCCAGGGCGCTCGCACACCTCCTGGATCCTCTGGTCAAGCTAATTTGTAGCGACATCCGGAGGTCAGCGGAACCCCATAGTGTCATATGCCTCATGAACACCCTCATTTGTGTGCATTCGCACCTGTGCGCATTCGCGCTCATCATATGGTGCGCGTCCGCACTCATCATCTCTAGGGGAAGTAGCCCTATACTTATGAACATATGCATGAGGTCCCTCTAAATCCATCATAATAACACATACTCGTGGATATTTATATTAATATCATTTTTCACGCTCTTAGGGTTGTGTCCTATGTCGATCTAACAACATGATGCAATATGACACTCATCATCATATTAAGGTAAACGTCATGCAATCATAATACTCATGATATTGCCACAAAGTGCATCAAACATGTCAAGTACGTCATTCATCAAAATATATATATACTGCACACATCATCGTAACTCATACAATTTTTAGGCTAATTCTTTTTTGTGTTTGCTATTTCGAAATCTAATCTTCTCTCTTTCCATGTATTACTCTTATATCTAAATCGTTTAATTCTATTCCAAGATTCTTTTGGCCTTTACTATTTCCAAATTTGGTATTTTTTTTATTTGAATACGTTTTCCCGATCTTCTTTTCCCTATCTTCCTTTTCATCCTGATTTCCAAATCTTCTTCTTTTTTTTTATTTGAATATGTTTTCCAGATCTTCCTTTTCCCTATCTTCCTCTCTTTCTTATTTATCAATTCCTTTTTTTATATCATTGCAACCCATAATTTCTAAATTTCTAACTCATCTAAATAATTGCTAATATCGTGTAGAAAGGAGAAGCTAAATCTGACTACTAACCTTTTCAAATGGCATCTCTCTTCTTTTGTCTGCCTACCATTTCTCCATTGCCCTTCATCTCTCCCTTATAAATATTATATTTTCTTTTTGTTTCTGTTTTGTTGGCTGAATTATTGATACTAAATGAGGGAGGTATTTTATGGGAGGGACAGAGAGATTAAAGGAGGTTGTCAGTTTTTTTTGCATACAAAGACAGTGATTACGCTGGAGATTTGGATGAGAGAAAGAGTACTTTAGGCTGTGTTCTTATTGAGTTCTAGAGCAGTATCATGGTCATCAATAGTAAGTCTATCTTCCACAGAGACAGAATTCATAGTTGCAACTTCATGTGCATGCCAGGAAGTATGGTTAAAAAGGGTGTTGGAAAAACTAGGTCAGAATCAAGACAAGTCATAGTAGCTCTGCTATCAAGCTTTCAAAAAACCCAATAATGCACGGTCGGAGTAAACACATAGATGTGCATTTCCATTTCCTTCGAGAGCTCAGGCAGGCACTGTGGAGTTGGTGCATTGTGGTACATAGGAGCAGTTAGTGGATGTGATGACTAAACCACTAAAATTGGATGCTTTGTTGAAGTTGAGAGAACTATTGGGAGTCGTTCGTTGATATAAACTAATTACTATGGAGGAATTACTATATGTGTTTAGTTGAAGGGAGGAATTGTTAGGATTGATTTAGATTTGATTTAGTTATTTGGATTAGATTTAATTTAGTTATTTGGATTAGATTTAATGTAGTTAATAGAAGGAGTGGATTTGATTTGTTTTCATTATATAATACTATATAATAGTCAATTTCATTCTTAAGTAGATTTCTTCCAATTTATATATGATCTTTCTAGTTTTCTCTCTCGGTTCTTAAAATGTACATATCTGAAGTCATTAATAAAATGCTTACAAAATGTATATTTCTTCTAATTGTCTTTGGTGAAAATGTATATTTCTTCTAATTGTCTTTGGTGGCGATGTACATACCTGAAGTCATCAATAAAACCTTTAATCAATAAAATGTTCGCGTGAAAGATACCGACCTTGGAAACAAGGATTCCATTTGAGCTTGTTTTGGAAAGATGGCCAAGGACCCTTGGAAATAGAGATTCCATTTGAGCTTGTTTTGGAAAGATTACTGAATTTGGACATTTTTTTTATAGGATTGAAATTGGTGTTGGAAACCTACCCAATTGATTCTTGGTATGGTAAGGAACATTTCTAAAGGAGGCTCGAAGCCTAACAAGCTAAGGAACACAATGAATTTCTCATGGAGACTTTTTGTCTCTATAAATTGAGAAATTCCCCTCACACACTAATTCTCATTGTCTAAGGCTTATTTTGTAGCATCGTGGAGAGATTTGAAACAACTTTGACGAAGGAAATGAAAACTGAAAAGGTTTGAAACGTCCTACTCAAAGTGCTAGTGAGTTTAAGACCAAAAATCTGAGAGCTTTGACTCCAAAATTCTCCCCTTACCATATGATTTGTGATATAAGTCCTAATCTTGAAGCTAGGGTTGGAAGAGAAGCATCTTTGCAAAAGAATGCAGAGTTATATTGAAAAACAAGATCTCACTACAAGAGAAAGATCTAGACTCGTTTACAATTTCAGTATAAATAGGAGGGAAGGAATTAGGGTGAGCACTCTTTGATTGAGGGGGCGAACATCAACTTAATGTCTATCCATTTATACGAAGTTAGGCAATGGTGAGGTTAGACCAATTACAGTCACCATCCAACTAGCAAATCGATCCCTCACTTACCCAGAAGGGTGTTTCGTTCTCCTCCCCAACCAATGTGGAATATCACAAGGTTTCCACACCCTTATAAGGGTGTTCCGTTCTCCTCCCCAACCAATGTGAGATATCACCATGACCCACATTGCTTAAAGGTGAGAAGTAGGGGGTTGGCCTCCACTATAGAAGGGAGATCCCTCACTTCAATTTAGCATCCCACTTGAACTCAGCATTTTCGCTGATTTGATTTGAGTCTGATATGCTCGAAGCCTTCCTCATAGTTTCAGTTCTTAGGAAGTGTTTAAGGTTAGTACGGTACCTCTTAGGTAGTTTAAATTTTTGGAGTAAGTTTAAAGTATCTATGCATAATTAGGCAAAACTAAGTGAGCGAATTCTCATAGTAGAATTCTAATTTACAATGTTAAACTCCTTAGCTAATTAAATTTCAGAGAGTAGCGTTAAGCTAGCATCGATGGGTCATAGTAGCTTCGACCTAGGCCAACCAAGTAAGTGACCTTACTATCATTTAGTTAAAAGTTGATGTTTGTATGATGACATGTGCTCCATGGTTCTGCGCGTATATATGTTTTATATGTGTGATATGTTTCTGAAACAATATGACTATGATATATTTATATGAATATGATATGTTAACGAAATGATATGACTGTGATATGTTATGTACATGATATGATATATGTTAAGGTATGTTGCATTTGACGATATGTTTTTGTCCATGATATATATGTTATGACATGATATGTGCATGATATGAATTAATACATTCAAATACATGATAAGTTTATGATATGACATATGTGCGACATGAATGATATATGATATGATTGACAAGCAAATGGTAAATTTGAATTATGTACAACCCCGATATACAGCTAGAGATTATGATAAATATATATATATATATATATATATATATATATATATATAAGAGAGGGGTTATAATACATGATAATGAAAAAGGATAGATGTTGGGACCTCATGCATTATCATGTGTTCATTCGTTGGGGGATACCCCTTCTCCTTTTACGATAATATGGACTCGTATGTTATGAGACAGAAAAATGATCATTATGTTTACCTTAATGCTACTATGAAGGCCGCTATTCCTAACAAGTGTTCGACATCAATAACTACTACAGAATGCTTGCCCGGCCAGAAAAGACCCAAAAGGTGTGTGAACTGACTGATGGGTTCATACTCGCACGTGTGGACCGTGTGTAGAAAAGTAAATACACATCCAAGTGTCCACTTAGGACAGTCGTCGTAGGAAAATAGATTGATATGATAGTCACACTCATGATTGTATATGTTTGCATCTAACCCTAATATTTCAAGCAAAGGTCTCACTCATGTATGTGTTTGCATCTAACCCCAATATGATAGGTCCCACTCATAGGGTCACTTATTGAGTATTTCTAAAAATACTCAAGTCACGTGCTAGCTTTATTTCAGGTAAAAGCAAAGCATCCCTATACAGCTGACGACGACATCGTAATTCGAGACTATAGCACATGCATACGGTAGTTGTACATAATTTCTTAGACTTAGGTTAGAATATGGTGTTTTAAATTGTAATAATTATTTATTTCCTTTAATATTTGGTTGGGTTGTTTTAAAGATATTTTTTAACCTTTATTGGAATAGGTTTAGGACGTGAATCAAGAATTGGGTAGAAATTACAAAAATACCTTTATTGCACCTTTTACTCGATTTCATGGGTTTAATGAACTCCAAATGACATTTTACTTGTTTTCTAAAAAATCATTCATGAAAAGATGTATGACATATTCATGAGATTATAAAAAGATGATACGTTTACGACTTTTATGCTTGGATTTGGGCTTATGAACCTTACAATATGACATATGCCTAGGTTATGCTTTTAAGTTATAAGAAAGAACCTTAATGCTATAACTCAATAACTTATGCTTGGGACTTCAAAATCATCCTTAACCTAGAAACTATATTTAAGAACTTATAACTCATGACTAGAACCTAAGGATTAAGGTCCTTAAAACAAAAATCAAGATCAAGATAAGAGTGCGGTACCTAACAACCACCATAGATATTGAGCCTACAAGTAAGTTACTTACCGAATTTTATACTCACTCTAGCTTTCACCTTTTTTCTATTTTTTAAGGTTACTTGTTCTATTTAAGTAGTCCATGAGGTTGGAAATTTGGGTAACGCCATTCACTTTACCCAACTTTGATGATAAGAAAGAGGTTCATGCATAATTCGCTTAATAATATCCAAGCCCCCAACTTTGAGTTAAGCCCTTAATGTTCCAAATGTTGTGGACATTGGACAATTTGACAATTTAACTTCAGTTCATCAACCTCTACATCTCAAGTCTTTCTTACAAACTTCTAGGATAGAGAAAGATGTAGTAAAGTTAAATTTGATGATGAAACTCTGAGTGAAGCATAGGAGAGATTTAAAGAACATCCCATCATGGAATACCTAGTTATATTGGGTTTTACCCAAGGACTTGCCGAAGGATGAACTCATAGGGAGAGAGAAGCATGGAAGAACGAAGTGTAACACTCAACCTCCATGTATTGGAGTGTATTTTAATTTTAAATGGGTCGAGAATTTGAAGTGATGAAGAAGGGAAAGTTGGCCCTACTAAGGAAGGAAAATAACAACAACAATAATAATAATAATAATAATAATAATAATAATAATAATAATAATAATATTCAAATAATTCGAAAAGAAAATGGCATATTTGGTTTGAAATTGTACCAATTCAAATGTAATGGTTGGAAATTGTTCATGATTAAAATATGTGGAAACAAATGATTAAAGCAGAAGAACAACTTGAGAAGAGAGAACTATTGTGATATGATAAGGAATTACTACAAGAGAAGTAAGATTCAAATTACCTTGTTGATTGAATATCTCAAGACAAGAACATTGTTTGAGATTCGAATCACTCCACAAGCAAGATCGATCATGTTTTGTTTGAATGATTCTTGTTGATCAAATATTTCAACGTAAGAACACTTGTTTGAGATTTGAGTCACTCCACAAGTCAGATTGATCATGTCGAGTTTGAATGATTCTATATGCAACCTAAATTACATAGAATTGTAAAGAAACTTAGTCATTGGCTAAATAAAGTACAAATGATCCTCTAACTATATTTTCCAAGTCTGCTCATAAATAGAACATACATGGCTTTATATAGCGTCAAAATGAAACTATTAAAGATATTCCAAAGAGTGTAACATTCATACTTAAAGTCATAATTAACTATCATTTAAATATAACCTAAAGTAAATAAAGCCTTAAAATATATTAATGAAATACAATAACTCTAAATTACTCTAAATTGTAATCCATTTAAAATTTATAACATGAAATTTCATTTTTCTTCCATGTGGCATGAATTAAAATATTTTTTGATAATATTAACAATATTTTCTTCACATCTTCATTGAAATATATTGTATGATTGATATTTCTTGATTCATATCATTTTAAATAGAGGAACCTTAAGAAGGAGCTCTATCGTCGTAGGCTGAGGAGCACAGAAAACCAAGCAATCATTAAAGCCCACCTTCGTAAGGATTAGAGATTTTGGCATTTTATTCCATCCAAATTCGAATTTTTAACCTATACCAAAAAAATTTAGAGTTGAAATATGATTTTTCTCCAGAATGACTCGAAAAACGATAACAATGGGAAAGTGTCAACCTATTTCTACAGCTTCATGAGAATATTTGGAACAAGTTTGAAGAAGGAAGCAAGAGCTAAATTGCTCTACAATTCATAACCCATATGCCGTGCCCTAAGATGTGAAGAATGAACCCCTTGGTGATGAGGGTAGCCAATGTTAAAGAACATGAGATGCGTGCATCCTACCCCAAGCACTCCATGATTTGACAATCGATAGAGAGAACATACAGAAGTCATACGGTTGTAGAGGGATTGTTAGATCGGAGTCATCGTACTTGTGTTTATGTTCTTATGTTGTTTTGGAACTTGTATTTTTTTTTAAAAAAATACAAGTTCCTTCTACCTACAATCTACACAGTAGTGAGTGACTCGAAGCCTTATGAGTTGTTATTGAATCAACCTCAACAATTGGATGAAAAGACGCTAACCAACAAAATCACATTAAATGAAAAGAGGCTTAGCTCATTCACTAATTTAGTAGCAATTGGAGGGAAGAAGTTGGTTGGTTTTGGTTCTTGATTGAAGTACTGAAGTAATAAGACAAGTAGAAAGAACCCGACGGAAGAGTTTCTTTGTACGAATAACTTAACTCTATGTTTTACAATTGTTGTTATTTTTTTTTTTTTTTTTTGGAATATAACAAACCATTTTCCTAAACTTCCCCATAATTACTAATAATTCTTTTAAATAAATTACTAATCATTTTCCTAAATTTACTCGAGTTAATAACTATTTTTACTAATTCACTTATACATCTTATGCCTACCTACAAAGCTCAACCGTTGTTGGGACCTTGGTTAAAATATATGCCCATTGCACTATAGTGTCAACATTCCTTTGTTCCTAATCAACTTCGTCTTCTTCCTAATAAATTTTAATTTCACATCATGCAATTTCTTCCCCTTCTCTCTTTTGCATGGGAACTTCTTCATCTTCTAAGGTACTTCTTTGTCATTCAACCCTTTTATTATTGGATAATTATTTATATTTCGATCTACCTCTAAGACTCTTTGGTTAAGATGACAAGTTTAGAAATGCCTTGGTGGTCTTCCTCTAGGTCTCCTTGGTTGATATAATAAGTATGAATAAGAAAATTGACTTATACCTCTAGGCCAATTATATAGGTGATTTAGGGAACATGGTCTTTTATTAGTATCTTATATAGGTGGTTTAGGGAACATTTTACCTTCCATCAACATGGCTTTGTTTCTTTGGCATATCTTGAGAAACAAGCCAACTAACTTCACTATGTTATCTTCTTCTATCTTTTGACCAAGGCTAAGAATATTATTCTTCAAACTCGAGATCTAATATACCTAGAACAAGATGGATCATTTTCTTTGGATTGATACAATTGATCTGTCACAAAGTTTCACATTTCTAATGTACTTCTCATCAATTTTCTTGACTTTGCTCGATCATCAATCATGTGGTTGCTCACTCCATTGTCTAGGTACCACATGTTGATCTCCTCTTGGTTTTCTTAACCTGTAGGGAGGTTGGGCATTTTCTCACCCAAATAAGTGCAGGCTCCTTATCATGCTCCTTGTTGCGGCACTCTGCCACATAATGTCAGTATTTTCTACAAGCGTAACACTTGATCATGCTCATATTCTTCTAGGGTTTGGGATTGTCATGGATTTGTGAGGTATTTTCACGACCTACTCTATCGCCACGTCCACGTAACATTGCATACCTCACAAATAACACATGAGAGGAACATCCTTTAGGACTGCTTGGTAGATGACAGCAAAAGTCATCCTATCCTTATACTCTTAAAGTCATCACCATGCTCAATGGCATCCCACACACTTTGTGCATGTAAGTTAACACACATCTTTATCAACTATGCTGCGTAATTATCTTTGTGAGTAATGGGTACGGAAGCGTTACACTCCCTTTCCTTTTGCTTCTTATCATTATAACATCTCCTCTTATGACTTTTTGTGTTCACGACATTTGTTTCGACATCCTAGCTCTGATATCAAATGTTTGAGTACACAAATGAAAAAGGCACCTAAAAAACTACTAACTGAAAACAATACATACTACTATCTTATCTTAACTTCCATGGTCATTCCAACATTCATCGTCATCCGTGCAGGGACCTTTACCTGAAATGTAAGTGTAGCACATGACTTGAGTATTTTAAAACATACTCTTAAGTAACCCCATTGTTGGAGTTTGGTAATGCAAACACACACATACATGATGAGACCTACCATTTAATATCATAGCATGGCCTTGGGCTCTTTCCAATTTTGGGTAGGATTGGAGGTGTAGTGCTTCCTCACACACAACCCATGAACATGCACATGGACCCACCAGTTGGGCTCGTATACGTACCTATTGGGCCTGACTTGATTAGGCTCAATGCTCTAGCATGCATAAATAAAATGCATGAGGTCCCCATGGTTTAAAATCATAGGATAACATCATAATCATTTCCTTATTGTTTTCATCCCTGACATAAAGCATAAGTAATCATCATGTTTTTCATCTTATATCATCACATAGCTTTACATGTCAAAACGTGGCATGAGATACATATTTTTTTATTTCATTCACAACATGGCATGATAGGATATCACATACATGCATAACATGGCATCATACATCAACACATAACATGTATAAACATAGCATAACATTATAGCACATGCAGGGGTACAGGGCATGCGTAATCATACATCATACAATTCTTCCATTTCATGGGTAGGTAAGTCATTTACCTTATTAACTTAAGATAATGTCACCAATTTATCATAATGAAAGTTCGATTTTATCCTTTGAAATCCTACAAGTCAACTTATGTAAGCCAATAACATCAATTTCAGATCAAGCTTTTAAGAAACTATTTCTCTACATTTCGCAATGGTCCATATATTAGACTTCATGCGAATATTAGAGACTTTAGATGAGTAGAGTCTTGAAATATATATATATATATATATATATATCATCTTCTACTTTAGGTTATAATATCTATACTTTTTTAATCTGACATCCCAAAATTAACTTCATTTTCTATAGCCATGGGTGTGATTCTTATTCCTTAAAATGAAAGTTGTGTTCCATATTTTCATTGTTTCTTGGTAGTAAATATTAAATTAAAAAAGATATTGTCATGTCTCACATAATCTAAATATTATTTATGTTTGTGAAATTTGACAAAACAAAAAAAAAAAAAAAAAATAGTAATGTTTTGGATAATCGACTTACTTTGACGGCCTCTTTTTATGACAATCTTTCTTTCACTAATCATCTGTGTTAAGGAACTGATCAAGAATTTCTACCTGTTATATAATCGCTACTGTGTGAGGCAAAACTCTTTACCGTAATGAGAATTGGCAAGGGAATTTTATGTGAAGTGAGGGTTGGTTTGAAGAGATATATGTGGAAGAAGGAGTTAGGAGAGGTGAGTGTAGAGAAGTTTGGGGAAGGGATGTTTTCAAAAAATATATATATTATTTATTTATTTTATATCATAAAAAAACTTTCATCCCATTTTAATCTTGGATTAACAAGTCTTTAACTATATGGAGAGGTTTATAGTCTAAAACGGATATCAAGTCAGTCAAGCATTTATGAAGAATGGATATGTGACATATATTATCATTACAAAGAGAGATAGTAGTAGTGTTGATCAATATGTAACCAGTTTGATCCAACCTTGAATGTTGAAAGATTCAATCAAGCATGGCTTAAATTGCACTTTCATTTGATTGTTGGTGAAAAATGTGTAAAAATTCATCTGGGTGCTCACTCGTTCTAAAGATTGGGTTAGAATTTAGAAGTTAAGCATGAGTTTTGATCCAACTCTATCGACACAAACATTTCATGCAATCAACAATATCTTTCCTCTATAGTTATTCTCAATTCTCTACAGTTTAGGTATTCTTTCGTAGCAAGACGTAGCCGAACTTTGTAAGTTTATCAATAATCGACCATATCATTGTATATTTTTGAGTGATTTTTTTCCATTAATATCTTGCCACTTGGTATTCATTAAAAGTCTTATTTTTTCTATATGAATATCTTGCCATATGCATAAATGTTTATACCAAAAATGTTCTAATCCCTTGAGATTTTGCACCAAAATATATATATAATATATATATACATACATCAAGTTTAAAAGAGTCTCACACAAGTTCTATAACCTTTGGCTTTAGGATCTTAAAAACATTTTAAAATTATTATATGGGTAGGTGGGTCATTTATCACCCCAAATTTTTGTTTAGATCCTCAACACATTCCAATGGCCTTGCAACTTTGTGTACTTTCTTAAACTATGACATAAGGTTTCTCATCAATTTTCATGTCATTAAGGGTCACTTTGGTCATAAGCGAGTGGACATAATTATAATGGTACTTTGGTCATTTTACCTCTACTCTTGGTTTGGTCCCATATCATAATCTAATGATCTCCAAATTTCCTATATAACATTATCATGTCCTATCGAGTCTTCTTCAAATCATTTAGTGTGTTCGTGGCTCAGTGAAATTAATATTCATGTGGACGCTAATGTTGGAAAATCTTACACAGTCTTAATTCTAACATTCTCATTTCTTCAAGTTGATTGCTTTCTTCCATCAACTAGATCAAGAGTAGATCAAGAGTTTTACTAGTTTCATGCATTACATTGTCGTCTAAGTCAAATTCTCTAAATGTTCAATAATTTACCTCTTTGCCCCAACATCCTCACGGTCTCATTTTAACAACTTTCCTATAAACATAAAGAAAAGAAGCCACAACTTTTTTTTCCTAACTCATTTGTAACACAAGGAAACTGAAGAAAATTATCATCTAAAAACTGATATTATACAAACATAGTGGATATACTTACATGAAATAAAGTTTAGGATAAACGAGAGTTTTGAAACTTGAACTACGACAATATCTTTGAAACAACTTGACATTGCTAGGAAGAATTTATCATTAATTTTCTATAAAAGTTTGTTTGTATTAAGCTTTTAAAATGTATTCGTGTAGCGGGACAGGGAAGATACCACGAAACTTCTAGTTGATTTAGAGAAATTTTCCACATTTATAGTCATAGTGGACCCTCCACCCCAAGTCCATCTTAAATCATTTTCCTAAATTTAAGACATCTTACAATCTCATAGGTTAGTCCATCTCTAAGTACCTATAAATACCTATAAAACTTTGATCATGATTGTAATGCCTCATCCAAACTGTGGCTCGATATTTTTAACTCACCTCATAACTTTCATACTTGCGGTTGTTCTCAAACTTTGATTTAAAACTTTTCGATTAGTGTTAGGGCAGGGGTTTCTACATCTCACTGCTTCCAAAGCTCAGCTTTCAAATTTTTACAATGAACTGTGACTCAAAGCGACAATGTTGTGTATGCAAGAAGTACTCGAAAAGACATCAATACAAAAATATATATTTCAAAGAAAATTTTCATACAAAGTATCAAATCATGATTAGTTTTGACAATGAAGAAACATGGAAGTTTGCGTACAAAAATAAGACTAGATTGACACCCTGAGACACACTTTCCTCTTTGACCATCCATGTATCTCAAACACGCCCTCTCTTGAAAAGTAACATAACACACCTGAAAAGGAAAATGAACAGGGATGAGCATAAAACTTATACTGAGTAAGCCACCTACTTGTAGGCTCTCATCTCATTCTAAGAATAATAGATTTCCACGAGATTCTTATTGGCTCTAGTATGTCTGGTTCTAGTCTTATCCCCTTAGGGATATTCTAGTTCTCCGTCTTTTCATTTTAACCCTGGGTGTACCTTATGTCGCACTGTGAATGAATGGTGACATGTCTCTTATGAGACTATATAGTGTCTTACCTAGGGGGTTAGCTGGCACCTCCAAGGTCCATAAAGTCACCCTCGTTGGGGGTGTGACCCCTCCCTTATCTTATCCAACTAATGGGCTATACGATGTGGTCTCACATTCCCCATGTGGAAACAACTTAGCATTAGTTGGGTCTTGATCAGAAAGCTCTGGTCTCACATGAAGTTGTTGACGTCGTTCACATAACACACAGCCTAAGGGCAACTCTTAAGGTGGTTTATAAGTCGTGGTGGTCTATTAGACCCCTATAGGAAGGTTAGGTCTGAATTTAAATTTAGTAACAAATTATCCTCAACAATAATTCCCTGGTCTTAACGTAATATCTTGTTCATTAAAATTAACGGGTGTGCACACAATACTTAACTAGAATCATCATACAACATTCTATACAAAATAAACACACATGCTCAACCGGGCGATAACATCCATCAAACACTTAGAACGCATATCAAAATTTTTCATCCTCCTTTTAGCATGGAATAATCATATAGTAAAAAGAAATATAAAGCATAATAGCATTAGTCATACATTCTACATGTCATGTTTCCATACTAATGATCCATAAGACCTATGTTCATTTTATGGAAAAAAACAATCAGAGTAAATATACTAGCATGCATGCAATCCAAGCGAATCCTACAAGTATTTCTTTCTAAATATCGTGTGGTGACTTACATGATTGACGCATGCCCTTTCATTTCACGTTTCCACACAAATAAGATGTCCAAAAGTAGTGATTTTCTTCAATTAGGTCCTAATTCACAAAAGAATATGGTTATAATTGGAATCGGGATGAAAATCTAGCAAACGAAAGTCAAACATACCAAAAAGGGACTTACACGGGCTGAGAAGAAGTCTACTTGCAGGATTCACCCGCGAGTGCCATGTGTCACGGTCATGCTCGTCCAGGACGTGTTGCCCATGGCCGCATGCCTATGGCAAGCCAAACCCTTGTCATGTCTTTTCATTCTAGTGTTTTTACTTTTGTAGTTCTAGGGCGTATGACGCCTCAAAAATATCATGTCTAGGCCTACCAGACATGAAATGCCTCAAAATGTACTATAGGGGGGTATGACTAGTTGTCAACTTCTCCCTACCCAAGGTTATATATGCTAAGCCGTTGTTATCTCTCTCTTGCTTACTTATATAACGTCTCTTTCAAAAATCTCTCTTTCTAAAATCTCTCTCTACCCTCGTTTTCTAAAACCTTCTTTCAAAACCGAGGCTAGAGGGTCGATCATACGTCGCTTGGCCGTAGGCGACGCAAGAACAAATTGGCTTAGCTCACTTGTCGTTGGAAAGTGAGTGCCGCACAATCGCTAGTCCGCTGCCTTTAAAAGTGCGATTGTGTCAAGTGGTATCAGAGCTTTGTTAGCTCCATGACACACTAAAGACCGAAACCATGTCGGCGAAAAAGTTGACACCCAAAGCACAAGTCGACCGGCTTACGCTAATAGAGGAGGAAATGCTGTTCCTCAAAGAAGTCCTTGACACCCTCCGCTTCCTAGAAGCACGGGTGACCGAATTGAGTGAGAAAGTCGTAGGAATCGACGCAATGGGCAACCGCCTGGATGGGTTGCCAATCGCAAAATTGATGTTTCGAGTGACCTCGCTCGAAGAAAGAGTTGCTCCTACGAGCAGCCCAAAACCGTCTGGTAGTCCGGATAGCTCTGTCGCGCACAAGGAGGGACGTGGCGAAGAGTTCGATGTGCTACAAAATACAATGATGAGCTTGTTCAATGGATTAGCTGATGAATTCAGAACAACAATCGATGACATCCAAGAAAGGATGGTCTCCATGGGCACTCGAATTGAAGTGACCATGAAAGCCGTGGAGAACGTCACGACTGGGAAAACTAATACAGGGTCCAACAAACTAAGATTCCCATATCCTAGAGCCTTTAAAGGGAATCGGGACGCCAAAGAGTTGGAAAACTTCATATTTGATGTCGAACAGTACTTCAAAGCCACAACGGCTTGTACTGACGACAAGAAGGTGACCGTAGCCTCGATGTATCTCATAGACGACGCCAAACTGTGGTGGCGTACGAAGGTGCAAGACATCGAGGATGGATTGTGCACCATTGACTCGTGGAAGGACCTTAAGAAAGAGTTGAGGGACCAGTTCCTCCCCGAAAACGCAGGACATTTAGCAATAGAAAAACTAGTAGCCCTGAAACACACTGGAGGCATACGAGACTATGTCAGACAGTTCTCAACCCTGATGCTAGATATCAGGGGCACATCAGAGAAGGACAAGGTGTTCTTCTTTATAAATGGTTACAACCGTGGGCCAAAACAAAGCTACACGAGAACAAGGTCCAAACCCTAGTTGCCGCAATGGCCTGTGCCGAGAGACTCCTAGACTATGGGAACGAAGCGGGATCCCAAAGAAGAATGACACCAGCCCCAAACACTTGGGGCAAGACATACAAACCACCAAGTCATCGAAATGGAAGCCCCAACAAGCTGAACGGAGGTAATGACAGACCAAGTGGATGGACGGATAGACCTCCTCAGAACAACCAAGCGGGGACATCTCGAGGACCTTACCATCAAAGGAACCACCCGACGACGCCTTTACAATGCATGCTGTGTAAAGGTCCCCACAAAGTATCTTACTGTCCTCATCGGGTCTCTCTCACTGCGCTCCAAGTGTCCATTCAAGAGAGCAATGACGCAAGGGTTGAGACTATGCTTGACAAGAAGGAAGATCAAGACAATCCCCGAATGGGCACGCTTAAATTCTTGTCAGCCCTCCAACGGAAGGTCGAACCGAAGGAGATAGTAGAGAAAGGGCTCATGTTCGTAGATGCGACAATAAATTCCCAACCGAACAGAAGCACTCTGATAGATTCAGGAGCGACCCACAACTTCATCGCCGATCAAGAAGCCCGAAGATTAGGACTCACTATAGGAAAGGACCCGGGGAAAATGAAAGCTGTCAACTCTGTGGCCTTGCCTATTGTGGGAGTTTCCAAAAGAGTCCCCTTCAAAATAGGGGATTGGACAGAAGAGCTAGATCTTGTCGTAGCTCGCATGGACGACTTTGACGTGGTACTTGGGATGGAGTTCCTCCTAGAACACAAAGTTATCCCAATGCCGCTAGCAAAATGCTTAGTGATCACCGACCGCAACCCCACAGTAATACCTGCAAGCATCAAGCAACCAGGTAATCTTCGAATGATCTCGGCCATACAATTGAAAAGGGGACTCGCACGAGAGGAACCTACATTTATGGCCATACCATTGATGGAAGTAACAACCACCGAAGAAACTGTCCCAAATGAAATCAATGAGGTACTAAACAGCTATGCTGACATAATGCCAGAGAGCTTACCCCAAACATTACCACCTCGTCGAGGCATTGATCACGAAATTGAACTCATCCCCGGGGTTAAATCGCCAGCGAAGAACACATACCGGATGGCTCTGCCCGAGCTAGCCGAATTAAGGAAACAACTGGATGAGTTGATGAAGGCGGGATTCATCCGCCCGACAAAGGCACCCTACGGAGCCCCCGTACTATTCCAGAAGAAGAAGGATGGGACGTTGCGTCTGTGCATAGACTATAGAGCCTTAAACAAGGTGACGGTACGCAACAAATATCCACTGCCAATAATATCCGACTTGTTCGACCAACTTCACGGGGCCAAGTACTTCACGAAGTTGGACTTACGATCAGGGTATTACCAAGTACGTATTGCCGAAGGGGACGAGCCCAAGACGACGTGCGTAACAAGGTATGGGGCCTTCGAATTCCTAGTAATGCCCTTTGGCTTGACAAACGCTCCAGCTACTTTCTGCACGTTGATAAACCAAGTTTTCTACGAATACTTGGATCATTTTGTCATAGTATACCTCGACGACATAGTGGTTTACAGCACAACCCTAGAGGAACACAAAGTGCACTTGAAGCTGGTGTTCGACAAGCTACGACAAAACCAACTGTATGTCAAGAAAGAGAAATGTGCATTCGCACAAACATGCATCAACTTCCTTGGACATGTCGTCAAATGTGGACAGATTAGTATGGATAGCGATAAGATAAAAGCTATCCAAGAATGGAAGGTTCCTACTTCCGTATCCGATTTGCGGTCCTTCTTAGGATTAGCCAACTACTATAGGCGGTTCGTCGAAGGGTTTTCACGACGAGCCGCCCCATTGATAGAGCTGTTGAAGAAAGACCACACTTGGTCGTGGTCAAATGATTGTCAAATGGCCTTTGAAGATCTGAAAACAACCATGATGAGGGGTATGATGAGGGATCCTGTCCTCGGATTGGTAGATGTTACAAAGCCATTTGAAATAGAAACAGACGCTTCCGACTTTGCCCTAGGTGGGGTCCTTATTCAGGAAGGCCACCCCATCGCTTTCGAAAGTCGAAAGCTCAATGACGCCGAACGTAGATACACTGTCTCTGAAAAAGAAATGCTGGCAGTAGTCCATTGCCTTCGAGTCTGGAGGCAATATCTCTTGGGATCATAGTTCATAGTGAAGACGGATAACAGCGCCATTTGCCACTTCTTTGATCAACAAAAATTGACGGCAAAACAAGCCCGGTGGCAGGAGTCGTTGGCTGAATTCGACTTCAAGTTCGAACACAAAGCAGGGAAGAGTAATCAAGCAGCCGACGCACTGAGTCGAAAGGGCGAACATGCGGTCCTATGCATGTTAGCCCATATTCACTCAAGTAAGATCGATGGATCGATGCGCGACATCATCAAGGAACATTTACATAAAGACCCATCGGCCAAAGCCGTCGTCGAACTAGCTAAAGCTGGGAAAACACGACAGTTTTGGGTTGAGGGAGACCTTCTGATGACAAAAGGAAACAGAACATATGCTCTAATAAAAAAGGGGTACTTCTGGCCAAACATGCGAGACGACATCATGCAATACACCAAGACGTGCCTCATTTGTCAACAGGACAAAGTCGAGAAAGCCAAAGTCTCAGGACTCTTAGAACCTCTACCTGTGCCGACAAGACCCTGGGAAAGTGTATCTCTGGACTTCATAACACACCTCCCAAAAGTCAGGGAATATGACGCTATCTTGGTTATCGTAGATCGATTCTCAAAATATGCGACGTTCATCCCCACTCCTAAATTATGCTCGGCCGAACTCACAACTCAACTATTTTTCAAACACATTGTAAAGTTATGGGGTATTCCGTCGAGCATCATCAGTGATCGAGATGGCAGATTCATTGGGACATTCTGGACCGAGTTATTCGCTTTCTTGAGAACAACCTTAAACATCTCCTCGAGTTACCACCCCCAAACCGATGGTCAGACAGAACGGTTCAATTTCTTGCTCGAAGAATACTTACGTCACTTCGTCGACGCTCGCCAGAAGAACTGGATACAACTGTTAGATGTCGCTCAATTTTGCTTCAATTGTCAAACCAGCTCGTCTACGGGAAAGAGTCCCTTTGAAATTGTAAGTGGACGACAACCGGCCTTACCCCATATTATTGATCATCCTTATGCAGAAAAAAACCCTCAAGCTCACAACTTCACAAGAGAATGGAAGCAGACAACAGATATAGCCCGGGCATATTTAGAGAAGGCTTCCAAGCATATGAAAAAGTGGGCAGACAAGAAGCGTCGCCCCCTTCAATTCCGAGCAGGAGATCAAGTCCTCATCAAGCTGAAACCAGAACAGATCAGATTTCGCAGCCAAAAGGACCAGAGACTAGTTCGAAAATATGAAGGCCCGGTTGAAGTCCTTAAAAAGATCGGGACTACCTCCTACCGAGTTGCATTCCCCACATGGATGAAAATCCACCCAGTAATTCATGTGAGTAACTTGAAGCTATACCACCCTGACCCAGACGACGACCAACGAAATGCAATCACAAGATCGAGCATCGATCTGAGGCAAAAAGAAACAAAAGAAGTAGAGGAGATCCTCGCCGACAGGGTTAGGAAGATAGGAAAACCTGTACGGACGATTCGTGAATTCCTTGTCAAATGGAAGAATCTTCCTACAGAGGAAACCAACTGGGAACGCGCCGAAGATTTGAACTCCGCCGCCACCCACATCGCTAGGTTTGAAAGTAGTCGGTTGACGGGGTCGTCAACCAATTAAGTGGGGGAGGATGTCACGGTCATGCTCGTCCAGGGCGTGTTGCCCATGGCTGCATGCCTATGGCAAGCCAAACCTTTGTCATGTCTTTTCATTCTAGTGTTTTTACTTTTGTAGTTCTAGGGCGTATGACGCCTCAAAAATATCATGTCTAGGCCTACCAGACATGAAATGCCTCAGAATGTACTATAGGGGGATATGACTAGTTGTCAACTTCTCTCTACCCAAGGTTATATATGCTAAGTCGTTGTTATCTCTCTCTTGCTTGCTTATATAACATCTCTTTCAAAAATCTCTCTTTCTAAAATCTCTCTCTATCCTCGTTTTCAAAAACCTTCTTTCAAAACCGAGGCTAGAGGCTCGATCATACGTCGCTTGGCCGTAGGCGACGCAAGAACAAATTGGCTTAGCTCACTTGTCGTTGGAAAGTGAGTGCCGCACAATCGCTAGTCCGCTGCCTTTAAAAGTGCGATTGTGTCACCATGCGCGGGGCATTTTCTGCAGTCACGAGTTAGCATTTCGGTTTGGGTCGGGTTAACAATTCAGGTTGGACAACGGGTCAGCCAGTTCAATGGGTTGCAAATCAGATCAAGTCGATTGACGGATCGCGGGTCGAATAGGGTTGCAAAGGTCGCGTGTCACCATTACTCCACACCGCACATGACACATTGCTCCATGCAAGCTTCATCACAAATCCCTCACTTGTCCAATGCATTTCTTCTCTCGCTGGTTGACACGTGGCTCGCCGGAGTCATTTCTCTTTCCTCCTGTCACACGAAAACCCGAATTTGATTAGTTTTTCCTACTTTTCTCATTTTCATATCTTTTAATCTAGAATTCGATTGATTTCTTCAGCAAAGTTGTAGATTGTAATACAAACTTCATCATGATATTTTTCTTGAATTTTGCACATCATCCCACACTAAATTATGATGGTTCAAAGTAGGTTCCTTCACTTCCCTAACATTCTTGGAAGAACTTTCGGAACTCTATCGTCAGACCAGAATTTCGGCTAGGTTTCTTCACGAATCCTATAGAGGATTCCCCTAAGATGAACATAGGCTCAAATATGAGGGAAAACGCTCAAGATCTTACCTCACGAATCTTCTCAATTTTCTTGATGGAAAATAGGAACCCGACCTCTCGAAACCTCCATTTCCTTTCAAGGAGAAGTCGTTGCGTATAAGTCTTGGCCGAAATAACTTTGACGATGGTTTTTTTATGAGATATCTGGTGGCTCCTTTCTTCTCTCAACTTTTCTCTCTCGATCTTTTTTCTTTTTTCATGTATTCTGATAGGGTTCTCCTTGAAACCTACAATGGCTTGAGGGGCAAAAGGACTTATTTGCTCCTATGGATTCTGACCTCTTTTTTATTTATTTAAGTGTTACATCTTTCCTGTATCTCGATGCTAAAGGATATTCAAGCATTTTGTTTCGGTCTATGTCACGAAGTTGTGGGTGGCTCCAAAGTCGACAATAGTGTTTTTGGCCACTCTATGATTATCCTAGGCCTTGATATACATAAGACCATGTTTCATTGGCTCTTCTATCTCTTCCACTCTCTTCTAAAGAGCAGACAAGTACTTTACTTCCCCACGTGAGGGTGCTCAACATTTTCTATTGACGTTATTTCTACTTCTACCGTCTCATACTCAACTTCTGAATTCGCTCCTAGTTTTGTTTGGAAGGCATATAATGACACCTTTTTTTGGCATTCTGATGTTTGATGGGCCCCTTTGTATATGAAGCAAGACGAGGGGCCTCTGATTTGACTATGACTTTTAGGCTATGAGGTTTCTGTCATGGAGTCTTACCTCTCAGTTGGGAGGACTCGCATTCCTCTTACTTGTCTTCAAGTCTGTCACTTCCCCCACCTTTGGGGGAGTTGGGTCGGTAATTCTTATTTCCATCACTTGCAGACTCTTAGTTCCACCCTATCTCTTGCGTTGATTGATACTGAGATCAAACATTCATTCAACGATAGCATAGACTCTGGAAAGGTCTTGAACTCTTTGTTGTTAGAGCTTTGTTTTTGCCCACAGCTTCAACCCCTCAACAAAACTGAAGACCTACATATCACAAATATTTAACATAAGCCTAGAAAACTGCTTAATATAGTCTCGGATCTACCCGTATACTTCATTCCGTATTGCAATTATCTTAACATTTTATGGAAAGAACTGAGAGCGGATTTCTTTTTCAAGTTATCCAAAGTGTCCAAAGTACATTGACCATCTTGAATGTCCATGTACTTGGACCTCCATCACAACTTTGAATTGTCGGCTAGATGCATTATTGCCAACGTGACCTTCACTTCTTCTACCAGGGTATTTGTGGCTCGAAAGTACTATTTGAGGTCAAAGATAAAGTTCTCTAGAGTCTTGACATCTCGAACCCCACAGAAGAGCTTGGGCTCCAAGACCTTTATCTTATGAAATTGTACTACACCCTCATTTGGAGTTTGGTTCCCTACCCCACCTCGCTCTCATGTTGAGATTTAATATGGCTCTTAGATCAGCCACTTCAGACCACTCCAAGGGATGCTCTCAAATCTTCAAACAAATATGAGACCATCTAACGATTGTTTGTTGGGCATTGTCTAAGCTCTCGAAGCATTCTTCCATTTGGGCAATAAAGCCCGTCAAGCTATCTCTACACTTGAAGCCACCAATAGTTGTGACAATATATTCCACTCAAATCAGAGTGAATGTTTTTCTCTCTCTATTTGATTTTTTGTTGAGAAAAATCTGTTGTTGGCTATTAAATAACACTCGTATTAACAAATTAGTAAAGTTAATTTATTAGTTTATAAAATTAAAATAAAAGCAAGGGCCTCAATACTTCATGCCCCCCATTCTCCAATCGGTGGTCTCAGTCCCTCAGAAACGTGAACGTCGGAATCGGGCTCTCCACTCTCCATTCGCCCCCACCGCCGCCGCCGCCTTCGGAGTCTAAGGTCTGACTTATTGCTCTTCGCCGCAGGAAGATGGAGTCCTCCGTGTTAGCGGTTGAACTCATTGTTTCCTATAATTTCAAGAACAAGAAGCTTTTAGAGGAAGCCCTCACTCACTCCTCCTACGTTGAATCTGCCTCCTATCAGCGCCTTGAGTTCATCGGCGACTCTGCTATTGGCCTCGCTTTTACCAATTACTTTTTCCTTGCGTATCCCGACCTCCAGCAGGGCCAACTCTCTTTACTTAGGGCTGCTAACATAAGCACCGAGAAGCTTGCTCGCGTTGCAGTCCGCCATGGCTTGTATCACTATGTTCGGCGCAAGGCTGTCGCTCTCGATGATAAGGTTTTCGATTTCACCTTCGGTCTTTGTTTCTTTCCTTTTTGTTTGTGACTAGCAGCCTTTGATTTTTCCCTGATTTAACTCTATTTAGGTTTTTTTTTTTTTAATTGTATAGGTTAGAGAGTTCGTCGATTCTGTCGCCCTAGAAAACAACTCAGTTCCGTATGGTGGGTTAATGAAGGCTCCTAAAGTTCTTGCTGACATTGTAGAATCTGTGGCTGGTGCTATCTATGTAGACGTTAATTTTGATCTTCAAAGACTGTGGGTGGTAGGTTCATGGGTATATTTTTGAAGTATAATTTCTATTTCATTACTAGTCGAGCACCGATTAGTTTTTGTTTTTGATCTTTTGTAGATAATTAGGGGTTTGCTAGAGCCCATCTATACTCCTGAGGATCTAGAGGTAGAACCCCAACCTGTGACTGTTCTCTTTGAAGTTTGCCAAAAAAATGGGAAGCAAGTTGACATCAAGAATTGGAGTAACGGTTCCAAGACTGTTTCTAGTGTCTTTGTTGATGGTACTTTTGTTGCATCGGGTTCTTCAACACATAAAGAAATTGCAAGACTAAATGCTGCCAGAGAAGCTCTCGCCAAATTGTCCAAAACTATGGATATCAATATTCGAACGGCTGTAACTATTGACGGTATTGATGAATCTTTTGAAATTGAAGGGGCAAAGCAGAAATTACATGATTTTTGTTGCAAGAAAAAGTGGCCAAAACCGAATTACAGGTATAATATTTTAGATGTTGCATAACTTCCATTACTCAGACTCTGAATTAGGAGGCAGTTTATCTTTTGTAATTGTAGATTTTACATTTACAAGCCTGCACTCCAAGTTAAATACTTGCTTATTGAGTTCTCAAGTAGTTTATGATGAAATGCAATTTTTTTAAATCTTCGTATCTTAATATCTTCGTCAAACTACTTTCATTCTCTCTGTACATGGAAATTTTATTTCTTCTCAAATTTTAACATTCTTTTTAGTGGTCATTGCTCATTTGCTGATTTGTTATTACATCTATACACTGATTTGTTTAAAATATTTGTCTCACATTCTATTGAATCTCCCCGGTGCATTATGTTGGATGAAAGTCCCACACATGCTAATTTAGGGAATGTACATTAACATGAGGCCTTTTGGGGAATCCCAAAGCAAAGCCATGATAGCTTATGCTCAAAGTGGACAATATCATACCATTGTGGAGAGTCCCGTGTTCAACTAACATGGTATTAGAGCATCTAACACATTATAGTGACCAATTAGATGTATTAAATTGTATGATTAAAGCTAAAGACCTGTTGTGAGTTTGATGTGAATGACAGTTTTGGATTGTTGTTTGTATTATCTCTGAGTCCGATTTGTGGGTAATAAATAAAAACAGAGCTAACAGAGAGATCAGTCACTTACCATATAGTTCTGTGACCATCTTTTTTCCCTTCCTCATCCTCCTTTTTCGGATATGTTGTAGCACTAAATACTATATGGGTTTTTTTTCACCTGCAGTACTGAGAAGGATTTTGGACCTTCACATGATAAGAGATTTACTTGCTCCGTTAAAATTTCCACTTCTTCTGGGATGCTGTATATGGTGGGAGATGAGAAGTCAAGAGTAAAGGATTCAGAGAACTCTGCGGCCTCTATGATGATTCGTGCTTTACAGGAGAAAGGGTATCTCTAATGCTTTATTTATTCAATTGGACAGAATCTAGCATATTTCATGTCCAACTATTGGATCAGTTAGGAAAAATTCCTTTTCATCTTTTTTTTTTCTTTATTTTATACTTATTTATACAGGTAGATATCTTGTGAATCCATAGTCTAGTTGCCTTTCTGAGCAAAAACTTGTATTAAATTCAGTATTCATTCATCGAAATGTAAAATTCAAGCCGACCAGTTTAGGTTGTCATGATGCAGTGTAAACCGATTGATATCGGGTCTGCTAGGTACATGTTATTTTAGAATAGGGATATTAGTGTAGATGGATGGTCGTAATTTATAGTATCAAATTTGGAAGATGAATTAGTTTTACAGAGTACATGGGCCTTCCATGATTTAAAAGATTAATTTGTTAACAGTTTGCAACTTTTGATTTTTAACCATCAACTTTGAATTTTGAATCCAATCATATGCATATGATCTGTGGACCCTTCCTGTTTGAAGTTTAGATTTTGTTTCAAGTTCTTTTGAATTTTTAAATTAATTTTACATCACTTGTCTTTCTCATGTATATCGTCAACACACCTCATTGATCTTCCATTGATGCTGAAAGATTTTTATTTATTTGTTTGTTTGTTCTTCCCAGATTGGTTAGTCGAGCTTTTCTCTGAATTCTTATATCTTCTTTTCATACGCTTGTTCACCCTTTTTGTTGGGGTTAAAAAACCGTTTTAGCCCCTAAACTTGTAAGGTTACCATTATAATTTAATTTGTGAACTTTAGTTGTAGTAATGTAACTTAAAATTAGTTCTTATATTTTAAATTTTGTGTAACAATTTAATCATAAACTTTAGTATGTAATATGAATCTTTCTATTTATTTGGCTTGCATGCTTAATTATTGAAATTAACTTTGTAAACCTTTTGATTTAATCTTTATAATTTAAATTTTGTAGCAATTTAAAGTGAAATTTTCGTGTCAATTTTGATTGTGCCACTACTTAGTTTATTTAATTCAAGAACACCGGTAATCTCTCTAATCAAATTTTCATTTCACATGTAATCTCTAAGCAAATTTTCAGTATAGGAACTCTCATTTATGATATTATGGTTATGCAAGTTCCAAATAAGGATCCATGATTGGCTTGAGATCCTCAAGAAACTGTTGTGCGTCGAAAGTGGAACACCAATGAATGAATTATATACATGGAGACACCAAGACACCAATGAACGAAATTATACAGGGAGACACCAAGATATTTACGTGGTTTGAAGAGAAGAAGTCCCCCTACATCCACAGTAGCAACTAATCACTAATCAAACAAAGCGTTTCAAATGAATACCTCACTGTCACAGTACAAAAACTCTCACCAAAATGTCACTCAAGAAATACAATGTGACAAAACTCTCCCAAATCCCCAATACCACTAGTTAGGAATGAGGGAGAAATCTCTCATTCTATTCCAATCTCTCATTTTATTCCCGTACTTACTATTATATAACATTACATAATCAAATCTCGAATATGACTAATAAATACTAAATCTAATTCAAATAACCCAATCAAATCTAATCCAAATAACCAAATCAAATCAAAACTTATGACAATTTACCACAAACCCAATCAAATCTAATTCAAATAACCAAATCAAATCAAAATTTATGATAATTTACCACAATCTCCCCCTTGTCACCGGTGAAATGAAATCTCTCATTCTATTCTCGAATAAAATTAGCTATTAGTTATTATATACTATTATATAGCATTACAAAATCACTCATTCTATTCCCGTGCATTACAGAATCTCTCATTCTATTTCGTATTATATAGCATTACAAAATCTCTCATTCTATTCCGAATAAAATTGCTATTATATAGCATTACAGAATCAATCTCTCTCATTCTATTCGGAATAAAATTAGCTATTATATAGCTTACATAATCAAATGATAAATCTCATTCAAATAACCAAATTAAATCTAATCCAAATAACATGCATTAAATCTCAATAATTATGAAAATCTATAACCAATCTCCACCGTCACAAGATCTCTGATAGCTGATTTGGTTTGTTGATAACTCATTTAGTTAGATCTCCCCGTTGATATTTGTGGATTCATATTCTCTTGCCAGTGTAAGCTATTCGGCTTCTTAAATTTATTTGCGGATTTATATTCTCTTGATAGTGTAAGCTATCCAAGCTCTGAAGAGCATCTTTGTAACCGTTGGGAACTCCATCAATCATAGAGAAAACATATGCTATCGTATCATCAAACCTTGCAGGTTTTCGAATTTCCCTTCGTGGTCTATTCTTGGCGATGGACTCAGATTCCTCCTTATTTACAGGGCTTTGCTCCTCAAGGCTTGCTCTTGTTCTAAGACGTCAGAGTTATTATACGTGATCAATAGGTTATTCAGTAGGAGCAACCATATCAGGAGAGAATACCACCTTCTCCACCTGCTTCAATGCTTCGTCATTATTTTCAATTTTCTGCAAAAACATTCTAGACTCATCAAATGTCACACCTCGACTATTAACAATCTTACTTGTTTCTGGACACTATAACCTATAGCCCGCATTTTTTACTCTAGATACAGCTTTGAGTCTGTCACATGATATGTCACATGATAATAAGCAGACACCCAAACACATGCAATTTATCATAATCCTGAACCTCTGTCTGAGTCTGAACTCTGGAACCTAAACCTCTCTCTGAGTCTAACAATTGGGGTTGTTTTTCGCGACCAAAGAAAGATCCGCAAGAATATCTTTCTATTCAGCCCACACACATCCTCCACCCTCCTCCTTCTTTACTAGAACGGGATTGGCAAGCTATGCCGGGTAGTAGACTTCTCGGCCTTCATAGGACACCCAAACACGTGCAATTTATCATAATGTCACATGATAATAAGTAGGACACCCAAACACATGTAATTTATCATAATCACTAATAGGAGTATCTGACTATACCTCAAGCGAAGTTTTCCCACCATTTCCAGAAACAGGTAAACGATTCACCAAGTGAACTGCATAACTGAGAGCCTCAGCCCAAAAAGCCTTGCTTAATCCTGCTTAAGACAATATGCATCGAACCTTCTCTATTAATGTTCGGTTTATTCTCTCAGCAACTCCATTTTGTTGTGGCTTATCAGAAACAGTGAAGTGTCGAACAATCCCTTCATCTCGACATATTTTAAGGAATGGATCATAAGTATATTCTTCACCATTGTCTAATCTCAGCTTTTTTATTTTCTTGTCCGTCTTATTCTCTACCATTTTTTTCCACTCGAAAGATTTGAAGAACCTCGTTTTTGTGCCTCATGGGATACATCCAGACTCTTCTCGGGTAGTCATCAATAGAGGTGACAAACCACCTCTCTCCTCCCAATGAGACATTCTTCGTGGGACCCCATACATCAGTGTGAACATAATCCAAAATGTCCTTTGTTTGGGGTATAACGGTACCAAACTTCACATTTTTTTTTGTTTACCAAATATACAATGTTCACATAAATCAATTTTACCAGTTGTGGCACCCTTTAAGAACTCATTGGTTCACCAATGTCTGAAGCGCCTTCTCACCAGCATGCCCATGTCTCATGTGCCTTAATTTCGATATGTCTTGTTCTTTCAAACTTGCCACAGCAGCATGTCCAATTATTGTGGTTATGTTGAGGTAGTATATGCTACCTCTTCTAGTTCCTTTAATTGCCACCAAAGCTCCACGAGCTACTTTCAAATTCCCTCCTTTCAAAATGATATGATAACCACTCGCATCCAAAACGCCAAGGGAAATCAAATTTTTCTTCAAGTCAGGGACATACCTCACATCATTGAGTTTTCGTATAACCCCGTCAAACATCTTGATTTGTACTGAGCCAATTCCCGTCATCTTGCAAGTACTATCATTGCCCATATAGACAACTCACCATTGAACTCTTTGAAGTCCAAAAACATCTCTCTGTTGGAACACATATGATAGGAGCACCCAGAATCAAGAATCTATTCACTGGTTTGGCTGACTGATAAGGAGTTCGTCAAGGCATTATCTGTATCAGTGTCGTCATCTCTAACCACATTGGACTTTGACCCCTTCTCTTTTAAGATCGGTCAATCTTTCTTCCAATGGCCTTTCTGTCGACAATATGCACACTCATTTCTATGAAGTTTTCTCCAATGATCAAATCTACCTCTCGACTTTGATTGGGACTTTCCATGTTCGCTTTTTTTCCAATTAGAAGTCCTTCCACGAGCCGTGAGAACATTTGAGCTAGAATCTTGATATGCCTCCTTTTCCTTCTTTCGCACCTCATTCTTCATCAAGGCATTTGAAGCATCTTCAAAATCAATATCATAGACTCCATGCAGTAGTGTGGTTACTAAAAACTCGTAGGACTCCGACAAAGAATTTAATAACAACGTCTTGTCTTCGTCATCAATCTTAACATCAAGATTAAGCAAATCAGTGATGATTTTGTTAAAATCATCCAAATGCTCAACCATTGATATACCTTTCTTGTAGTCAAAACGGAAGAGTTTCTTATTCAAATAGAGTTTATTTTCCACACTCTTTTGCGTATATTTCGCCTCAAGCTTGTCCCATAGTTCTTTCGCCATGGTTACCTTCATAAATGGATCCTTGCCAATACAGGATCGAATAATTTCACAAGCTTGCCGATTTAATTTCGTCCATTCTACTTCTATCATGTCTTCAAGCATCACCTCTTGGAGAGAAGCATCAAGATCTTGCATGACCAGCAAATCGTTAACTTCGCCTAGCCAAACACCAAAATTATTGGTTCCATCAAATTTCTCTACTTCGAGATTAGAACTCAAAAACCTCGATCCACGTCGTGATTTAATTCTAGATGATTCTACCATTTTCAAGGAAATAAGCATGATTGTGAGCACATCTAGTGGTCGATGAGGCCAAAACTTTCACAATACCTCAAATACCACAATCTGGCTCTGATACCACTTGTTGTGCGCCGAAAGCGGAACAAATGTACTCACAACACCAATGAACAGAATTACACAAGGAGACACCAAGATATTTACGTGGTTCGAAGAGAAAGTTCCCCTACATCCACGGGTAGCGACCAATCACTAATCAAACAAAGCGCTTTAAGTGAATACCTCACTATCACACTACAAAAACTCTCACCATTATGTCACTCAAGAAATACAATGTGACACACAAAACTCCCCCAAATACCGATACCACTAGTTAGGAATGGAGGGAGAAATCTCTCATTCTATTCCCGAATAAAATTAGCTATTAGCTATTATATACCATTACATAATCAAATCTCCGATAGGACTAAATCTTATTCAAATAACCAAATCAAATTTAATCCAAATAACTCAATCAAATCTAATCCAAATAACCAATCAAATCTAATCCAAATAACCAAATCAAATCAAAACTTATGACAATTTACCACCGAAACATATTATGATCTCTATAAAGACTTAAGCAAACTATTATGACAAGTTCACATGTTCACGACTTCGGGTTAGGACTTATGTCATAGTCATGCCTTAAGAGTAACCTTTGGAACAAGAATCCAAGAATCTATGAGACTAGGAAAACACTCCCAAGGACAAGTACCAAAAAAAGAGTCACACAAGCCCTAAGCCCACTAAGACTTCAAGACATGATTAGTAAAAGACGAAAATATCCCTTGCGGTCACTTTATTTACTTAAAATAAAAATCTGAGAAATATACTTAAAATTACAAAAATGACATTTTGTCATTTATTCTTAATATTTCCTTTGCAAACCTTTTCCAAAAGACCTTGTTGGAGCATTGAAACCACTTACTTTAACTACCTTATTCTTGCTCGAGTATCTCAGTCATACGCGAAAATTTCCGCTTCTCGATCATTTAATTAAACTTTAAAATGTTACCTCTATTTTAATATCTAAAATCTTCAAAAAAGGGAACCATATGAATGGTCATTTATAGCTTTCAAAATAAATCGTGAACCACTTACTATTAATTGAAAATTCATGATCACTATCTAAATTATAAAATAAAATTGAAAAAAATACTATTTTAAAATCCAAAAATACAATAAAACCTCTCTAACATGAGATTGAACATTCTAACCAACCAGCCTAAAATTTGCAACCCATCTCAAAGCAATTGAAGCTCCACTTGAATATGTTGGTACTATGTTCATAAATGAAACTTGACTTGTCTGATAAAGTATAAGTTGCAATTGAGTTCATTCAATGCAACTTTATTTGTTGTCATCTTGAAACAACATGCAGGGGTAAAATATCATCGTTCACCTTGAAGTCTTTATAGCATGAATTCTATTTTATATTCGGCTTCAGTTTGAAGAGACAATTTACATGTTGCCTATAGCTCTACTAGATATTTGTTTCTTATAGGAATTCTCACGAGATAAAAAGAAAAAATGTATTTGGTCCCTCGTATATTCTTGAGTTATAGAAGAGGTGCCCTCCTTTTTGCTACTTTTTTTTGTTTAAGATCCCTTTGTTGTTTGAAAAGAAGAGAGATTCTTAGTTAGCAACAACAAATAATGCAAAAACTTGGAGTTAATATTTATGTTAAGGTAGGTATGGGTTAGAAGGGCAGGCATGTAGCATGTCAGGTTTGCTTAAATTTTGTGAGTTTCCAATTTCCTTATATCACTATCAAGTGTTGTTGATATGCATGTCCTTTTGTTTGAAGGGAGAATATCTTAAAGTCTTTTCACCTTTCCTTAAAGTGCTTTTCAAAAGTTGCTGCCTCTCTCAGATGTAAGACCCCAAGAAATCTCGTGAGATGCTCTTCTACTTCATTTTAAGATTATCAGCTTCTAGTTCATCACATGCTTTTCCTAATCTTTGCCTATATCAAGTTTGTTGATATATCATATTTTAACTGATTTCGTTAATAGTAGTTCATCGCTAGTAAATATTGTTTTCTTTGAAATTTGTCCTTTGGATTTTCCCTTGATGTCTTAAAACGCGTCACAAAGGAAGGTGGATTGGAGAGTCGCACATCGATTGGAGAGAGAAACGAGTGCGAACGAGAACACTGAACGAAAACATTCTTTATAAGGATGTAGAAATCTCTGCCTAGTAGACGCGTTTTTAACACTTTGAGGGGAAACCCTAAAGCCTAAAGCCTAAAGAGGACAATATCTACTACGGTGAGCTTGAACTGGTACAAATGGTATCAGAGCTAGACACCGGGCAGTGTGGTAGCGAGGACGTTGAGCTCTAAAAGGGAGGTAGATACCAAACGATGTGTCAGCAAGGATGCTGGCCCCGAAAGAAGGTGGATTGTGGAGTCCCACATCGATTGGAGAGAGGAACAAAATATTGTTTATAAGAATGTGGAAATCTCTTCCTACTAGATGCGTTTTTAGCTCAGAAAAGACAATCCTACGTGATAATTGAAAGCATGTCAACCCAAAAATATGCATCTTTACTCATATTCATTTCATCCATATGCTAAGTTATTATGTTAAATGATTTATCCCCAAACACTGTAAATGCACTAAAATAGAAGTGATTTTGGTAACACGAGTTAATTCAAAAGTAAAATAGAAACACAATTCAATATACAAACCCTTCAATTTTAGTTTTATTCTTCCAAGACTCCTCTTTCTGCATCTCCAACTGCTTATAGAAATTCGCAATAAAGGTCTCAGCTTGGGCAAACAACTCTTGCCCATTTCCGCCGCCGCCGCCGCCAGAAGCTTCCTCTTCCGCCTCCTCACTGTCGCCGTCTCCGATGAAGAAAATGGTGGAAGCAGAGGGACACTTGTTCAGAGATTCCATTTTGGGATTGGGAGGGGGAATGTTGTCGGAATGGGGGTTCTCCAAAGCCCTGTGGTTCTTGGCGGAGGTGTCAGGGGAAGGGGTGTTGGGGCTGTGACCATTATTCGGGAAGGCAGAGGAGAGAAGGCCAAGGATGAGGAGGTTGAAGATGAAGTAGAGATATGTGGGTCTAAGGGATGAGGAAAGAAGAGGAGTGATTAGAAGAAGCGCGGTGAGGCCCAAAAGTAGAACAATTTCGGACTTCTTGAACCTGTTCATGGCTTCTCATCCTCACCCAGCTGCTGCTAAATCATCCTAAAATGATACTAAAACTGATTACAGAGTTGTTGCTGTGGAAAACAGAGCAAAGCTTTTGGCCTATTTATACACACAACATAATCACTTCGGTATTATTTTTTTTGGCGTATTTTACAAATCTTATCCATTATTTGCTTGTGTTTGCATGTTTCCCGCTCAACTGTTTTGTTTGTGGTTTCTAATTTCTTTTCGTTTTATTTTTTTCTTCATGAATGTAACAATACTTACCAAATAAAATAAAATAAGTTAATTAATTAATTATTTTAAATAAATAAATAAAAACTGATTTTTCATCCCCAAAATATCTCAAGAAAAAAAAAATACTTGTGAAATAAAAATTAAGGATGGATACACGGAAGTGAATTTTGAAATGTCCCAAGGCAAGAAAGTATAGTATCCATTAAACTTAAGTATGAACACATTTAAGTGTACTTTTGGTGTCAATTATTGTTGCCTTCAAACCTTGTATAGGTTATCTATGACTATGAATACCTAGCTCTACATGTTAGGGTTGATTGACTCACATGTGTACCTTCGGTGATTAAGTAAGGATAGACTAATTGCACACCTAGATTGGTAAGTCTAGAAATATGACCTTTGTTTTATTAACATGACTAAGTTAAAGGTACGACTCTAGTACAACAAATCTCTATAGTATTATGATATTGTTCACTCTGAACGTAAACTCTCACTCCATTCATTTTACTATCCTTGTTTTGCATTAATTATTTTGTCTGAGTTATTAACTTTTTAAAGATGATGTTATTTTGAGCTGTTTATTAAATTCAATTTCAAATGTCCCTTCCGATTTACATATTTTACATACTTATATAAAAGTCAAACCATTACAATAAATTTTTAGAATATAAGTTTAGAAAAAAAGTTATATTAAAAAACTTACAAATTTAGTTCAGAAATTTATTGAGTACTTGATCTCAATATTTGTGTTTAAACTACCTATATTTAGAATATAACCTAAAATATTAGTCCATACACTTCAATTTGTATTAAATTAGTACTTATTTGTATCAAACAAAATATTATTTACGTATAATTTATTGAAAAAAGAAAATCAAAAGTACACAATATTTTTTTTAGTTCAAAATTTTCACTCAAATTACTTATTATTCTTGAGAAAAAAAGTAAAACAATATATTAAAATATTCAGAAAAAATTAGTATGACATATATATGTTAAAAATAAAGCTACAACTAGGAAAGAAATTCTAAAATAACAAAATTAATAAAAAAAAAAAAAAATTAAAAAGGTTTGAAAAAGTTTTTAAAATCTAAAAAAGAAAAAAAAATTGAATAAATTCCTAAACAAGTTCAAAAAATTAAAAGATAAAAGAAAAAATCAAATGGGTTTTAAATAGAAAGCCATAAACTAAAAGAAATTGGATACAACTTGTTCTAAGCTAAGAGAGTAGATCCATCTTGGTAAAAGGATTCTATAACATATAGTTCAAGGTTGACATGGCCAGTAAGAAATATGAAGCAGTGCTACCAAATTCGAGTTCAGCCGTCTCCAACTAAACAGAGACACACCCTGACAAAAGTTCAAGATCATCCAAGTTTAAGATTTAGGGTTTAAGGTTTAAAGTTTAAGCAATCATTCAACTATCCTTAAACTGAAAAACTCAGCAAATCGTACTCGCATTTCTCTGCTAGCGAGCGGGATCAAGCCATTCGCCTAGTAGCAAACTTAAAACTCGCCCCCATTATAATCTTAGTAATTTGTTTAAACAAAATCATCCTAGAAAAGCATGTATAAAATGTCGAAACTTACAATGGTGGCATTTCTTCACCATCCAAGTAGCAAGAGTTTCACGAGCGCCATCCGAATATATAGACCATTCTTTGCTTGTCGGAAGTAGGCAGCCCTCGGATCCTCGTCTACATCAACAGTGATCTGCAAAATAACGTATAACTTGTAGTAATGACATGTTTGAAAATAAATGTTTGAGAATACTTGTTATTCATCTTTGTTACCTCGTCGAGCCGAGGGAGGGGGTGCATGACCACAGCATGTCTCTGCATCACTTTTAACACATTCTTATCCACAATATACTTGCCTCTAGCTTGTTCATACAGATCAATCCTCTCCCCAAATCTTTCCCGCTGAATACGAGTTTGATATACCACATCACACTCGGACGCAACTTCCATCAAGTTCTCACATTCTTCCCATTTCACACCTTGTGATGACAAATACTCTTTTATATCATCCTAGATGAACAAACAAGTTCTACGATTAGAAGATCTTAACCTCACTAGTTACTTCCTACAGATTTTCCTTCAACGATTTACCATAAAATACCAATAAGTAAAGCAAAATCAGTTTATCCGGTAATTATTTCTCTAAATATTGCTTCCCAATATCATGGTACAACAAAGAATGTCAGCCGATAGACAATACTGTCATATTTTTGCTTCAAAAGTTACCTTCATTTTTACAACATCTGGAGAGACGAAGTATATCTTCACGTCTTGATACTTGGCGAGCAAATATGCAAGTGACCGTACAGTTCTACCATTGGCAAGATCTCCCACAAGCCCAACTTTAATTCCATCCAGTTTTCCTATCTCTCTCTGAATAGTATATACATCTAGAAGAGCCTGCCAGAAGAAGGTCAAGGGTTAAAAAAAAAACAAAAGCAAAAACAAAAACAAAATAGATGCAGATATCCGTCATAGCAGAATATTACGAACAGCATTATTTTCAAGTTCTTGCAAAACTTAGCAAAAGAAGCTATGGAGTCTGAATCCATACTTCCTTTTCTGATGTTTTTTTTATATGACCCTCAAAATGAATCAAGTACCTCATTCTTTTATCATATATTCATGGTAATCAGTGGTTCTCATTGGAATCAAACGCAATGAAAGATCAACATTCAAACACTTGTTTGAACTCTTATACAAAATTCAGCAAATCAAGCAAATACAGATGATAGGAGATAAAGTCATATTTATTTAGTGGCTGTTAATAACAATAACCCTTAGTTGATTCGTTTCTTTAAGAAAATATTTGTAACAATTGAGTCGATTCTTTAATAATTTTGCAAGTACTATGGCACTTACTATTTATATTGCTTAATGGAAGCAGAAAAGTGGTATATAATTAGTAATTTGTCAATATCAACTTTTCTTGTGAGGACGAAACTCGGTGAAAATTTTGGACATCAATAATCTTTCGAATGAACATACTCATTTCAAATTTCTACCATTCATGCTGTACTCCGTCACCAACAAGCATGCTTATAACACTTCCTTATCATTTACACTTATATGTTACGTATTCATACAACCATTATATTACAAGACTAAAAAAGGAGCTGACAAAACCTGAGTGGGATGTTGTCCAGGACCATCACCAGCATTAATAATAGGAATGCCAGCAGTTGCGGCAGCTTTCTTAGCAGCACCACTTTCAAAATGCCGCATTACAATTATATCTGAGTAGCCCTCAACAGTTCTGATGGTATCTGCAATCAAGTGCATATAAATTACAAGTAAACTACCGTAGGAAGGTGAAGAAAAGGAGGTGAAACAATTCAATCACCTTCGAGAGTCTCTCCTTTGGCTGCTGAAGAAAACTCCCGCGCATTTTCAGTTGTCAACACCTCCCCACCTAACCTTTTCATGGCAGATTCAAATGAAAGCCTAGTTCTAGTTGAGGGCTCATAGAACAGGGTAGCCATCAAATATCCCTTGAGCATTTGGCTTTTAGATGAACTTTTTTCAATCTTTTCCATATCATGTGCAACATCGAAAATATCATTGAGAATCTCTCTATCAAATTGCTGAGATTCGATCACATCATCAAGCTCAAACTTCTTGCTTACAAAGGGAGAAAGTGAATTTTCAATTTCCACAGCACGGCACAGGATTTCATTCCTCATTGGAGATTTCTGAATATGTTCCCAGTTTGATGAATTCTCGTTATGTGAAAACTTGGCACTTGTTAGGAACTTGGTTTTGGAGTACCCAATCCGGGAGTAGGATGAACATAAGTTACCGTACATATAGCCCTTGCAGCGTTTTATTGCTGTTTCGGTGGACGCATGCTCTTGCAATGAGTATGTCAGAAGGGATGATGAAGCAGCCATTTTAATATCCAAAATATCCTGGATAGGCTCAAGTTATAGTAAAATAAGCCTCCTTATTTAATCGTCTTTGACATAGCCAACTAGCATGGAATATATCAAATAATAAATGAAAAAAAAAAAAAATTGTTCACACAGCATACAAAAGCATTACTACATACGTCTGCAAGTCTGCCTTACAGAAAAACAGATGCAGTGAGGTAAAACATGGCGCAGGAGACTATTATAACAAATAAGCTACCTTTACGAATCTCGTACAAATGGCATGCAAAATAAAAAAAAAAGGAGTAGCCCATCAATACGCCCTGGAGCTTATGGAAACTAAGGCATGTTTGGATTGATTTTCAATGAAATGTATTAAGCACTTCAAAAGTTAATCCAAACAAACCTTCTCTAAATTAGAAAGGGATTAGAGAGGTCTATGGCAAAGAGGTCAGCAAAAGAAGACCAAAAAGGAAAAACACTAGGGTTTTCAGGATAAGGCAGCAAAATATAATTTATCCATTTACAAAAGATAGGACGGAGTGTTTCCAAACTCCTCTGGTTCAAATAAACAACAATTTCGAAAATGCAAGCACAGATACTAACAGATATCTGCTGAAATGAGGATTGTTCCGAATCCTCTCTCCATCTCAAACACGATTACAAGTCATCCACGAAAGGAAGCAAAGAGTAAAGAGAAAACAGAAACCAAAGGAACAACACCGAAACAAATCCTTAATAGAATCCATTGAAGTAAAGATGCAATTCACAAGGAATATTAAGAACAATTAGCCTAAAAAAACAAACGATTAGAGAGAAAAAAAGAAGTGAAGAGATGATATGGAATACCTGAGAGTGAAGCGAAGAGTGAGCGGAAAAAGTAGAGGAGAAAACGCAGAGGGAGCGGAGAAGAAAGAGGGAGAGGTAAGGAAGGAAGGGAGAGGAGGGGCGGCCGGAAGCGTTGCGGGTTGGAAGCGGAAATTTTTGAAGAAGAGATGCCGGTGAAGGTGCTAAGGAAGAAACGGGGACGGCCGGAAGCGGATGTTTTGAAGAAAAGATGCCGCTGGTGGGAATGACAAATTTAACAAAATAATTTTTGGAAAATTATTACCAATGATTTTAGAATTTTTTTGTATTTTGTTTTTAAAAATGGTAATTTTTAGCCAAATTCAAGTAATAATAATAATAAAATAAAAAATCATTAAATCTAATCTAAATATATATCCACTAAAATATTACGGCTACCAGATATTGTTCTCTGCAAGCTTTTCATTTTCAACTTCCCCTCCAGGCTTTAAAACACATATGATAGGGAAATGTTTCCATACCCTTATAAATGGTGGTTTGTTCTCCTCTCCAACTAATGTGGGACATCACAATCCACCCCCCTTCGGGCCCAGCGTCCTCGTTAGCACTCTTTCCTTCCTCCCATCGATGTGGGATCGCCCCCAAATCCACCCCTTTGGGATCTAGTGTCCTTATTGGCACAGCGCCTCGTGTCTACCCCCTTTGGGGAACAACAAGAAGGCTGGCACACCTTATACCATTTGTAACGTCTCAGATCCACCGCTAGCAGATATTGTTCTCTTTGAGCACACCTTTGGAAGCGGATATTTTGAAGAAAATATATTGTTTGTGATAATGAAAAACTTTATAACGACTCAACTTTCTAGACTGTTACAGGAAAACTTTAATTTAATTTTGAAAAGATATTTTAAAATAAATACTTGTAATCGTGTACAGACAAGACAAGTCATCAGTAAGTAACCTCTTATTGTGGATACCGTATCGGGAAATCAAACATAGAACCATTAAAAAAACAAGACCAACTCTCATGCACACCGACATGAAATGAGTACTTTCCATGTATACAGATGATTAATTGTAATAAATTATTACATAATACAAAAAAAATAATAATAATAAATAAATAAATAAATAAAAAGATTAAGGAGTAAGAAAATGGCAAAAATGTAAAAAAAATTAATTTTTAATTATAAAGAGAATCTCAATCCATCGTAAGAAAAAGTGTCCAAAAACAATGAGAGAGAATTTATTAGAATATAATAATTGTGAAAATAAATTTTTTCCTTTGAATTTTTCCCTTTTTTCCAAATGGCCAAGGTTACACTTAGGACCTTCGCACGAGGCCATCCAACGACTGAGATTGCCCTGAACTCGTCTGAGATGGTGAGAATAGACGCTCCAAAAATTGCATTTTTACCTCAATTTCATATGGGAATTCACAATAATTCTAGCTAAATTAGAGTCAGTGACCATAGGACTACTGAACGAGAAGTAAAGGACTATCTATCTATGCTTTTAGTTGGAGAAGAAACGCACTAATACCCAAGAAACATGCTGTTATTTGAGGACCTACATACTACCAAACTTCTTCAAACTTATTCCTATACATTCAAAGGGATAGTACCCACATTCTTGCGGAATGGCTCAAGCAAAATAATAATAATAAAAAAAAATAACGTATTTGCTCAATTGAGTTTCGTGAAGTAAGTTATGGACATGTGCGTGTTGTGGCCTTGGGCCTTTTGGGTTGCTTGGTGCATTTTGGGAGTTGATACATCATCAATAGTGTCTAAACAATGTCCCCTCGAGTCTTTTGACCGCCACAGCTCTTCTTACGACTTGAACTCTTCAATCCAATTAACTCATGAATGCATGCAATAACACTCCCGTTTGCTCCAAATACTTGAAATCTACAAATTATACGAACAATCTTGTAAAATTCACTAGAACTACCATAGTTGATCGAACCGGAGAATAATGTCTATTATATGATCAACCAATTGGACCAAAATTAGATGTATTTGTTATTTATTTACTTCTCACATTAATTCTTTGGGCCTAAAAACGGGGACCACTGACCACGCTCCATCTGCTGCTGCGTTCTTCATTTTCATTCTTCTTCTTTCTTCTCTAAGCTCCGGCCTCTGATGGACGAAGTGATCGTAGCAGCCGACGCTTCGTACAGGCCTTCACTTCTCCCCTCAAATCTTCCTCTCCTCTCTGCCTTCCTTTCCTTCGCGCTCGCTCAGTTTCTCAAGCTCTTCACTACCTGGTACTCTCTATTCCATCGTTTCTCCTGCTACTCTTTCTTCTTAATTGCTATCTTATGCTGCTTCTACTTCATGCCTTCCTAATTTGTCTCCAAGGTTAATTTATGAGTCTGTTTGAGATCGTCGGGTTAGGTTTCACTGTGTTTTTGAAAACTGGGCTCTAATCCCCTCAATCAGATTTAGGGTTCTATTACACCCACCTTCTTTTTGAAATTTTGTTGCATTGTAACTTTTTTTAAGCTTCCATTTATGTTTCTGTAACTTCTCTAGCTTGGGTTGGTATCCCACTGTTCTAATCTCTTCAAGGGAATAGATTCTTGTAAAGTTAATGCGATAAACATTAGGTTAATTTTTTAATTTTATTAGAGAACATTTGTTTAAACTCAATTCATGAATTTTAGTTTTGTTCTATATCGGAATTAATTGATTTTGGTTCTTTAGAGTGAATTCAAGTGTGCTTCTTGATGAAACTGGTATGTATCAGATTGTAAAGGGAATCTCTTGATCCTTGAAGCAAGGAAATGAGGGAGGAATGAAATTGTCTCGAAGGGGATTTTGAGGTTCTCACTAGCAGAGAGACAAAATGGAGGCAAAAGTCTAGGGTAAAATGAGTCAAAGAAGGAGATTGGAGGACCTCCTACTTTGATAAAATGGTCAGTGCCAAAAGATCTTGGAACTGTATTTTTCTCTGATGTTGGAGGATGGGAGTGTAGTGATCAAAGATTGTCGTTGAAGAGGATTTTTGGAACTTCTTCTCTACCTTGCATGCGTCTAATGCTATTCCTTACTTATTTGTAGTTGGTTTGGACTGGGACCCCAATTAGCAATGTGGAATGGAATTTCCTTGAACTTACTATTCTAGCTGGAAGAATTGAGGCCACAATGTTTAGTTGCGAGGGGAAAGGTTCTTGGCCTAGTTAGTTTGTCTGTGGCTTTTTTTTTTTTTTTCAAGAGAATTGGGTTTGATAAAGTTTGATTTCTTTTGGTGTTCATTGAACTCTATGGGAGAGGTGTGTGGGATGCAACCATGAACAAAACATCAAAACCTATATTTGCTCGATTTCAAAGAAATTGGATGCTAGGAAAGTCAATAGGTCTATTAGCTTGGTTTCTAGTCTATTAAGGCCACAAATGTAGTTGCTATGGGGTAAGGCTTTTGGTCCAGAAATTTTGTCTATATCTTTCTTTCAAGAGAATTGCAATTTGATCAAATATGATTTCTTTAGGTGTTCATTGAACTCTTTGAGAGAGGTGTGGGGATGCAATCATTAAAAAAAATGTCAAAACCTATATTTCTCTATTTCCAAGAAGTCGAATGCTAGTTAACTCAAGGATCTTAGGTCTATTAGCTTGGTTTCTAGTCTATTAAGGCCACAATGTTTAGTTGCAATGAGGTTAGTCTCTTGGCCAGTTAGTTTGTCTGTGGATTGAGATTTGATAAAATATGACTTCTTTAGGTGTTCATTGAATTCTATGAGAGAGATGTGGGGGTTGCAACCATGAACAAAACGTCTAAACCTATATTTACTTGATTTCAAAGAAGTCGGATGCTAGGGAAGTCAAGGATTGTAGGTCTATTAACATGGTCTCTAGTCTTTAGATGATCATATCTAAAACTTTGGCAAAATGAATGTAAAAGGTCCTCCCAACATTATTTCCCCATCCAGGGTGCTTTTGTGAGTGGGAAACAAATCCGTAACTAGGTTTTGAAAGTGAAAGGCATTTGATAGTATTGAGTCATGAAGGAGGAGAGTGCAATCGTTAATGTTGACTTTAGAAAAGCATATGATCATTTTTTTTTTTTTTTGGAATTTATGGATGATTTTTTTTATGGGAAAGATGGCTTTGCTCCTATGGTTATAGGTAGTGTATCCTCTTTCCCCTTTATTTTCCATCTTTATTGGTATGTTCTAATTCACCTATTGATGAGAGGCGTGTTCAAGTCTCTCATTTACAAATGAAACCATTTTTGTTTTTAACTAAAAAGTATTATTAAGCGAATGAAACAACACCACGAAGGCTATGCTGGGGAACTTCCTCTTTAGACTACACATGCAACCAAACTGCGGTCATGTCCTTTCAGATTTGAGAACATGTGGCTGGACAACCCCTCCTTCAATGTTCTTTTTCTTCGTGGTGGAATGTGGAAAGCCCTAAAAATTGGGAAGGTGTTTGGTTCATGAGGAAGCTGATGGCCCTCAAAAGGACTATTAAATTGTGGAACAAAGAGGTCTCTGGGATTTTAAGGACGAAAAGGAGGTGTTGGCTAGAATTAATGCTTTTGACAACCTTAAAGAGGAGGTAACGTATATGAAACCCAGAAAGAGGAACATTTTTCTTTAAAACTGGAATTTGAGGAGAGTTAGTAAGGAAAGAAACCACCAGTTGGAGGCAAAAAGCTGAAGTGAGATGGGCCAAGGAGGGAGGTTGCAACACTCCGTTCTTGGCGAATGGGCGCAAAAATAAAAATTTCATTGGTTCTTTGGAAAATAATAAGGGGAGGTGCTCAAGGGAGACGAGAAGATCGAGGGGGATTTTTTCTCGAACCTCTATGCGCCAGTTGTCGGGCCGAAGGCCTTTGTTGAAGGCATCAATTGGAATATGATCTCAAAATAATCGGGAAGTAATAAAAGAGGACCTTGCACGAGTTTTTAAGGGGTTTTCTGAAAGAGGGATCTTGGACAACACCCTGAATGAGGCCTATGTTTGCTTCATCCACAAAAAAGAAAGGGCGAATAAGGTTAAAAACTGCAGCCCATCGGTTTCATTACAAGTGTGTACAAAATCATTTCATCAAGCTTAATGGTGAGTTATGTGAACTAGTATTAAGGTTCATCCTTGTTTGTTTTTGCCTGTCTTTATTATTTGTTTTGAGAAGTGTGTTAGGTTAGTGATAACAAAAATTGAAAACAAGGGATTTAACAGAAAACCAAGTTGTATTCTATGTTTTCATTGTTTCTAAATTGTGTTTGGTAGTAAATTTTAAATTTAAAAATATGCCAAATTGTTTCGCTTTTTGGGTCACATGATCCAAATACAATACAAATATTGTTTTGAATAATTAGTTAATTCAATATTATAATTAAAATGAGTTTTTGAGGACTCAAATTTGTAATTTTACAGATATAGGAGACAATTTATTTGATTAGCAACAGATAATAAGTTAACGGAATCCTAGAGCTATACTGGGCTGTTCTTCCTTTGCCGCTTCTTTCTTGTTTCACTGATAATATAATGGATTGTGCAGGTTCAAAGAGAAGAGATGGGATTCCAAAAGGATGCTGGGGTCTGGTGGAATGCCTTCATCACATTCGGCCACGGTAATGTCTCTAGCTGTAGCTATTGGCTTGCAAGAAGGAACTGGGGGACCAGCTTTTGCACTTGCTTTGGTTTTGGCATGCATTGTACGTACTTAACTGCCAGGTCTTGTTCATAATTTGAGTTTAACTTCTATAATGATATCTTTTATTGTTGTTTTCTGTTTGATAATCTCAAACGTTGTATGAATGAATATCTATAATCACGACTCTCCTTGGAAGTTATAAGAAATCTTTAATTGTCCAAAATTTCATCAATTAGTTTTTGGTTCCTTGGGAGATTAAATTAGAGAATTCCATTGTTTTTTGTTTTTTTTTTTTTTGGAATTTCAGTATCGGTACCTAGTACTTTTTATGATATTCAGATCAACAAATTGCCATGATACACCATGTTTCATCATAGGGGATTACATGGTACTTTAGATACAGCAGTGGCAACAATATTTACATAGATCAAATATCTTCAACATACTCTGGCAGCTAAGATGAAGCCTTCAATTGGCATGCGTCTGCTGTCATCAAGGATTTAAATTTTGATGTAAATGAATATGTTAAGATTTCAATTATATAATCTATATTCATATAGGTAATATTCTTATTCGACTTATATATATACACACTACATTTGTATGGTACATTAGAAAGATATCAATTGTATGCCGTAGCTTCCTTGTATGTCATTTGGTTGCTATGAATTAAGTTACTAGTGGGTGGGTGATTTTTATATTCCTTGAATTCCTGAAACTGTTGAAGCAAATAGAATTAATGACTGGTATGTTTTGGTATATCTTGTCCCTCATTACTGCCTTCTTTTTATTTGATCTTTCAATTCTGGAAGGACTCTTTATTGACAGAAATTCAAGACTTGTTTTCTCTATGAACACAAAGACCCATCGTTGCATCTAGAAATATCTCTATTGGTTACTGTTTTAAATTTTGAGAAGCATCCTTGTGCATCCACATGATTCATCCTCTTAGAATGACAAACATGGTCATAGCTCAACTAGCATAAAACATGTTCCCTCAACCAAGTGGGCATTGGTTCAAGTTGATCCATCCTCTTAGAATTATTTCAGAAACTGAAGTTTCAATAAGTTATAATGCCCTGTATGACAGTTATATTTTTTTGAGAAGAGAGACAATTTCATTGATAATGAAATAGGTGGAGAAAACCCCGAAACACCTATAGGTAAATTATGTGAAAGTGTTCTCCAATGAGAAATTAACAAAGAGGTTATAAGTATTAAAAGGGTATTTACATTTACTCCAAAACATCGCATGAAACAGAAGTAAATCCATAAAGCAATTAAAGGAATCTCAGTATCTCGGAAAATTCTGATATTCTGTTTGTCCAGAGAAAGACTATTAAGAGCCAACCGTAGCTGCCAAAATTGAAGCAAGAAAATAAAAGATGGTGTTAGGCAAATGTATGGACCAGTCGAAAGCAGCGAGAATAATATCCCAGTATCTAGAAGTAAAATACAGCGAGCAAATAGGTGACTAGGATTCTCTGAAACTGCGGAACACATAACACACCAAGATGGAAAAAGGTTGATGTATGACATTCTCTGTTAATCTGCTAAGACACACAAAGGCTAAAATGAAGACACTCAATTGAGCATCATGAGATATTAATCTGCTAAGACACTCAAAGGCTAAAATGAAGACACTCAATTGAGCATCATGAGATATTAATCTGCTAAGACACTCAAAGGCTAAAATGAAGACACTCAATTGAGCATCATGAGATATTAATCTGCTAAGACACTCAAAGGCTAAAATGAAGACACTCAATTGAGCATCATGAGATATTAATCTGCTAAGACACTCAAAGGCTAAAATGAAGACACTCAATTGAGCATCATGAGATATTAATCTGCTAAGACACTCAAAGGCCAAAGGCTAAAATGAAGACACTCAATTGAGCATCATGAGATATTAATCTGCTAAGACACTCAAAGGCTAAAATGAAGACACTCAATTGAGCATCATGAGATATTAATCTGCTAAGACACTCAAAGGCTAAAATGAAGAGAAAAGGGGAAAGCAGATCACCTTGAAGAATGTCCCGAGAAGGGACAATTTTACCTCTGGCTCTACCATTAATGGTAATCAAATAGTTCATGCTAGAGATACAACAACGAATCTATTTTCTCCAAGTTGAGCTAAAACCTTTTGCATGAAGAATAACGTCCAAAAAATCCCAATCAACTTTATCACATGTTTTTGCAAGGTCCAATTTTGGAACCATACCCTTATTGCGAGAGACATTCCAGTCATCAACCAATTCATTGGCCAATGAAGAAGCATGCAGAATTTGTGGATTAGCTACAAATGGCAGTTGATTCTGAGCAATAATAGTAGGAAAGACCAGTTTCAATAATAACACAAGCAATAATCTTGTAAGCACATGGAATGAGACTGATTGGGAGTCAATTCACTTTGGGATTAAACAATGATAGTTTCATTCAACCCCACGTTAATAATTCCAGAAGAATAGAAATCATGAAGCATGACCATTACATCATGCTTAGTAGTGTTCCAAGAGTAACTTAAAAATTTGGCATTTTAAATCTTTTGTACCAGGAGACATACTTGCACCCAAAGAATCACAACTTGGAATTTCTTACGGACATCATTACTGGTGGCCCATAAACAACAGAAAGCTAAAAAGAAAAACCGTCAACCATCAAAACATGAACAAAGATATAGAAGTGACCTTGGATAACCTCTCGCACTGAAAATTCTGGTTCACTCCTCAAAACAAGGATACCCCCAGAGGCTCCAATCAAATCAAGTGATGCCCAACTAATATGAGATGAACTCCAAAGAGATTTAACAAGATAATTGCCGATCTCTGATTTTTTAGTTTCCTGAAGAAAAACAATTCCCAGATTGGATTGATGAAGAGTTTTCTTGATCAAAGGTCACTTTCTCCATGATCCAGCCCCTGAACATTCCATGAGATAAATTTCATTGATCAACCGATTCTCCCTTCAAAAGAGCCGGTGAGGTTGTTTTATCATAATAGTGGACAGTGGTATGGAGATATTGCAATTCCGTCTTAAATTGGAATTTCTTCCCAGAAGTTGTCATAATTTCTTTTTAGTTGGTTGTGGTAGAGGGGGGATAGCAATAATGCAAAGACCATGTTTACTCAGAATTGGGGTCAAATGGTGAAGGTACGAGAGAAGGGAAAAGGGTGAGGGGTATGCAGTTGGAAAAGTGTTATGTTGGATGGGTGGGTGAATGGATTGATGGTTGAATAAATAGGGTGAGGTGAGCTCCAATAAGAAAAGTTCAGGCTGTGGGGATAATGGTTGATGAGGTTGAAGAGAGATAGAGGCATCAAATGAAGGTAAGGATAGATTGGGTGATGGCCGATGAAAGATGAGGCTAGCTGAAGGAACTCCATGAAAGCAATAGGCAGTGGGAGGTTGCACGACTACCAGGTAAGTTCATCACAAGCAATAGAGAGAAGTTTGTGGTCAATGGTGATTGATCGGTTGGAGTAATTTCATCAAGGCTGGATGGCTATGGGCATGGTGGTTGGAGGGGGAGCAGACGGTTACAAGCCAGAGGAGAGGCATACTTGTGTCTCATTCTTATAAATTAAAAGATCTTTGGGTTTGTCTTAACATCTACTTCTAGATTCTAGATGCTTCTGGTGTTGGAATACTTGTGTATCCATCTCGTTGTCAACTTCTTTTCTTTATAAATCAGGGCTTACTATTTTATAGTTCAAAACGAGTTTTTATATTTCTCCTAATGAAGATGAACTGAGCCAATCCCAGAAAAGCTAGAACTCGAGATGTAATCACGTTAGCCCTTTATTGTAGAAAACAGCTGGTCAACAGCCATTTCCTATTCTTACTCCAAAAACTGCGACATTAATAAGTGAGACGATAAAAAGAAATCCAGTGGATGATTCTTACTCATCACTTCTTACATAACAGATATTCCAGTTGTTTTTCTTATGCTTCCTGTACTAACGACGTGCTACGATAATTGACAGGTAATGTATGATGCTACTGGTGTTAGACTCCATGCCGGTCGCCAAGCTGAAGTACGGTTGTTGATTCGTATGAAAACACTTTTATTTGTCAATGGTCTTTTGAAATCAATGGCATACTTTGAAAATTTCAAATCAGCCTGCCCTTTACACAAAGCACTCATGCTGTTTAGCTAAGGGCTTTGAAAAACCCATTTCATCGAGAAGTTTGTATCCTTTGAAAGGATCCATTTCATATTAAATTCATATCTGCTACCTATATCATAATTTTCCTTGCTTGATGTAATATCTTGCGTGTATGTTTCAGCTATTAAATCAGATTGTCTGTGAACTTCCTCCCGAGCATCCTGTCTCAAGCGTTAGACCTCTACGGGATTCGCTTGGCCATACCCCGCTCCAGGTTTTTCGTCAAATGCCTTTCAAGTCGTCATAGTTTATTCTTTTTAGTATTCACACTATTTTACGACTGAGTTTGATATCATGTTATAAACTGCATTATTCATCCAACATATTTGGTTACTGATATGGTCTGTGTTTCGGTTGCCATTCGAGGGATCTTCATCGATTACTAAAGGTTTTCCAACTTCCACACGCTTGGCACTTGAGACATTATCCCAATTTCTGAGTCTCCTTCCCTCCCATTGCCCCTTTGGGAATTGTATGGTTGATATCTAAGACTTTGACATGACTTTGGGTGCAGGTGCTTGCTGGGGCAGTGTTGGGATGTTTAGTTGCGTACCTGATGAGGGTTTGAGATTAGGCGTACAGTTCAGAGACATATCCTACAATTTGTGCTTGCTTGTCCTATCCAGTTGAACGAATGTGGATGTACTTAGCTTCCCACTTAATACGTAGTAATCTTATTGTTTGTCAAATAATATACACATATATATAGAAATTTTGAATGGGTGTCTGTCTATTCGTATTGCATCAGTTTTCTTCTGGAAAAATTATATTTCCTATGTAAGTATTGAAAAGATACTAACAACTCTATGAAAGGTTGTATGTCATTTGTATTTACTAAAACGTACAAATGAGATTGGTTTAGTTGTTTCTTGTCGGGTGTCATGTGAGAAGTTGCAGATGAGGGTTGTCTAGTTTCATCATTCTGATTTCCATCTTTTCAAGTCGAATGGGTTTTCATCATGCAAAAATTCTGTATATAGGTTTTTCGGCAGTATACTCCTCAGCATTACAACCTTCAGATTGATTTCCATTTTGAACACATCCCTTGATAACGTTAATGTACATCATGATAATGTGCATCTCCCATTTTGAACACAAATCTAATAATTTTACGAAGGGATTGTCTAAATATTTTAGGAAAATAATTTAGGTATATTAAGAATAAATATACCTAATTATGTTAGAATAATGATTTATGTAATTTAAGAATAAATGATTAGATATTTTAAGAAAAAAATTGTACGAATCCCAAGCAAAATAGTGTAATAGTATTCTACAGAGTATCTTGTAATTACTTATCGTGTTAATAAAGAGTGTCCTTCCACCCCCATTGATTTTCTCAAGAATCCCAAGTAAAACAGTGTAATAGTATTCTACAGAGTATCTTCCACCCCCATTGATTTTCTCAATAATCCCAAGTAAAACAGTGTAATAGTATTCTACAAAGTATCTTGTAATTACTTATCGATTTGTGTTAATAAAGAGTGCGAGTGTTTCCCACAAAGAGCGTATTTGATAATCTAATACCAAAGCGAGGTTGGTATAAGTTGTCTGATCTCTTGAAATTCTTAATCGGTATGCTTTGTAGTTGCAGCTCTATTTGATGTTCCACATCAAAAATAATTTCTTGGGGTTATTATTTCTGAGTTTCTTTATGTCGTAAGTAGTTTGTGACTCTACAAGTTTTGTGTCAAAAAAACTCGTTTGGTATTACTATGGTATAACCAACACGATGTGTGATTTTCAAATCGTTGGAAGAATCAAGAAACTCAACAACAGCTACAACACGTGGGCAACATGTGATGTCCTTCGTACAAGGACATGAACTATGGGAGATCGTCGGCAGGAGTGAAACTATGTCGCCAGAGAAGAATCCTAATGGCACATTGCACAAATGGAGAATCAAAATAGGCAAAACAAGTCTTGAAGACCATAATCAAAGAAGAGATGTTAGAGCACATTTGGGATTACAAGACACTAAAAGAAGTATGAGACAAGTTCAAGATGTTCTCAAAGAAGAACGATACGAGGCTACAACTTCTAGAGGATGAGCTGTTATCAATCTGACATGACGATTGCTTAGTACTTCCATAGGATCAATTCAATATGTTAGATTATTACTGAGCCAGATCCAAAGTCTGTTATTGGAGAAACTCGAATGAAGATGATCATTATCCATGGATTGCGATCATAACGTAGAAGCTTTATTATTGTTGTACAAGGATGTCACTGTTTAACCATCACTTATAGAGTTTGAAAATTTGCTAGCCAACCAAGATATCATGACTAAGCAAATGGGAGGCATTACACTGAAGAGTGAAAGAAGAGGCGCTTTACACAAGTAAAAGTCGAAGCAACAATAAGACACATGTATACAAAAATGGTGACAAATGAAGAAGTCACCAAGAAACTACACAATCTTGGAGGACTCAGAAGAACGACAACAAAAGTTCTTAAGGGAAGAAATTTGAAGGTATTTGCTACATGTGCAGGAAGAAGGGCCATATGTCTAAGGATTGTTGGTTCAAGAAAAAGTCCGTCAAAAGCAATATGGCAACTCCCAAAAAGGAGATGAAGGATGAATGGGATGCAGAGGTACTATATGTCATAGAAGAAGACGAGCTAACGATGATGATGGAAAAATATATCAATTACAAGAATAACTGGATAATTGATTCAGGATACTCAAACCACATGATTGACGATTAGAGTGACTCATTGGAAGCCTAGTGCCCTAGGACAACATTGAAAAAATTTTACCACAGTAGATGGAGGGAGCAAATTGTACACATTTGGTTAAGTGTTGATGCGCCTAAAGATCCAAGTGACACACTAGTATTAGTGAACAAGAAGTAACTAAACCAAGCTAACTTAGTGGAAAAAAAAATGACATCTCAATAACTTAGACGGTTTGAAAGAATCCAAAAGCCAAATTCAAAGTATACAAACACAGCTATTATAGAAAACGAAGTTAAAGAGCTAGAGCCGTATGAAGAAGCATCACAAAATACTACTTGACAAATGGAAATTGAGGAAGAATTTATTGCATTGAAGCAAAATCAAGCCTAGGAACTAGTGTCAGGACTAAGAGATGTCAAATCCATCTTTTGCAAGAGGGTTTATAAAATAAAGCATCTATGGAATGTATCGATGGAGAGATACAAGGCTCAACCTGTAGCTCGAGGGGTCTCTCAACAATATGGACTAGACTATGGTGAAATGTTCTGGACAGTGGCAAAGGCCACTACCGTACGGGTTTCGCTAGTACTTGTAGCAAATAAAAATTAGAAATTATGGTTGATGAATGTGGAGAATGCTTTCTTACACGGAGAATTGGATAGGAAGATCTACATGAACCAACCAAAAGAATTTGAGAATGCAGTTGGAGTCATTACTCGTTACATGCAAAGTTTGAAAAACCCTCATTTGGATGTGGTTCGACAGATCAGATATGTCAAAGGTACAATCAACTACGATCTTTTGTACAAAAGAAGTGAAAACTGCAAGCTAGTTGGATACTATGATGTTAGCTATGTAGGATACCAAAAGATCAATCACTAAATATGTGTTCAAGCTCATATCGGGAACAATTTTTTGGTGCAGCAAAAGATAACAAACAATATCATTGTCAACTATAGAAATGGAGTACATAGTAGCACCTGAAGCAAGTCAAGAAAGTATCTAGCTAAAACTCTTAATGGAGGATTTGCATCAAAAAATTGACTATCCAATATCACTTAATTGCGACAACCAATTTGCAGTTTGCCTAGAAGAAATTTTGAGGTTTCATGTTATAACAAATCATATGGAGGTGCATTACCGTTTTATTAGTGAGAAAGTCTCGACGGAAGAATATGGATGACCAAGTGACAAGCTCCAATATGAAAATTCAAGATTTGAGGTTAGAACATAACATGTGGGTTGGGATGAATAAAAGAAAATAAAAGAAATGGAGATGGTGAGGTACCAAGATAAGGGTCCTAAGTTTAAGGATTCGTAACTTAGGTCCTCGTCTATCTGTAAGGATTCGTAATATACCATGTGAGTTAGGTCAGTCACGTATTTGCGAAGTGTGAATTCATGGAATACATTATGCACCAATGAGAAGGACGGTGGTAGGGCTAATTTACACCACTGGTACGATTAGATCTAGAATGTTGAAGAGGAAGGGAATGGACTATTCATCCATATAACGGAAGCAGAAACCGTTTTAATTTTATTAAGAATTAAAAGAAAACAATAAATATGAGAGGAAGAATTTTACATTTATAGAAACGGTAACTTTCAAGACTCCATGAAGTATTCCAACAACATAGAACTTCTTCCACATTCTACCGGATCTTTCTTGTTATAACTTGATCCCAAGGTCATGACTTGTAGGAGACTCTCAAAAGAAAATCCAAAAGAGATCGGAGAATAAGAGTTTTAAGAAAATGTAAGAGATGGAGTAACTTTTGGCTCAACCCAAATGTCTTATTTCTCAGGATTGTTACCTTGTCAAATAATATATTCGAATGTTTAATATATTATAATATAATATTTTAATCAAATCATATTTAATGGGATAAGATATCCTAATATATATTTAACTAATTTGAATTTCATTCAAATTTCAAATATATATTTTTATTTAATATATATATATATATATATATATATTAATTTTAAACCATTCCAATTAAATATATTTTTCTCTATTTATTTAATATATTTAATATATTATATTATTAATTTGAACCATTCAAATTTTTATTTAAATTAAGACCTTATAAACGTACATATTATAAGCTCAATTGATATAAAATTAATTAATTAAACTCTTTAAATAATCAATCTTCATTCATTGACTATAGATCACTTCACTATTTCACTATGGATCTAGAGTTTCAGTCTTATGTATGATAGGACAAGTTATGTTCATTGATATAATCATTATCAATATCTCATACATAATTACAGCTAAGTCAAAAATCTATTTTACCTATGTAATTACATCTTGAGTACTATTGATTCTCAATGAACCATTTGTTTATGATCCAACCATAAATCAAGTCCCTCTCGAGCCAATGAGATGGTAGGGTCCCATTGTTCAAGTTTTGAAATTAGTACTTAAGAGAACAACTCATCTACTTTCCTTATGTGGAAAGGAGTAGATTCCGCCTCAAGATATTATATTTTCATCCCTTTATTTGGTATAAATCTCCAGAATGGTAGGCATATTGAATCAATTACAAGAGTCATTTAGCTCGTGCAAATCATAGGACAAGTCTTCATCGAAGGGGTTTATAACTCACTCAAAATTAAGATTGAGTCGCATATGATTATCATGTGAAATATTAATTTTCTCAATTAACGGATTATAAAGAGAGACTAAATATTTATTAGTCCAGTCTTATACAAACTCATCATATAGGATACTCTCACTCACATGTCTATTCCAAATTTTTACGTCTCATGTCAACATAACTCTTTTGTCTACTCCGAGTCGTGTACATTCTTGCCTCGATCTTTTACATGACCTCATTAGTAACTTGGACTAACTCTCGTCCTAACCGTCACATTTGCCTATCTCGTCCCAACACATCGAGGTCTTTATTCTCCATAGGGTTGAAGACTTTACCCGAAGTAACTTGTGTAAGCTTGTGAGTGCAACAACCCACCACTACTCAAATCCCGGCGTGACCTTTTGTTATCTAAGGTAAGCCTAGAAATAATTTCATGACATAACCAATCAAGCTGTTGAACCTTTTGATGCCTCTTAGATTCACTAAACAATGGTTTGGACATATTCTTTAACAACCTCCACTTGACCTACCACCTTGAAAAACTTAATCGAGGTGGGATTCACTCGCGGTGCATCAAGAATTTAGTATAAATTCTAAATTAAGAACAAGGTAAACAATATAATGTTTCTCGGTACATGAGGTAAAATGCTAACCTTTTGATGTTACTTTAGTACTCCAACTAATCATCTCTCAACCTTATCCATATATTATAGAGTAAAGATTTTTTAGATATGTTTTAAACATGATACTTTCATATGTAACTATACGTTGTTCAAGATATACATATATAGCAAAATAAAAAACATCATTGAGCCTACAATCTTTTTCTTGAGTTCAACATGAGTCTGAATAGAGCATTCTTACCTCTCGATTGAGTATAAAAAAGATATTTTAAGCTATGTAACTAACAAAAATCAAACAAAGCTATAAATTATAATGGAGAAATTATAAGAAACTAACAGTCATAGAGGTGACATTTTCAATTGTAACCATCCTTTTCAAAACTAAGTCGCTACTAAGTGAAACAAACAAGTAAACCATTTGTATGGGAAGGCAAAGTGCAGTGGTTCAAAGGAAAAAATATACAAGAATGGGCGACCAAATTAATAGGCAGGGTAAGTGGGGTCTACCTCGCGGGCCCAACCCTCCAATCCACCAATGATATCCTTAGCTGAAGTGAAACCTTTCTCCTGGAGAGCCTTGACGGCTCTTTGAGAATCATTCCCTCTCCTACAAACAACGTATAATTGAACATCACCACTGGAGGAGTCTGAACCCTGTTTATGTTCCTCTTCCTTCAAAGCCAAACCAACTTCTTCCAGCCTTCCGTCCAAACTAGCCAGCGGAACGTTAAGGGAGTTCGGAAGAGAAACAATCTTGAAATGGTGCTCGGGACGGACATCCAAAAGCACGTGTGATTCGCCATTACGTAGTCGATCACTGTACTCTTTGGCACTTATTCTTGAGTGTGGCTCCAGTAGTTTTAACCTCAGAGGAGACTGCAAATCAACAAAATAACGATCAGAGGAACTGCTTAACACATGCTCGGTAAGGGAAATAAGATTACGCTCGGCTCGAAAAAAAAAGTGTGCCGGATGATATGCATAAAGGAAAAGTATTTGCACATGTAATTCAAAAAGTACCGTAGATAATGGAGACTGGGTGAACTTCTCATAGTCGAATTCTTGAAATTGTGCTGCTTTGAATTTAGAATTTTCTCCACATACTTCACACTGCAACGACCTTCCACGAATCTTGACCTGAGTTTAACTATACAACTTAGTATGACTTAAGAGAAGGGAAGCTAGAAATGACAGTCTATAACACAAAGGAAGGAAGGCTGGAAGAATCTTTCTCGTTCCGCTGGCTAGTTTGGATGGAAGGCTCGATAGTTAGGAACCCTAATTCATAGTTAGCCTCAGACATCCATTGTTCTCTCTATTAAGCACATTCAGAGTGCTCGATAGTTGTATAGTTAGGCTCGATAGCCCGCTTTTCAGACATCCAGAGTTCTCTCTATTAAGCATACCCAAATATTCGAACAAATGACCTCGGAAGCCTCAGGTGAAGACGACTTTCACTATTCAAACTGATTCCCTCCATTTCCAATCAGATTTTCATTTAAAATCATCATAGTTGTTAAAAATTAGAATGAGTCTAACAAGATCATCTTCCCAACAGGGCATAATGGTGATGGGTAAAAAGATAGCTATGTTACTAAGAATTAATAGCATTAAAATTAATCAGTTGAAGAAAATTATATATAGATGTGAAACATACAGTTCGGATCCTTGCTGCTAAGGCATCAAACAGAAGCATCCGTCCAGAAAGTGGCTCACCAACTGCACTTGCAATTTTTATAGCCTCCAAGGCTTGAAGACAGCCAATGATCCCAGGAACTGGATAATAAACAGCACAAAAATATGATTAACGAGGGAAGCTTGAACGTGAAAATCAAATACACATGAACTAGAGCACCGTTATGTTGCACTACATTCCATTTCCGGGTTCTGCAGTACATACTATATTCAAGAGAAAAATAAAATTTGGGGAGCAGACAAATCATCAAGAGCTTGAGTGAAAGGGTTACTGACCTAATGGAAAATGAAACAATTCATCAACCTACCTACTCCAAGAACACCACTATCAGAACACCTTTGGCACGCTGTTGTTGGCGGGGGAGTTGGAAATAGGCATCGGTAGCATGGACCTCCATTGTAATTGTAAACTGTCAGCTACACCAAAAGGATCGAAAATAAGATTGATTAATGAATTAATTTTGTATCAGAGATAAAAAGATAAGCTAAATTATGATCTGTCTAAACAATGAATTTATGCGATTCTAGAATAACGAACTGAATTCAACTGCTTAGAGTACCTGCCCCTCCAAACCTACAGCTGCACCAGACACAAGAGGCTGTAAGAAAATCATAACATGATTAGTATTTGTCAAGGAAATATACAAACTAAGCTGTTCAGTTATGTCATAGCAGCCATTAGTTAAACTAATAGAACTTATAATTAGCAAATTCAATGAAACATCCATAATTTCCTGACTTAAATTACTTTCTAAGAAGAATAGAGTTTATCATTTACCTTTCCCAGCACCACACAACAATCACTAATCATGTATCGGCTAGGGGCATTATCTGTTGCATCTACTATGATATCATATCTAAGTTTTTGCAGTTAAGAAAATCGAAATGTTCAAAACAGCAAACAGTAAAACACAGGACTCTCATAAGCAGATAATTTAAGTCAGGGTAAGAGTAGAAATATCAAACTCTAAGATCACTGCAATAAGGATACTTGCTAAAAATTTCTAAAGCGTTTGATGTACGAAGAGCTTCTTTGTGTTCAACAATCTGGACAGTAGAGTTGATCCTATGATGAATGCACATTAGTACTACCAAACCATGAGTTGATCCTATGATATAAAACTCCTGCAAACTTCTAAAGGCAGAAAAAAAGTGGTAAAACATACGAGTGACACGTCGCAGCAGCAGATTCTACTTTCGACCGTCCAATATATGCCTCAGTATGGATGATCTGATATATAAAATGTATTTAAGTAGTCAGTAGATTTAAAATCTAGTAACAGAATCATATTAATGAAACAGAGTTCTTATAGTTTATAAAACAAAAAGGCTAAAAGTACTTGAAATATAAAGCAAGTGGGTATTAAAGACTACGAAAACAAACAGACAAAAGGTTACCTGCCGATGCATGTTATTTAGCTCAACTACATCATGATCAACAATTCCCAGACGACCTAGAATCATAATTCCAAACATATGCAACACAAAGCAATTCCTCAATTCAAAACAATAAAATATACAGTTCTAATCAAACTTTTAAATGGTACAAACATCTTACCAGCCCCACAAGCTGCAAGATACATCAAAGCTGGTGAGCCCAACCCTCCTGCTCCAACTACTAAAATCGAAGACTTCAAAAGCCGCGATTGCGCTAAAACAAACGCAGTTAAGTTAATGAATGCGTCAATTTAAAATCGTTTAGTCAATTTGAGTCGGAATGAGTAGAGAAATCAGACCTTGGACTCCGAAGGAAGGAAGGAGGAGGTGGCGACTGTATCTGTAAATCATGTCGGGGGACAATCCATGAGGAAAAGTGGAGTCGAGAGTGGATACTGAAGCGGAAGGGGCATGAGAGACGCCATTGTTCTGGTGATGATTCAGGTCCCGGAGCTGGGACTCGAGGGATGAAATACGACGGTCTAAGTCGGACCTAGCGGATTTCAAGGTCTCGATTTCGTGAAGGATACGAGAAGATTCTGTGGTAGTGGAGGCCATGCTGGTAAAGCTCAGTTCACAAAGGGAGTAGGATGAAAGGATGCTTAGAACCCTAACAACATCGAAGCAGGAAGGAAGCGAATTGTAAACGTCAGCCCAAAATCAGTTGCCACTTCTTCGATTTGACTCGAGAAGGGTAGTTTTGTCCTTTCCTTATTCCGTCGACCAACGTCCATGCCTAGGATTTCAATATATTTTTTATTTAATATATTAAATATATATATATATATATATATTTTCCTATTTTATATATTCAATATATTATAATATAATTTAAATATTAAAAAAATGATATAAATTTAATTGATTAATTTTCATCCATTACCTCTAAGATATAAAATAAGACTTTAAACTCATAACCCTTCAATTACACGTGACTAGATTATAAATTTTAGATTAACTTATTAGAATATTAATTCTAGGATATTTTTAGTTAACTTTAATTTTTATTTGAAAATAAAGTGATTAATTTGGGTATTTTAAATTCATAAAATTGATTGGAAAGTTTGATGTGTTTGAAGACGTATGTATGTCTATTATTGTAATTCAATTTAAATTAAATTAAATTTTGTATGATATATCAAATATGCTTGTCAATTTTGCTGGATACCTTATATTAATGGTGTATATGAGTTGGATTGGATTGGTTTAAGAATTTTTTTCGACTAACTGATATGGAAAATCAACCCAAGGAAAAATATGGAACGGATTACCTTGATGATCAAGATCAAGAGTAAAGAAAACTCGTTTCTAAACTCATGATTCGAATCACTCCACAAGAGGTTTGATCAATACCACTTGAATGACTCTATATGCAAGTTCTAAACACAAGAATTTGCAAAGAAAGTTTAGCTCGCTAAAATAGAAATTCTATTCTTAATTCCATAATCTGATGTCTAATCAAAGAAAGGAAGGTTTTATACTACCCTTACAACCTTAACCTATGTGATATATAACTCCCAAATTAAATGGGCTAGTAAATGAAAAATACTCATAAACTCCTATATTTAAAACTAGCTTAAATATATGACAAATAAATAGTTAAACTATAATTAAATAATGCAATTAATAAAATGTACTTATTGACTCATCCTTGTACTAGTTTCATAAATTCAGCGGAGCTCATTAAATGCAACTTAAAGTGCATTTAATTCATCTCTTTCTTGAAGCTCAACTTTGCACAACATATAAGGGAGGTCTCCCGCGTCTTCTAGAATTTCCTTTGAGGAGCTTACCATAGCTTGAATATATTTGTATAAGATTTGTTGTAGCTTCTTCGCTCTCGTCCTTGTAATTGGACCTTGAGGTATGAAAATTCCTTGGTCGTGGTTCATATCACTAACCCAAAAGTTCGGGTTAGTTGAATTGGTAACCCAACCCAACCAAACGGTAGTTAAAAAAAAAAAAAATTAAAAAACTTTGATGTATCCATGATACATAGTCATATAGTACAATCTTATATAAAATATATTAAATATTCACGAACAAAATACATCCAAGATTCTTATTAAGTCCAATAAACTCGTGAAATAACAAATAACAAATATGTTATCCATCTATCCTAACTTAGAGACTATGACCTAAATGGAAAACTAACAAAACTTGGTTTCATTATCTCCTCAACGGGCACCGTCAGTTGTATATAGGTCTTTTATCACTTTAAGATGATTATTTAAAAATATTCTAGGAAGTGAGCCATCATTGAGGTTGAGAAATACAATCACATTCAACATGATTCATAGTTGGACCTATTTTCCTTGGACTCTATTTTATTTTATAGAGAGGGTTGCATATATAGTACTTTTCTACACATGATTTTCATATCTACCATAAACCCACTTGATAGTCTCGTATACATACCCCTAAGCCTGATTATGAACTAACACACACTCACAATACCGTAAATCACAAAAAGAAAGGAGTCTATGTTATATCGTGGTGTACACGTCCATATTTAACATATTGGTGAAGTAATCCATACTTCCATATTTTTCATAATATGAATTTCCTATGAGACATACATACCCGTGTGTGGTATTTCATTCATGTGTCAAATGACATATCAACTTTTTACCCTCCACTTCTGTCTCCTTTTGTTAAATAACAAATGCTTTTTATGTAGCTGTCTTTTTCGATGATTTGAGAATGAATTATGTCAAATTGGATGATTGATTCGGTTTATTTGGTAAACTACAAAATTAGGTGTTCTTCGACACGAGTTTACAGTGAAAGAATAATAAATAAATAAATAGGAAAAGCAAGACAAGATGAAACTGAACGAACTAAACTCATGAAACTGAACCGATAAATATTCCCTGGCCTGATGAAACGAGGTAAATAGGTGAAGTAGCTCTTGAACGAGGCATATGAACCTCTTCCCTCTCCCTATTGGTTCCTTAAGAAGGAAGGAGGCTATTGGCGTTTGTTTTCTCTCTAACGAACGGAACTCCGTAATCTATCCTGAATTGGAAGGAAAGACGAAAGATTAATGAGACAGAACTACTGAACAAGCCTTCTTGAACAGGAAACAAAGACTTTGATCCTTCCCTGAGCTACTGAACCTATTGATTCTTGAACGGTAAACGAAAGAGTTTACGAACTGACATACTGAACCTTTGACTGATTTCACTCTTTTTCGTTAAAGACCATGAATTAGAAAATTCTATCTTCCGTCTATTACCTCCCTCATTCAACCAAGGAAATTCAAGTAAGATTTAAGTATTAAATTACAAACATTATATCTTAAAAAATATTAACTACCTTGATTTAAAACGATGAACTCAATAAATGCATTGAATTCAAAATAAAACAGAATCAAATTTTTACACACAATAAGGTATGCCTTTCGATTCTAACTTTGGCTCAACTTTGGCTCAATTTTGCAAATACACCAACCAACGGCGCCGTATTGTAAGTACAAGCTTCAGTTTGCATATAATTAGATCGTTCATCATGGAACTCATCTTTCTCATTGGGCCCACCCACCACAGCACCCATCAACACATTAGGGTTCGGATCAAGGCGAGCATACCAATTATCATACCCCTGCGTGCACCCGATGAATCCCCCGTTCGTTTTGATCGATTCAATCGACGCTCCTCTGTGGTGCACCCTTTGAGGATACCGTGGACCAAACCCGACCAAGTAGCTCATGGCCATTGGATTGTCCCCCAAGATGTAGTCAACTTGGGATTTCGCAAAAGTCAACATCTCTTGGGGGCCCACTTCGTGTTGATGACATGTGAGGCGTTGATTTGAGGCTTGGAGATGGTCGGAGTAGACAGTGAGAAGAAACGCTGCGGTGGAGACGAATTGGAGGTTGTTCCACTTACGAGTATAGAGTAAGCCTTCTGGGGTGCGTTTCAGGTTAGTCGAGTTGCTCTTGTTGAGACAGCCACAAAGGTAATACTCCGCCTTTGCTCGGTAGGCTTCCATTATGGACTTATGTTCCTTCGATTGTTCTTCCACTGACAACTAAAATTAAAGGAAAAAGTTACCATTTTTATTACTTTTTACACCAACAAAATCAAGTTCTAGAGAGAAATTACCATGGACACAAGGATTTGGAGGCCAGCATACTTAACATCCCAACTAAACTCATTGATGCCCCAAGTAATCCCACCAAAATTCTTCCCATTTTCCAGCACATATTTCAGGTACTCTTCCCTTCCACTGCTCTTGTACAGCCACATTGCTGCCCACAGCAGCTCGTCCTTGTACCCGCTCACTGACGGGTAATACCCTTTTGCCTCTTCAATACTCTCATCGTATTTCCCTCTGTGCTTATCACCAAACTCGAACAACTGTGCTACAATATTTGTTAAAATATCACCACTAGTTCAACTTGGTCAAACCCAATTGTTATAGGAGCCAATTTATATTGTAAAATGATTTAAATATTTTATAAGAATAAAAATATTTTAAAAAAAAAATTGAGATATTTTAATTACTATGAATACTTTCAGACCAAAAAATATAAGCATGAAGCTTGAAGTAAGTTGTACACAGTGTCTTGAAAAAATAATAAAATAATAAATAAAGTTTTCTAACTGCTACTTTTATTTAATTTATTATGAAATTAAAAATTATGAAGTAAAGTTTTAGTTCATTCTTTTTGTTCAACAGTTCCATTTATTTTGTTTATTAATTTCATGTTATTTTCTTTCGAGTTGTTCTACTTGCCTCTTGTGCATGGTGCAGCAGTACATGGGAGTAGTGTGGGTTTGTTCTACTGAACACAATTGCAGCTGCCGCCATAGCCGCCGCAGTCTCTCCAGCCACATCGGAACCCGGGTTGTTTTCGTCGATCTTGTAGGCTTGCCGTGACGTTGTCATATCCTCCGGCCGCTGCCAGCAGTAGTGATCCGTTACCCCATCTCCCACCTGGGAAGATTGAAACTTGGTTTGTTATAATCACCAATGTGCGGCGCGTGGAAGTGACGCGCCGCCTGAATTTGGTTGAGTAAGTAACCTGTGCCCAGAAGACGTTGGGGTGAGGATGGGCTTTGATGAAGTAATCAGTGCCCCACTTGATAGCTTCCAGCGCGTGAGTGTACTCTCCTGCAGCCGCGAGTTGTTCTCCATATTCAATGACACCCCATGACAGCATTGTGACGGTGAAGGCCATTGGTAAACCGAATTTGATGTTGTCGCCGGCGTCGTAGTAGCCTCCCACTAAGTCCACCTGAAAATCAAAACAAAACAGCAAATGATTATTATTGGATAAAGTTAAAGAAAGAAAGAGAAAAAGGTGTGTGCGTACTCCTTGGTGGAGGCCATCGGAGAGGGCAGAGTGGTGGCGCCAAGGGAGTCTTTGGTTGTAGGGGAGGCGGCCGGAGCGTTGGGACTCGAAGTAGAGGAGAGTGATGGAGAGCGCGTGGTGATAGTCATGGGATAATGAATGAGTGAAAGGAAGGATGAGAAGAAAGGAGATGAAAGGGTTCAACATGATTCATTCCTACGTTGGGGCTCTCTCCCATCTTTGCTACAAATACATCCCATGCTTCCTACCCACAATGAGCATTAGTTGATAGTGTTTTTGGTTTGTAAACATTATATATGTTAATAAATATTACTTTATTATTATTATTTTTTTAAAGTTGAAATTTAGTTTTGTGGATAGCTTTGGTTCCCGAACTTTTCTAAGTTGCGCATATGCTTTCTGAGCGTTTATGATATGCCTCTAGAGAGTGGGTTAGATAGTAACTGTGCTATGAGCATTTATGACGTACCTCTAGAGAGTGAGTTGGATCATACTGTGCTCTTAACATTTATGATATACTTCTAGAGAGTGGGGTTGGATTGTAACTATGTTCAGCTATGCACTGATGCATCTAACCATGGCCTCAATTCTAGCCCTCTATGTCTCCTCCGGTAGTTCCCTTTGTCTTGTGATTAGTGCAAATGAGTGGATAATTTTTCTGTTCATTGTGTTTGTCACTATGTTAGTTTTTCCGGATTGGTAGAAGATTTTGATGTCATAATCCTTCACTAACTCCAACCACCTCTTATGCCTCATGTTCAACTCCTTTTGTGTGAAGAGATACTTGAGGCTCTTATGGTCGGTATGCACTTGCACCTTCTCCCCATATAGGTAATGCCACCATAGTTTCTACTCAAACACCACAGCGACTAAACATTTCACGAGCAAACTCATTTTAAGTATTGTAAATTAGCTTCTAATCTTCGATATATTTTTGTTTGTAGTTTTGAACTAGTTCATGATTTTAAATGATGTTCGATAAGATTTCATTTTAGATTACAAAATATTCAGATATTTAAGATTATAGAATCTAGAATAAAAAAGAATAATAGTTTTGTTGATTAAGCATCCTTCACAAGAGTTGCTTATAACATTGTTCTTATTAATTTAGACTTTTGAAACACCATAATCAATTAAGAAGAATCAAAGTTATGATATACAATTTTAACCATAATCAATTAAGAAGAATCAAAGTTATGATATACAATTTTTTAGATATTATTTTTCCTAAGATTTGAACGGAATGCTTCTGTCAAGACTTGATTTTCTAGCTACTTGAAGCACTAATCGTGACTTAGGCTAACTTGAGGAGTAAAAATATGTTAAATTTTTTTTGCTTTTAAAATTAAATATTCAAGAATTTAAATAAACAACACAAACAACCATCACAAATATATACGTATGAACTTACATCTTTTTCTCAACAATGTCTTTGTCATTTGATCCAATAGCGTTCCATTAGATAGGAACAAATTTGATAAATACTGATAACTCTCGGATGGAGTATTAGAACGGAAAAATCCATTAGATAATGAACTATTGGTTTTAAGCCATCTCTCGAATTAATCTTTATAACTAAATTAAGATAATTATATATTTTGTTTCTATATATAATAAATAATTATATATTATAATATAATATTATATATAAATATTTTATACTAAGATGTTTCAGTTCGCCAAGTTCTCTCTTGCCTGCCTATGGATTCAGCACCAGTTTGAAAGGTTGACCTATTCGGGAATCTTCGGATCTACGCTGATTTTCAACTCCCCGAAGCATTTCGTCGCTGGCTTAGCTGTTCTAACTTAAACAAAATACAGTTAAGAGTTCAGATTAAAAAAAAGAAAAATTATGCTCTCGAACCTAAGTTGTCTCTATATGGCATTCTTCTAACATTTCGTTCTTACCAGAAAAGCAGGTAAAAATTAAAGTGAGTATAAAATACTGAGTAAGCACCCCTTCTGTAGGCTCTAAATCATGTCCATGACTGGTACCACACTCTAAACTTGGTCATCAATACTATTCTTTGGTCCAAGGTTCTAATTTATGAGTTCTAAATTCTTGGCCAATCTATTGTCTAGCTCTATCTTATGTTCGTGTTCTCATCCTAGAACGGGTTTAAGGATAGTGAATCCCAATTGGATGTCTACTTTCACTCCACCCAATTGAATTCTGTTTATGAACCTTTCCTTCAAAAAAAAAATTATAAGGTCAAATAATCTATGAATATAACGAACCTACTTTCCTACTATAATAAAGTCGATACTACATAAGTGTTTTAGTTAAGAAACATGGATAAATAATTTTTAAAACATATTAAACAAAAATATTAGAACAATAACAACGAAAAATTACAAAATAGAAATAAACAATGCCTTTCTAAGGGCTATAATAACATAAGATAGGAAAATACAACTATCCACGCGCCACAATCTCTAATTATGATACCACCGTCAACCGTACATGAGCGCCTTGCCTTTACCTAAAAAACAATATGGCACATGGCCTAAGTATTTCAAAGAAATAATCCGTAAGTGACTCCACTATAGGGGTCATGCTAATGCAAACACATGCAATCATGAGTTAGGGACCTATCTCTAAACATCATAAGGGTGGCCTCAAGTCTCGGAAAAATTGGATGTGTAGTACTTCCCTACACATGACTCACACGTGCTAGTGTGAATCCCCAGGGTGCTCGTACACCCCTTGGACCCTCTGGTCAAGCTAATCTGTAGTGACGTTTGGAGGTCATGTCATGCATCTCATGAACACCCTCATCTGTGCGCATTCGCACTCATGCACATTCACACTCATCATCATACGGTGCGCATCTGCACTCATGCACATTTGCCCTCATCATCATACGGTGTGCATCCGTGCACTCATCATCTTTAGAGGAAGTAACCCTATGCTTATGAACATACAGTGTAACGACCCGAAATTTTCTACTTAATTTAAGGTCGCTACTATATACGTACCATAGACATTGAATGCGGAAGACTTTATTAAAATTTCATAAAACCTAACCTTTATCTTAAAACACAGCCATGGACTTACGTGTTTCGAAAACATCTGTAAAACGACACAACAAAAGACTAAATAAAATGAATAAGAGTTTAAGTTAAAAACATCATAGTCTAGCCTAAGTCTAAAAAAACAAATACCACTACCCTATGCATGTGCCATGGTCTCGAGTTGCGATGCTGTCGTCAGTCGTACAGGAATGTCTTGCCTTAACCTGAAAAATGTAGTAGCACATGACTTGAGTATTTAAAGAAATACTCAGTAAGTGACCCTACTATTGGGGTTAAATGCAACAATCGCATGCAATGAAATGATGGGACCTATCTTTCGTTTCACTTCATTTTTCCTACGATACTGTCCTAACGGGTAATTTTGGACGTGTACCATATACTCTACACACAGCCCATACGTGCGAGTATGGGCTTACTAGCTAGTTTGCACACCGCTGGGTCACTTTCCTTATTCTGTGGGCATACTCTAGGAGCCCCTTATGCCAAAACTCGTTAGAACTAGTAACCGTCACGACAGAGCTATGCAAAGCATAACGATCGTTGTCCTACCATTGGATGTACGCATCCGTACCCTCGTGATGGGATTAGGGGTATCCTCCCAAATGCATGAGCACACATAATGCAAGAGGTCCCAAAACTTTTCCATTTTCATTATTCTTTAATCCAACCCTGCTAGCATTATGTACATATCATATCATTTTTCATATCGTTTCAAATATCGTTCATCATTCATATCATATCGTTTCTCATTCTTTAATTCTCAAATCATACATAATTCTAACGGAGTTATATTTCGTGCCATTTATCGTAATTTCATGTCATTCAGATCATGCTGTATACACACAATTTAAGAGACCTAACATAACGTTTTATGCTTTTAACATAACATTTCATCATATACACATCATACCATGACATATTGCATCACAATGTATTATATCATAAACAAGTCATAACGTAAATCGTAGTCATATCGTTTTTTAACTTATCATAGCCTTAATGTTCTTATGCCTATCACAGACATATCATTACGTGAACGTACCTCAGTCATCATCACAAGAACGTAACCTAACGCTATCGTTCTATCAATCTATTACAAACCTATCCCTTTCTACCCGTAACCTAACCGTATTCTTCCTTCAATCTCTCTTATCCATATCACTCCGGTATGTAACCTAACCTTAACGTTTCATGAACGTATTTTACTCCTATCGTTACATTTTTTTTTGTGCATCATTCTCGTATCCTATCTCAAACATATCATTGAACACATCGTACCGTAATTATTATCAAACAATTCACATATTATAACATATACATAACAAATAAGAAGCATATCGATCCACAGATAATTCACACATATCAATATATATGACACGTGCAGACCAAGGGGCACGTGTCAACAACAAATATAACCATGCCGATAGTAAGGTCATTTACCTGGTTAGCTTAGGCTGATGTTCCGTCGTTATCCTTAATGAAAGTCCATTGAAACCCAAGTCAACCTATGTGAGCCCATGACATCAGTTTCAAGTTTGAACTCTATAAAATTATTTCTCTAATTTACATTGGGCATTGTTAAATTCTCATATTTCTTGCCCTCATGTTTTATTTTTTTAAAATTCCTTTCAACAAATCTTTCCTCAATTTTCAGTCTTCTTCTATAATTATTTTCACGGTAAGGAGATATTATTAGCCAATTTTATTAATATATTCTTGCTTCCAAATTTTCCCTTTCTATTTTTTTTTTTCCTCAATAGTATTCTCGATTTCCATCTCTATTTCGTTTTTTTTTCTTATTTCATTTGTCTTACTTCTGATTTAGTTAACAATTATATTCTTAGCTTTTAATTTAATCGATTCATTTTGTTATATTCTTTTTCTATAATTCATATAAAATTATTGACAACCTAGATCATTGCAACAATTATCTAAAATATAATTGATTGTAATTTCCTAAAACTCGTACAAAATTATTTTTATTTAATCTCTAATTCAAAACTAAATAATTGTAATGAAATTAATATTACTTAATAAAATAAAATAAAGATTTAGCATAGACCTATTCAAATGACATATCTGGTTAAACCTTTTGTTTTTTTCATCTTCTATTTGTTTTTTTTTTTTGTAGGAAAGAAGAAATTCTGATAGGGTAAATCTGCCGTTAGTTTTACAGAAAAAGAATTCCTTATTTGTTAACAGATTTATTTGGAGAGGAGGAGTGGTGAGAGATTGAAGGAAGAAGGAGGGATAGGTTAACAAATGTTTTTATTTATTTATTTATTTATTATTATTATTATTATTACTACTATTTTATTTTATTTTTTCCGGTTGTTACATACAGTGTGTGTAATAATTTTCTAAACTTAATTAGTAACGACACCCATGCATGCATAATTCATTACACGGAAGCTCATCATAAATAACTTGGAAAAACAAAACAGAGTCTCTCATAAAAATTCATAAATCCAAAACAAAGCTATCTCCAAAAATAAACCTTTAACTGAATTCAAAATAAATCTAAATAAAACAATAGAGAATGCTATAACTTAAAATAGTCAAATAAATGTAAACTCTTAAAAATATTGCATCTCTAACTTCCATGGTGTCCTCAGCTCCCCGTCAACCGTACATTGATGCCTTGCCTTTACCTAAAAAATGTAGGTAGCACGTGGCTTGAGTATTTTATGAAATACTCAGCAAGTCACCCCATTGTTGGGGTTAGGAATGTAAACACATGCAACATATGAGCGAGACCTAACTTTTCATAAACTTTACATAGCCTTGGGCACTTTTCTATTTCGGGTAGGGTTGGGTGTGTGGTACTCTTTCACACACGGCCCATGTACGCGTACATGGACCCACCGACGGGCTCGTATACATACCCTCTGGGCCTGACTTGGTCGGGCACAACGTGTTACACGTCACCGAACACCACAAAACAGAAAAGGGCCTGCATGATATCATGGCGAACATAAATATCGTGATTCATTCTTTTGTATCATAAAGGGAAAGAATGCCAATGCACGTGACATACATATATACATGAGGTTCCTTAACATATCTAACATGGCATTACATAAGTAGTGCTAACATCGCATATACGTTTCTTACATTACATGGCATCTCACATGACTTACATTACATGACATATTACATAACATGAAAGTACATTCCAGTTGCATAAGCATCTCATGACATGGCTCGATAACGTGTATCCATGGCATCGATCAACATTTTCATGACATATATTACTAACATCTCATTCATAACTTCACATAACATAAACAGTCAACAGTCAACATAACTCATTACGTCTCATAGCATAAATAGTCACATAATTCATCCATCATATAGTCATATCACATAATAAAACATGGTGCATGCAGGGGCCACAGGGCACGCACCATCATACAACATGTAGTAAACTAACTCCTACAGTAAGATCACTTACCTCGATGGTCTTGGTTGGAGTCACTCACAACAAGCTAATCCCAACGGTTAAATACATCCTATAATGACCACATAAAAACTTAGAAACCTTTCATAACATACCCTAGCTAAATCTCATGCTATTCATCAAAATAAACTCCCGACCCGATCTGTCTTTAACGGTTAAGAACCATACTGACCTTGGATAGTAAAACTAAGGGTAAAAACGGCTTTGGAAGGGTTGAAAACCTTGGAATCGATATATTATAGTGATACTAAGCCGCCAAGCCGAGCTGCCGAGCCGACCAACTAAGCCGCCAAGCCGAGCCGCAGAATTTGACGGAGCCGAGCTACCGTACACATCAAGCCGAGCCTAGAGCACGCGTGTTGAGCTGAGACCAAGGCTGCAGCCCACGTCTGTGCTGAGCCGAAACGCACAGGGCCTGCATTCTTTCCGTTGGCCGGTTCAGAGGCCGAAACTTGACCTGACTTTGCGTCTTCGCCCGAACCCTCATGAAAACCCTAATCTGATATGCCGCCACCGCCGATGATGCAATCACTTCCGTTTCCGACGATGGCATGTGGCGTCCTCCTCCTTCACTCCGACGATTTGCCTTATTCGTGTTGGGTTTTATGTCCTAAAACTCATGTCTATTCAGTAAAGATTGTTATTGAATAAAGTGAATTTTACGATCGTTAATCTAAATCCAATAAACTAAGAATACTCTAACTATAGTATGATTACTTGAACTATATGTAGAGACATAAGAGTGGATCAAATTCAAGTATATAGTCAAAATGATCTATAGTATAGAGATAAGGCTGAGTATCTTATCCTAGGGACACTATGGATGCGGCCCACTTTTGTATATGACATAAACAATGTGATCACTAAATTGTACATGCGGAGACATGTGAGTGGGGGTGTCCTATGCAATGAGTATTGCATAAGATCGGACCATGAAGAAAATCACTCTCACTTTATAATGTCGTTTACTGTTGAGACTAATTTTCTTTTCATTCTATGACCTAGGTAACTCGATCTTAATCTTGAGCTAACCATGAACTTCTGTTTATTCAGAATTATCCTTAGATTTGCATGGATGAGAGTGACTCGAGTTCGCCTACTTAATAGGCCTCCTATTTTAGAGGTAAGACTGGGTGAATGGCTGGGGACGTAGGGTGCAAGATGAAATTCGCTCCTACCCACTTTTAGGGATAGAAGAGAGTTAGTTCCCTTAAATACTGACTCTAAGTCTTGAACACGGGGCCCCACCCTCTCATTGGCCTGAGAGAGATTCGGTTTACTGGTTGGACCACAAACCAATTGTTCATTAGAGGATCAGTGGGACATAAGAAACAAGAAGTAACTTCGGGGTAAAACGGTTAATTGACTCACCTCTAGTTACGAACAACCTGTGAAGGATCGACTTACTAATCATGGTTGTATCAAATGGACAGAAATATATCTATAGTGAGGGGAGTGCAACTACTAGGCTATAGTGGAGTGTCCTAGTAGTTAACGAGTGTTGGTTAACAAGGTTAATGAGTTTAACCGGTTAATCTTGGATCGTTGGAGCCCATGATCTATAGGTCCATTAGGTCCCTCTACTAGCTCATATCGGACTAAACCATAAAACAGTGTGACGAGTGAGTTCGAAGTGTTCGAATTCAAATTAGGGAATATGCACTACATATATACGATATATTTAACCGCATTTTTGTTTTATTTACAAATTAAACAAAAAGAGAGATTCTGAGATATTTAAATAAGATTTAAATATTTTAATCAAATATGTGTCGGAATTGATTGGGATTGACATTTGAATTAATATTAAATATTAATTAAATAGTTTAATTAATCATTTAATATTTCTTTAATTTGAAATTAATTATTCAAATTAATTATTGAATTAAAATGAAGAAAGTCAAAATGTTGACTTCACTTCATCGAAAAATTCATGTTTGAGTTGTGGAATTTTGAGGTTTCAAAATTTGGTTTAACCAAACTTACATGCTTGCCAAATAAACTCCACAAATTTGAGTGGAATTTTGAGTGTCAAAATTTGGTGATCTCAAATTTGTATGAACATGCAAACATAACTCTATAAATAGAGTGATTAAGGTATATAGAACTTCTCCCTTGGAAAAACCTTGGGAAAAACTCTCACAAACTCTCTCTTCCAAGTTTAGTCACTCACCGGATTCCACAATCCCTCCTAAATTAGTCACTCACTGGATTCCACAATCCCGTTCTAAGGCCGAAGAATAGTGGAGAAGACGCTAGTGGTGGTTCGAAACCGGTTCGTGAGGAAAAAGGAATTTGAACTACAAAAGGTTAGTGCTCAAATACCTTGAGTTTTAATACTTATGAACATGCTAGTTATTTACTATAATTGATGTTCTAAGAGTGCCTAAGATTCAAATTGTTTCCGCATGTGTTATATTAACACCATCACTTGGTATCAAAGAAAGTTTTAGGCACTTTATTTACATTAATTTGAGCATGGTGGGTACCATTTCATGAAATTTTTTGGTTGATAACGTGGATGTTTTTTTGGTTTTGGCATTTTTTTATCTTTCCATTTGATACAATTATTGTAATAAGCCTAATTTGTATGGACTTTAATGAGTGAAGAAAGGTCTATAATTTATGGAGTCATTAGAGTCCATTTTAGGTTGTAATTGAGCGAAAATGAAAGAGATAGCAAGTTGAACTGAAGAAGAAGATAGAAGAGGCGGTTCGGGTGTATTTTCTACCAACAAAAGGTTGTGCCTTTGAAAACTTGTTGTCATAATGCATTGTGGCATTTAATACATGCACATCTTAATATGGAACATCAGTATATTAAGTCATTTTTTCATCATACATCTCACAGCATCTTATTATCATGTGTCGTCATCATCATGTCAACATCATGTACATCATCACATCATCATATAACATTATCACATCATTATCTAACGTCATCAAGTCATCATATAACATCATCACCTCATCATCTAATGTCATCATGTCATCATATAACATTATCACAACATCATATTACGTCATCACATCATTATTTAACGCCATCAAGCCATCATATTACATCATCACATCATTATATAACATCTTCACGTCATCATATAACATCATCACATCATCATTTAAACGTCACCATGTCATCATTTAACATCATTATGTCACCATATAACATCATCACATCATCATTTAACGTCATCACGCATTACATAACATCATCACATCATCACATAACACCATCCCATCATCACATAACATTATCACATCATCACATCATCATAGAACATAAAGCATAAATGACACGTGCAAGGGCCACTAGGTACGTGTCATCATACATAAAACGAGTCTTCCAACCGAGCTAATAGTAAAGTCACTTACTTTGTTAACTTAAGCTAATGTGCTAATTATCCTTAATGAAGGTTCGTTCCTGTCCTAAATCAAAGTCAGTTCAGCAGAAGCACATAAATATTCTCTAATGTCATTGGAATATTTGTTGTACTAAAGCACAGATGAAGGAGCAAGTCTTCTGTTCCAAAATGTGTAGTCTAAAAGATCACCCAACCTTGCTTCTGTTTCCTTAGTTTGACCATATGGCACCATACCCTTATGCTATTCTTGTCTCAAAGACTATTCTATGTGATCAAAGTGATCTAGCAAATGAGAGAATTGGAAAATTTTCTTTACATGCGAGCTAGAAATTAAGTGAGTCGAGCTAGCTATCCGTAACGACTTCCAAAGGTCAACAAACCTCGAGTGTTATGCGAGGCATAATGATGATCATCATCATAGTATACATGTCCATACTCATCATCATAAATAGAGAAGCGATGTATATGAACACACAAAATGCATGAGATCCCTATAGTTTTCATCTTTAGTTCATCTTTATGATACAACCCTATACATCGTTCACACATTACTTAAGTAACATGCAAGCATTGACCTTCACACATTCATCATCATTAACATTAATGATCGCTTGTGGATGTATATAATAAAATGAGGTAAAATTCACAAGAATAAGTGCAAGTATACACTATCACAAGTAGCAAGTAATAAGTAAATTATCGATTCCTTCCCCTAAAGCCTTGTTAATAGAAATTACAACTATCTTTTTGGTTAATTTTATCGCTAGAAATTAAGTGAGTTTTTTGGTAACATTCAAATGGGTGTTAGTGATTTTAACTACTTAAACAAAACTAAAACAGAGTGTCACTCTAGTCGAAAAACAAAAAATGATGAGAAAATCAACTATAATGAGGAAGGTTCGGCTAAGAGAGATTAAATAGATAAGTTGTTGAGTTTTGTGGTAGATTTTAGTTCATTTTAATAAATTCTCAAGCTCACTTCCGAGGGTCATGAATGATGATTATTTCCATAATCGTTCTCATTTCTATTAACAAGGCTCTTGGGGAAGAACTATTTTTAACCTTTCTATTACCCTTCAAGTCTCTTTGCTACGAGACTAGAGTATTAAAAAAGATTTCATTGCTCTCTCTCTTCTCCCGAATAAGAGAACAACTATGTATGTAAAGTAGCTAATTAAACACACATGTAAATCCTTAACAACAACTCTTTAATAAACTAAATTCATACTGTCAACATACTTAAACTATATAAAACTCTCTCGCCTCCCCTATAAATTTTAGCTTTCCATACAAACTCAATTAAACAGAGGAATCTGCATCTTCATCATGTAAAATTGATGGAATAAGAAAAGAGAATAAGGAAATAGAGAGTTATCCCAGTTTGTTGCCGTTCATCAATGGAAGTTCCCTTCTCTTGAGCTCTCACGTCCACCTTTTTGCCCTAATCAATCCTTGTTAGTCTCCTTTTCTTTCTGCTGTCAACAACTACTGGATTAGAGTTTTCTTCTTCTTCTCTGGTTTCACTGCAGAAGAGACTGCTTGCTGTGTAATTCGATTTTTCTCCCAAAGTGTGTCTCTCTCTCATCTTGGTCTTTCTTTTCTTTTATATTGAGCATGGGTTCCCCTTTAGGGCTGAAAAGGAATAAGTAGTCCACATAGGATGTTCTTCATTGGGTAGTCAATGACCCACTTGGACTGCTGACGTGGATTTAAAATTTTCATGTCATCCCCCATTTGTTTTCAAATTTGCTACTCTCACATGGTTTAACATAAATGTCTGAAATTTTACCACATAACTCAATTAAATATACAATTAAGATCGATTTATGCCAAATTATATTTTTTTCATGTTGGACCGCGATTTCATGTTCAATAAATGGGATAATAAATGAGAAAATAGTGAATAAGAGTGCAATATTAACTACAAAAAGACTTGATATGACTCTAGTTTTACAGAGTTATCACCCCCCAAACTTAGAAGATTGCTATCTCCAATCATTCTCTCCACTCTCCTTTTTTTTTTCTCATTGACAAAATGTTTGAAGAGTCATCAAAGGCATGATTTAATTCACATTATTTGTATTCCTTCCTTAAATTAGTTTTTTTCCCCACATTTCCCCTTACACTTATCACCAAATTTTATAAGAAAAATAACACATTCCTCACTTTGACAGTATTCCCCAAAACACTTCTAAAATGATTACCATTCCTTTACCTTTGCTTTTGTGACTTGGTTTCATAATTTATTTCATTAACTTACTCTTATCATGACAAAAAAATTTTTCCTCCCAAGAATCCTTCAAGTCATCCCCCTATTCTCTAGGTGCCTCCACTTGTGGTGCAAATCACCTAAGTCTTCAAAGGATGACTATATAGGCTAACACTCATTCTCACTTAGCTTAACTCTTTTGCTAGCATCTTGTAGTTTTCAGTGTGACCACATTTGTGATGCAACTCACCTGAACAGTAAGGATAGCTTTCTCTCTATTTTTTTTTTTTTACATCCCAATTACCTTCGATTAAGACACATCCATTGGTGATGCATATTGCCTGACAACGAGCAATTAAGACAATTTTTTTTGAAAGTTCAAACTTTAGGTTGAAGAGGAGTGGTCTCGAGTATGGATTTTTTTTTTTTCGTTTTTTCGTTTTTTTTTATATGGGGGCGATGGAATTGCTTTAATACCCTCAAACTTAAACTAGTCATTGTCCTCAATGAGCATTAGTGTGGGTGTGGAATCATTCTTGAAAGTAGATTGAGGTATAGAAGCTTCTTGGTTATTGTTTTTGTTGGGGAAATGGTCGAAAAGTTGGGTGAATTATGGGAATTCTTTATGATTAAGGTGGATTATGATAGATTGGATCCTTACCTTAACTTTGATGAATACTCTTTAATGTGAGCTTCAATTTCCTTAACCCCTTTTTTCTTTTAGAAAAACACACCACTCACGTTACTGTTTTATTTATCCATTAAAGCACTTGACAATACATCCCTAGTTCTTGCACAAAATATCATGACTTCATATGAAAACAAATGCATGATCTATTACCCATCCTAAAACTTCATGCTTCTAGGGTGCATGCATGTGCATGTTTCCAAATTATATGCAGTCAACACAACAAAACAAACACAACAAAAACAAACACAATATAAGGATGCATGCTTCTAAATCAGACAACAAGGTTATAAAGGGAGTGATGGCTCCACTCTTTAAAAATCTCCAATGGAAAACTTGGGAATGCTAAATTTTTGGACTTGGTTCTTAAGGCTTTATGTATTTCCTCATCCCTCTTTTTGACATAAGACCAATACCAATACGCCTTGCAACTCCCTTCACTGTTTTCGCACCAGCTGAGTAAAGCCTCTTGCTGTTTCAGCAGTTGATCTATATCGTCTGTTGCTCTGTTGTCCCTCCTCTTACCATTGCTGGCGCCATCCCTATAGGTTTCTATGTAGTCCATCAAATTTCTTGCCTCAAGTTTTTCTTCTTCCTCATCAAAAGGAACTGCAGCTTCCAGGCACAATATGGTTATTAGCTGTGGAAAAAACAGTCTCCCTACTTTCTTACTTCCACATTTGACAATCTCATCTGCTACAATCTTGCCCACATCGATGCTCAAATTCATTATGATTGCATACACCAATAAAACTCTGTCAGCTAACAATGTAGTATCATGTGTAGTAGGTAGTAAGTTGGTTTTTACTAAGGCAGCCCAAACTTTTGCTTCGGGGTTGAGGTCTGCTACTATTATCATCCTTACTCCTCTCAAGAGCTGCCACTGTGTTCCTAATATGGCTACCATCTTCAAGGTCATCTCAAGTTAATCATCTGATGGAGCTAGCACCATTTTGTTGAAGATGACATGCTCAAAAGATTGTAGGTGAAACAATTGGTTGATGGCTTTAGGGCTCCAATGGACTATTTTTCCTCTTACTAATGTTGTGTACCTTTCCACTTGATCAATATGTGCGTAAAACTCCTTCACTATTGGCACTATAGCTTGTTCCCTTTGGTGACAGAACATCTCCCACCCTAGATCGTTGATGGCGTTAAGAAAGGATTCCGGAAATGTGGGGTAGAATGTTGGGAACCTTCTTTCCACCAACACTACTCTTGACTTGAGGAGCTCATATATGTTGTACGCCTCCTCGTTTGCGATTATTTCTTTTTGTGTTGGGAGGTTCTCCATTTTGTTCTTGCCCTTTTCTCTTCGTTTCGAACCGGTGCCCGTTAGGAAGAGATCTTGATTTATTTCTTGTACTTCATCGTGCTGCACTTCTTCCTTCCCTTGCACTGTTTTTTTGCCTCTTGCTCTCGGTGCCATGATTGTCGGTTGCAAGCTAAATTTTTATCCTTGGTTGCTTGCAAGTGTGAAGGTTAATTCATAATGTTGGGTTATATCTTGTGGAAGTAGGTTGTATATAAAACAAAAGATGGCTCCTTGTGGAAGTAAATTTTTTCGTTTTTTTTATATAGCCGTTTGCTGTAATAAATTTTTAATTTTTTAATTTTTTTTAATAGCTGTCTACTATCAATAACAACAAGCTGCTGTACTATTTTGTATAACAGCAGGCGACTGTAATTATTATATATATTTCTTTTTTTTTTAACAGTAGACTGCTGTACATTTGTATAACAACAATTTGCTGTCATTTCTTCGGGCTGTTGTAATTTTTTTTAAGCAGTCTGCTGTCAATGAATTCAGTAGATTGTTGTAATAATTTTCTTTGTTTTTTTTTCCAAAGTTTTTGTTTTTCTTGTTAGACAGCAGATTGGTGTCATCTTTTGTGTTGGTGCTATGACTTGAGGTTTCGTGAGAAAGTGCACAACAATTAGATCAAATTCATGTGAATGAGGGAGAACACGGTACTTCATGGAAGCATACACAAAAAGAGAATAACTTTGTCATTAATCATAACCTAGTATATACCAAGTGTAATTAACCTCCTTACTACTTTGAAATTAGTCTTTTTAACCACATCACAATCCTCCTAATTCATCTACCAAAAATTAGCTTAGCCTTTTTAACCATATCAGAATCCTCTTAATTCATCTAAAAAGAAAAAAAAAGGTTACTTCCTTGGGGCATGCGAGTCATTCATGATTAAAAGGTAAAATAACATATAAAAAAAACTATCATTCTAAGATAAGTGAAGATAACTATTTAAAAACTAACTTGGCTTCCCGTGAGTTTGTTACCTGTTACCATTCCTACTTGTCCATTGGTTTGCGGATGATAAGGTGTGGCCCTCCATGTTTTACATTGTATCTCTCTAAAAAACTATTCATCAGTCTGTTCACAAAGTGTGTTCCCTCATCACTGATTAATGCTCTTGGTACACCAAACCTAGTGAATATGTTTCTTTTTAAAAGCTTGAGCACGGTCTTTCCATCGTTGGATGGACAAGTTATTGTTTCCACCCACTTGGACACATAGTCGACAGCCACTAGAATATATAAGTTCCCATAAGATGGCGGAAATGGTCCCATAAAGTCAATGCCCCATACATCAAAAAGTTCCACTTCTAAAATTGAATTCAGGGGTAGCTCATTTTTTTTACTGATATTTCCCATCCTTTGACATTGATCACAACCCTTGCAAATTTTTTTTGCATCTTTGAAAATTGTTGGCCAATAGAAACTCGATTGAAATACCTTAGCTGCTGTCCTTTGCCCTTCAAAATGACCTCCATATGGAAATGCATGTCATTGTTCAAGAGTTGTTGGTATTTCGTTGTCTGGAATGCATCTTCTCATTATGCTGTCTCCACATTGTTTAAAAAGAAAAAGTTCATCCCAAATGTAACTTTTGGAATCGTGGAAAAACCTCTTCCTTTGTTGATAATTTTTCTCTTCGGGTATGATGGCACAAGCCAAAAAATTTGCTACGTCTGCATACCATGGAGTTGCTGTCATTCTGCTACTGCTGTTTATTCCAAGCAGCTGTTCATCCAGAAATGCATCATCAATTTCTTTGCTATTAACCTTTTCTTCCATGTTCTCAATTCTAGATAAGTGATCCGCTACGTGGTTATTAGCTTTTTTCGTGTCAATTTCTATCTCGAACTCTTGTAGGAGTAGAATCCATCTAATTAATCTTGGCTTCGCATTCGGTTTCATCATTAGGTGCTTGATTGCTGCGTGGTTAGTGTGCACTTTCAACTTCGCTCCAAATAAATAAGCTTTGAACTTTTCAACAGCGAATACTACAGCTAACAATTCACTTGAGCCTCATTCAACATTTTGCTGGCGTAATAGATAGGATGAAGTACCTTCCCCTTTTTCTACCCTAACATTGCCCCCACAGCATGAAGACTAACTCAAATGGTGAATTCCAATCAAGGGTTGACATTATAGGAGCTGTGGTCAGTGCTGTCTTTAATGTTTGGAAGGCAGTCATGCATTGTTTGTCAAAAACAAATTTTCTATTTGACTCCAACAAACTACACAACGGTTTGCAATCTTGGAGAAATCTTTAATAAACCTCCTATAAAACCCTGCATGACCCAAAAAGCTTCTTATACCTTTAACTGACGTAGGTGGATTCAATCTCTCGATAGCTTCTATCTTGGCTCTATCAACTTCTATTCGTCTTCTTGAGATCTTATGGCCTAGCACTATTCTCTCATTGACCATAAAATGACATTTTTCCCAATTCAGTACAAGATTCTTCTCCTCACATCTTTGTAGAACCTTCCTCAAATTGCACAAACAAGTCTCAAAAGATTCTCCATAAACTGAAAAGTCATCCATGAATATCTCCATAAATGTTTCTACCATATCTGTAAAAATGGTCATCATGCAATGTTGAAATGTTGTTGGAGCATTACATAGTCCAAAGGGCATTCGTCTAAAGGAAAAAATGTTGAATACAACTCTCTATGGGAAACACTTGCACAGTTTATTAAAACCAATTGAGAAGAGATTTACTAAACACCCTATAGCTCTACTTTGTATTACTTGGGATTTCTTGGGATGATAAACTAAGTAGGATGGATGAGTATTTATACTAGATGATAGGTAATCAATTCCTAAAATTTCTCAACCTTTCTCCTAAAGTATTTAAATCATTTTCCTAAATTTATTTCTAAAATCCCTAAATCATTTTCCTAAGTTTATTCCTAAAATCCTAAATCATTTTCTTAACATAAATATAATCTCACATACAATGGTTGGGCTTAACCCTATTGGGCTAGTGATGATATTTTAACATTCCCATTCCCCCTCAGCACTAGTCCTCATTCGTTGCACCACAGCGAAAGCTCTCATGTGTGCAAATATTCAGCTCTTTTGTAGACAAGTCTACCACTTGGTCATCTGTATTCTTCCTTCAAGACTTTATCTCTAATAAAATGGAAGTGCACCTCCGCATGCTTTGTTCTGCCATGAAACATCGAATTTTCTACTTGACGATTCACATATTGGTTGTCGCATTGAAGTGGTATCGAATAGTCAACCTTTTGGTGTCAATCTTTCATCAGAAGTTTCAGCCATGTACATTTTTTAGCTGCGCTCGCCGCTGCTCTGTACTCTGCTTCTCTAGTTGACAATGATCCAGTTGGTTGTCTTTTGTTACACCAAGAAATTGTTCTTGAACTGAGCTTGAACACATGCCTGGTGCTTGACCTTCGAGTATCGTGATATCGTTTGACATATCTCAAGGTCTATCGGGCCACATCCAAATGAGGTTTCTTTAGACTTCGCATATACTGGCTAATGACTCCAACTTCATTTTCGAATCCATTTGGTTGGTTCATGTAGATCTTCTGATCCAACTCTCCATGCAAGAAAATATTCTTCATATCCATCTGTCTAAATTTCCAATCTTTATTAGCAAGTGCTGGAGGAACCTGTACGATAGTGATCTTCGCCACTAGACTGAACATTTCATCATAGTCTAGTCCATATTATTGACAGAACCCTCGAGCTACAGGTTGAGTCTTGTATCTTTCGATTGATCCATCCGAGAGACACATTATTTCGTAAGCCACTTGCAAAAGATGAGTTTGGTATCTCTGAGTCTTGGCACTAATTCCCAAGTTTGATTTTGTTTCAGGGCTATAATTTCTTCCTTCATCGCTTTTTGCCAAGCTGAGTTTTGTAATGCTTCTTCATATGTCTCCGGCTCATTAACTTCATCTTCTACTGCGTTGGCATACTCTGGATTTGGCTTTAGGATTATTTCTCAATGTCTGAGTTGTTGAAGTGTCATTTCATTTTCATTAGGTTCGCTTGGTTGAGTCACTTCTTGCTCACCAGCACTAGTGTCACTTGAATCTTCAGGCACATCAACACTTAAGCAAATGTGTACAATTTGTCCCCTGTGTTCTGCAGAAGAATTTCTTCAGTTTGCTCCCCCGTGTTCTGTAGAAGAATTTCTTCAATTTGCTCAAGGTTTGGTAATACTTCCTTTTCTGAGGGTCACTCCTCTTCTATTGCACCACTTTGATCATCAATCATGTGATTTGAGCATCTTGAATCAATGTTCCAATCATTCTCATAATCGATATGGTCTCCCATCATTGCCATGAGTGCTAGCTCATCTTCTTCTATAGCATATAGTACCTTTGCATCCCATTCCTCCTCCATCTCCATGTTGGAGGATGCCACATTGCTTTCAACAGATTTTTTCTTGGACTAACAATCTTTGGACATATGGCCCTTCTTCCCGCAATTGTAGTAGATGCCTTCAAATCTCTTCCTTTGAGAGTTATTATTATCGTTCTTCTGAGCTCTCCCTGGTTGTATAGTTCCTTGGTGATTTCTTCTTTTGTCACCATTGTATCCACGTTTTGTAGACGACCTATTATTGCTCCGACTTTCACTCGTGTAGAGTACTTCTTCTTCACCCTTCAATGTGATGCCTCCTATTTGTTTAGCCATGGCTTCTTGGCTGGCTAACAAATTTTCGAACTCTACAAGTGATGGTTGAATGAGCCATCCTTGTACAACAATAATAAAGCTTCTATATTCTGGTCGCAATCCGTTGATTATAATCCTCTTCATTCGAGACTCTACAATGGCGGACTTCGGGTCTAGTTCAGTAATCTCCTGACAGATCAACTTGACCTTGTAGAAGTATTGAGCAATCGTCATGTAACGTTGTGAAATTGACAACTTATTCTCCTGAAGTTGTGGCCTCGTATCGTTCTTCTTTGAGAACAACATCACGAACGTGTCTCATGCTTCTTTCGGTGTCTTGTCATCCCAAATATGCTCTAACATCTCTTCTCTGATTGTGGTCTTCAAGGCAAACGTTGCTTTGCCTACTTTGATTCTCCATTTGTGCAAGGCGCTGTTAGAATCATCCTCTGGCGGCGTAGTTTTGCATCCGTCAATGATCTCCCAAAGATCATGTTCTTGTAAATAGGACATCATGCATGTTGCCCACGTGTTGTAGTAGTTGTTGTTGAGTTTCTTGATTCCTCCAACGATTTGAAAATCACCCATTGTGTTGGCTATGCCTCAGTAATACCAAACAAGCTCTTTCGACACAAGACTTACAGAGTTACAGACTACTTACGACACAAAAGAAACTCACACACTAATAATCTCAAGAAATCATTTCTGATGTGGAAGATCAGAGAGAGCTGCAACCACAGAGCATACTAAGAATTCCAAGAGATCCACAACTTACACTGACCTCGCTCTGATACCAGATTGTTGAACACAACTCTCTGTGGGAAACACTCGCACACTTTATTAAGATCAATCGAGAAGGAATTTACAAAACACCCTGTAGAAACTACTACTTTGTATTGCTTGAGATTTCTTAGGATGATAAACTAGGTAGGATGGAGGGGTATTTATACTAGATGATAGGCATCCTAAAATTTCTCAACCTTCTTCCTAAAGTATCTAAATCATTTTCCTAAATTTATTCCTAAAATCCTAAATCATTTTCTTAACATAAATATAATCACTCATACCATGGTTGGGCTTAACTCTATTGGGCTAGTGATGATATTTTAACAAAAAAATTTCATGTGGGCATGTGATGTAGTTTTCTCTTGATCTTCTGGACTGATTGTAATTTGATTGTATCCCGAATAACCATCCAAGAAGCAATAATGTGACTTTCCAAGAAGCCTATCAAGCATTTGATCTATAAATGGTAAGGGAAAATGATCCTTACGTGTCACTTTGTTTAGCCTTCAATAATCCATGCAAATTCTCCATCCATTCACTATTCTAGTGGGGTGATACTCATTGTTCTCATTTGCCATTACTGTTATCCTCCTTTCTTCGGAACACATTGAATAGGACTGACATAGCTGCTGTTTGCAATTGGATAAATTATTCCAGCATCTAGCCATTTGAGAATCTCCTTTTAACGACCTCCTTCATCATGAGATTTAATTGTCTTTGTTGCTCAATTGATTTAACTTTTCCTTTCTCCAATTGTATTTTGGGCATGCATAGTGAAGGGCTAATTCCTTTTATATTCGCCAATGTCCAACCTATCACCCCCTTGTGCTTCTTCAATGTTTCTAGGAGCATATCCTCTTGAGCCGAGGATAGTGTCACTGAGATGATGATGGGTAGTGTCTTTTGTCACCTAAATAAGCATACTTAAGGTTAGGAGGTAGTGGTTTCAAGTCCAGTTACGACGCTTCCTCAATAGATGATCTCATCGGTGAACTCTTTCTTCCCTCACATTCTAGTGACTCAAAAGTTCTACTTAATTCACCTAAAACTGCTAACTGTTCTATTCTGTCATTCCAGCTATTGTCTTCTTCCTGCTTGCTTTCTCCATCCTCCCATTCCTCGGTTGTTGGTTGTTCTGTCAATTCATATATTGCTGAGCATTCTTCTGTCATTGTTGGATATTTCATGCTGTCATTGATATTAAATTCAACTTTTTGGTCACCCATTCTTAACATGATGGTTCCTTTGTAGACATCTACTAATGTTCTTCTAGTCTTTAAAAATGACCTTCCCAAAATAATTGGTACATCATGATCGACTTCATAATCTAAAATGATAAAATCTGCAGGAAATATGAATTTGTCAACTTGAATTAAGATGCCCTAAATCTTTCCTTCGGGATAAATGATGGACCTATCAGCTAGTTGTAAGGTGATTGTAGTCAGTCTAGCCTCTCCAATCCCAAACTTCTTGTAAATAGATAGAGGCATTAAGTTGATGCTTGCTCCCAAGTCACATAGTTCTCTTCCTAGCTCCTTTCCTCCAATTGATATGAGAATAGTGAACGACCCAAGGTCTTTTTCCTTTAGTAGGATCTTGTTCTTCAATATTGCACTGCACTCTTCATTTAGTGACACCACCTTAAATTCTTCAAACTTCCTTCTATTAGTGAGTACATCCTTCAAGAATTTCACATAATTTGGCATTGGCTTCAAAGCTTCCACTAGTTGTATGTTTATATGAATTTTCTTCGGAATATCCATAAACTTCTCAAAATGGGCTTCCTCTTTCTTTCTTTTTATTTTTTTGTGGAAAAGGAGGTGCTGGTGTGCATGTTCTGCTCTCTTGTCCACTGCTGGCTATTGTTTGCATTTTAGGTTGCTTCTCAATTTCTGCATAATCCTTGCCGTGTTCTTTTTGTACAGCAGCTTCCTCATTTCTCTACTGTGTATCAGAAGTTTCTTGGGAATGGCTGTCACATTGTTTTGCATTTTTTTCTCCCTTGCTAGGTATTTTTTTTCCACTTCTCAACTCTATTGCTTGACATTGCTCTTTGCCTTCTCTTTTTTGTTTCGGTGTCTGCTGGCAACTTCCCAAGAGGCCTATTTCGTAACTCAGTTGCTAATTGACCTACTTGAAATTCCAAATTTCGCAATGAGGCTTGTTGACTTTGTATCACAGCATAATTTTTAGCCATATATTCCTTTATTAGGTTCTCAATAGATGTTCCCGATGTGTATTGAGCTTGGCTAGTTCCTTTCCCTTGGGTGTTGACTTGTTGAGAACTATAAGCCAATTGATTGTGTAATCCAAAACCCGGAGGGTAATTTGCTTTAGATGACATTTGTTGGTTGTATAAGTCTTGTCCCTTCCATGAGAAGTTTGGATGATTTCTCCACCCCGGATTATAAGTATTTGAGAAGGGATTATTTTTCTGGTTTCCTTGACTAGCTTGATTCCCGACATAGAAAATTGAGGCCGGATTGCTTGGACACTGATCGAAGGTGTGTTCCTCTCCACAATATACACAAGATTCGGCTGCTGTTTGGTTAATTACAACAGCTGTATGGACTGGTGCTTTAATCATGAAGTCTTGCCCCAACGTTAGATTTTGTAAAATATTAGTCACCGAAGCAAGTTGAGCATTGATAGAAGACAAAGCATCAACTTCAAGTACTCCTCGAGTCTTCTTTCCTAGGTTGCTTCTCACATCGGCTCATTGACAATAGTTAGATGCTATTCTCTCTAAAACCTCATATGTTTCATTGTATGTCTTTGACAAAATAGCCCCTAGCGGAAGCATCAACTACTTGTTTAGTAGCAATATTTAATCCATTGTAGAAAGTCAACATTTATATACAATGAGATAATCCATGGTGAGGACACTTTCTAAGCATCTCCTTAAATCTCTCCCAAGCTTCACTTAGTGTCTCATCTTCAAACTGTTGAAAAAAAACAATCTCATTTCTGAACCGTGCGTTTCTAGTGGGTGGAAAGTACTTGATCAAAAATTTCTCTATTAGACTATTCCAAGAAGTTGATAACCAGCTCAGTCTAATCACGTATTTATCCACTTCTTGGAATCGAAATGAGTCACTAACTCCAAAAAATGACTTTAGTTGTAGGTGAAGATCTTCTGACGGTAGTCCATGAATTTGCCGAATGGTTTGCAACATTTGAAACATCACGGTTTTAGCTCAAACGTGGTTGCTTGCATTTCATGTCTAATGATGCACAGATTTAACTCTTTCACAGTTGGGTGTGCATATGCTCGGATCGCTCTTTCTCTGTCATCTGCTAAATGAATGGCATTGACAGTAATTCTTTCTTGATGCATCATCGCTGGATTTTCAAACTCCCGATTCAACTAGGCTCCAAGTTCTATTTGGAGTATATTCTGTTCTGTCATTTTCTTTTTCTCCTTCAACCTTCGTCTAAATGTTCTCTCTATTTCAGGATCCAAAATAAATTCCAAACCCATAGGTGGATTCATACACAGAATTCTGCAGCAGTAAATTGAATTCTTCAGTAGTAAATACAGTAGTAGAAAATTCAGCTTACTGCCATTCTTGTTGGCTCCAGCTCACGAAAATCTACAAGTAAAATAACCAAATTAGGTTCCCCAGCAACGGCGCCAAATACTTGATCGCTTGTGGAAGTATATAATAAAATGAGGTAAAATTCACAAGAATAAGTGCAAGTATACACTATCACAAGTACAAGTAATAAGTAAATTATCGATTCCATAGGGAACCTATCTTTTTGGTTAATTTTATCGCTGGAAATTAAATGAGTTTTTCGGTAACATTCAAATGGGTGTTGGTGATTTTAACTACTTAAACAAAACTAAAATAGAGTGCCACTACGGTCGAAAAATAGAAAATGATGAGAAAATCAACTATAATGAGGAAGGTACGGCTAAGAGAGATTAAATAGATAAGTTGTTGAGTTTTGTGGTAGATTTAATTCCTTTTAATAGATTTTCAAGCCCACTTCCAAGGGTCATGAATGATGATTATTTCCATAATTGTTGTAATTTCTATTAACAAGGCTCTAAGGGGAGAACTATTCCTAACCTTTTTATTACCTTTCAAGTCACTTTGCTATGAGACTAAAGTATTAAAGAGAATTTCACTGCTCCCTCTCTTCTCCTGAATAAGATATGTATGTAAAGTAGCTAAATAAACACACACGTAAATCATTAACAACAATTCTTTAATAAACTAAAATCATACCGTCAACATACTTAAACTATATAAAACTCTCTCGCCTCTCTTATAAAGTTTAGCTCTCCATACAAAGTGAATTAAACAGAGGAATCCGCATCTTCATCATGTAAAATTGATGGAATAAGAAAAGAGAATAAGTAAATAGAGAGTTATCCCAGTTTGTTGCCATTCGTCAATGGAAGTTCCCTTCTCTTGAGTTCTCACGTCCATCTCTTTGCCCTAATCAATCCTTATTAGTCTTCTTTTTCTTCTGCTGTCAACAGCTGTTGGATTAGGGTTTTCTTCTTCTTCTTTGGTTTCACAGCAGTAGAGACTGCTGCTGTGTAATTCGATTTTTCTCCCAAAGTGTGTCTCTCTCCTCTTGGTCTTCCTTTTTCTTTTATATTGAGCATGAGTTCCCTTTAGGGCTGAAAAGGAATAAGTAGTCCACATCCTATGTTCCTCATTGGGTAGTCAATGACCCACTTGGACATCTGACGTGGATTTATTATTTTCATGTCATCCCCCATTTGTTTCCAAATTTGCTACTCCACATGGTTTAGCATAAATATTTGAAATTTTATCACATAACTCAATTAAATATACAATTAAGACCGATTTATGCCAAGTCATATTTTTTTCCATGTTGGACCGCAATAAATGATTTTAGAATAAATGGGGTAATAAATGAGAAAATGGTGAATAAGAGTGTAATATTAATTACAAAAAGACTTGATATGACTCTAGTTTTAGAGAGTTATCAATTAACTAGGGTTGTATCTTTGAAAACTCGTTGTCATAGTGCATCGCGACATTTAATGCATGCACATCATCTTAATATGGATCATTATCATATTAAGTCATTTAATCATCACAGGTCTCACATCGTATTTATCATGGCAAAATATAGTAAAGCAAGATGGTATGGTCAAAAATAAAGATTTTAAACAATGTTATTCATATGAACAAAACTATTAATTTATTACAAAAAAAAAAAAAAAAAAGATTTTGAAACTCGCTACTCATTACCGAAAAAAACAATAATATTATATATATATATATATATATAATTTTTTATCATATAAATTATGAAGATAATAAAGATTCATCTATTTATGAAATAAAAGTATAAATAAAAAATAATGAAGAAAGTTTGTATGAGTACAACCCAGATCAATTGAAATTGTTTGATAAGAGTATCCCTATCAATAATTATCTAATAGATAATGATATTATAGATCAGAAAAAAAATATGGATAGAAAATATTTTGATTGGAAAATGCTGCATATTTGTCTTAAAAATAAGGCCAATATTAGAGCCTCGATCAATATTGAGACTGACACAGAGTAATAATTTTCAACTAATTGAAAAAAGGGATAAGAAGTATGAATCAAGAAATCAAAGCATTGAACAATAAGAAAAATATATTTTTTGTTTTTGATTGGATTAGAATGAATGAAAAAATACTAAGTGGTTCCATATCCAATCTCGAACTTCCTTTCTTTCTAGAAGTTTTTGATACTTTATAATGTATATAAGATTAATTCGTGGATCAAATTACTTCTTTCTTTTGAATGAAAATGAAAATTTTATTATTAGTCAAAATGAAAAATTAATTGAAAAGAAAAAAGATTTCCTTTCAATATCAACTATGAAAAAAACTCTTGAATTAGAAAATAGAAATAAAGGAAAAAGGAATTTGGGCCGAAAAGAATTGTGACTTGAGTTTTATCCAACTAAAAAAAATCTTAAAAAAGATTTGGGGGGAAGCAGTGAAAAACAATAGAAAGATAAGCTTTTTTTCCTTCTTAAACCAATATTTTCTTTTTCAATTGAGGTGAGATAATGCCTTCATTGGCAAACTCATGAATAACATTAACATATATCCTCTATTTAAGAAGATATGAATATAGAGCTTATGATAGTTTCCAAGGAGTTTGATAAGGTAACCCTAATCCTCACCTAACGATCCAAGCTTTTGTTTTAGCAAGAACCCTTGAATCAAAGTAATTACCACCTCCTTATACGAAATTTGGATCAACCAAGAGATAAGGCTAGAATTAGATTACCTCTTACGATCGAAGATCTAGAAGAAACATTTGAAACCTTGTTTTAAATTGAGTCACTCCACAATCTAACTTGATCAAGGCTTGATTGAATGGGTCGGGTGCAATTCTACTACAAGAATTGCTTGAAACTTAGAAATGACAAATATGATCCTCGGATTTCTAAGGAAAACGTCTTAATTTGAAATCTGAATTACATTCATCAACGAATCTGAATTTTACATAACATATTGTGTGTATTTATAATCTCCCGACAAAAAACATTTGTGGATGAGATTTATTCGAGATGTTTGTGGACGAGATTTATTCCCGATCCCCTTTAATCTCCACAAAAAATCAAATTGACCATTTGACTTTTACATAATTTATGAAATTAAACATAGTTTTTTTTAATAAATGTTGATGTGCTTGAGTGACTAATGCAATAGATTTGAAATTAATTGAGTTCTCCGTGCGTAGATTTGAATTCTGTTGTTGACTTATTTTTTTGAATCTTCACGACATTTTTTGAATTTTCCTATCAATAGGTTCATTTGGAACACCGTGATTCTTATCATATTCCCCCTCTTTAGAAGGATTCGCCCTCGAATCAGAAAAAAAAATCATCACCTTCTTTCCGTCACCTCTTTTTGAAATGTTTTGCACTACTTTTTAAGAAATAAGTCTGCAGAGCATCATCCATAAATCTATCTGCCACATGTTTCATCTTCGGCCAACAAAAGTGTTTATGCAACATCTTATAAACTTTATTAATCCTAAGATGTCCCATTAAGGCACCACCATATGCTTCTAATAAGATAAGGAACCACTACAAGGGGAGTAAGATTTGGATTACCTTGTTGATCGAATATCTCAAGACAAGAACATTATTTGAGATTCGAATCACTCCACAAGCAAGATCGATCATATCTAGCTTGAATGATTCTTGTTGATCAAATATCTCAAGACAAGAACACTTGATTGAGATTCGAATCACTCCACAAGCAAGATTGATCACGTCGAGCTTAAATGATTCTACATGCAACCTAAACTACATAGAATTACAAAGAAACTTAGTCATTGGCTAAAGAAGAGCACAAATGCTTCTTTTACTACATTTTCCAAGTCCCTTATAAATACAAGATACATGGCTTTATATAGCCTCAAAATGAAAGTACTAAAGGCATTACAATAGTTGTAACATTCATGCTTAATGACCTTAATTAACCATTATGTAATTGTAACCTAAAGTAAATTAAAAGTCTTAAAATATATTAATGAAATACAATAACTCTAAATTACTCTAAATTGTAATCCACCCAAAATTCAAAACATGAAACTTCATTCTTCTTCAATGTGGCATGAATTGAAATATCTTTTAATAATTTCAACAATATTTTCTTCACATCTTCATTGAAGCATATTGTAGGATTGATGTCTCTTGGTTCATATCAGCTTCTCTCAAAAATAAATCTTTTATGGAGAATTTAGGAATACAAACATACTCTTAGTAATTAAAAATTTATGAAACACATAATAATCCTCCACACTTTTTTTTTTGCAAGACAAGATGTATAAATAGTTCTAAAGTAATAATATGCTCAACTCCAAGAATTTTTGCAGTAAGAGAAGTAAAGAGATCATACCTTTTAGATAACACATGAGCTACTGTATTATCCTTACCTTGCTTATACTTACGAAAATGTTTCAATAAATTCCACCCACTTTGCATGTCTACAGTTTAGTTTGCTTTGACCCTTCACATACTTCAAGTTTTCATGATCAAAGTGGATCACAAATTCTCTAGACCATAAGTAGTGTTGCGGCACATGCAATATATGAACTACAAACAATTCTTTATCATAGGTAGGGTATTTCAATGTTGCCCCATTTAGTTTTTCACTAAAATACACTAACGACTTTTCATCTTGAATTAAAACAACACTTATTATGACCAAACCACATGCATCACATCCAATTTCAAAAGTTTTATAAAAGCTAGGCAAAACAAATAATGATGCATTGCTTAATTTGTTCCTAAGCAAATTGAATGCATTCTCTTGCATTCCTCCTCATTTAAAAACAACATTTTTTTTTTCATTAAGTCATTCAATAGTTCAGTTATGGTTCTAAAATCATTTATAAATCTCTTATAGAGGTTAGTTAACTCATGAGAACTACGAAATTTACGTGCACTTTTTGGTGTTGACAAATCCATAATGAATTTAACTTTGTCTCTATCCAAAGCTACTCTACTTTTACCAACTATGAAGCCAATAGAGTGAATTTTTTCCATGCAAAAACTACCCATATTAAAATTAAATTTCTCTTTTCTATGTGTAATCAAAACTAATTTAACATGCTCAACATGCTTAAGCAAAATCTTCAAATAAATTATAATATCATCAATATAAACAACACGTTTTCTCATATATTTTCCCAAAAAGATTATATATTAAGCGCATAGGTGTACTAGGAGCATTAGTTAACCCAAAAGGCATAACAAGTCATTCATACAATCCAAATTTAATTTCGAAAGTTGTTTTCCATTCATCTCCTACATGCATTCTAATTTGATGATATCCAGATTTCAAAATAATCTTTATAATTAGACACGAATCATGCAATAAATCAAGCATATCGTCTAGCCTAGGAATAGGATGTCGATACTTTACCGTGATTTTGTTGATGACTCTATTATCCATGCATATGCGCCAAGTTTCATCTTTCTTTGGCACCAATAAGTCTCATATAGAACATGAAATCAAACTTTTTGGTACATAGCCCTTCTCCATGAGCTCCTCCACTTTCCTTTGAATTTCTTTTGTCTCTCTAATGGGAGGTATTTTTTTATCTTGAAACATGTCTTCAAATTCCTGTAAAAGAGATTGAAAAAAACTAGGCAAAACCAAGTTGTTCTAGTTAAAGACCAAAAATCCTCCATGGTACATTAGTACAAAGATTGATTTTTGTGAAAACCTTCTCACCTCTCCAACTGTAGCCAAATAACTCTCTCTTCCTTTTTTCTTCAATTTCATCTATTTTTTCATTCTTCTTTTTTTCTCTTTTATTTTTCTCTACTTTTTCACTCAACTCTTGTTTTTCTTTTAACTTTTTTTCCTCAAACTCTTTCTTTCTTTCCTCCAACTTTAATTGATCAGTAAATACATTTGTAGAACTCAAAGGTACAAGAATGATTTTTCTTCCATCTTTTATAAAAGAATACCTATTCGAATAGCCATCATACAAAACCTTCCTGTCAAATTGCCATGGTGGGCCAAGCAATATGTCTCCAGCATGCATTGACAAAACGTCACAAAGAATTTCATCTTTATATTTTCCTAAAGTAAAAGATATTAAAGCTTGAGAAGTTACCTTCATTGTTCCATTATCATTGAGCCATTGGAGCTTGTAAGGTTTAGGATGATCTTGAGTTGAAATTTGCAACCTTTTGATCAACATACTATTTACTACATTGGTGCAACTTCCACTATCAATGATAAGACTACAAACAGTCCTCTTGACTAAACACCGCGTGTGAAATAGGTTGTCTCTTTGATCATCAACATCATTCTCCATAACTTGAGTTTTAAGTAGTCTTCTTATAATAAGTGCCAAATGAATACCATCTTCTAGTTTCTTCTCATTCTTCTGGACTTTTTCAACTAGATCATTGATCTCCCCTCCATTTTTCTCGTCTTGGTTCATGATTGTACCAACAGTAGTTTTATATGCTTAGGACCTCACACACTCAACTCACTAATTTTACACTCAGGAACACTCGTGTTTAACACACAAAGGTAGGTTATTTGGGAAAGTGACTAATTTCTTATCAAGGTAGATAATATGGATAAAGAAATTCTGATAGTAGCGAGCTATTCAAGAAAATCAAGACAAGGTAATTATGTAGTAACAACAAAATAAAACAAGAAATGAACAAATAAATAAGGGACAAAGATATTTTTGGATATAATTGCACACTGAAAAAAATGAATTCCAAAGAGAATGGTCCTGAAGATCGAACACAACAATTCCAGATTTATATGCTTTAGGAAAAAATGAGAATAGAAATTTATTTGATCTTCAAATAAACGTGCAAATGGTCTAATGATAAAGATATGATAAGGATTTTTTTTTTTGTTTTGTTTTTTCTTTCAAGATCTAAATATGATCTTTAACAGGACACTAAGAACAAAGTAGAAAGATAATGAAGAACGTTGGAAATGACAGTAAAAAAATAAATGACAGATTTAAAGAGACGATAAACAATAGCAGAAATTAAAGATAAAATCAATTCTAGAGTCAGCCACAAAGATGCAACCTATGCTCTGATACCAAACTGATAAGACAACCCTAATCCTCAGCCCAACGATCCAAGCTTTTGTTTTAGCGAGAACCCTTGAACCAAAGTAATTAACACCTTCTTATACGAAATTTGGATCAACCAAGAGATAAGGCTAGAATTAGATTACCTCTTACGATCGAAGATCTTGGAGCAAGATTTGGAACCTTGTTCTAAATTGAGTCACTCCACAATCTAACTTGATCAAGGCTTGATTGAATGGCTCGGGTGCAATTCTACCACTAAAATTGCTTGAAACTTAGAAATGGCAAATATGATACTCGAATTTCTAAGGGAAACGTCTCAATTTGAGATCTAAATTACATTCATCAACGAATCTGAATTTTACATAACATATTGTAGGTATTTATAGTCTCCCGACAAAAGACATTTGTGGAAGGGATTTATTCAAGATGTTTGTGGACGGGATTTATTCTCGATCCCCTTTAATCTCCACAAAGAATAAGTCAAATTGACCATTTGACTTTTACATAATTTATGAAATTAAACATAGTTTTTCTAACAAATGTTGATGTGTTTGAGTGACTAATGTGATAAACTTGAAATTAATTGAGTTCTCCGCGTGTAGGTTTGAATTCTGTTGTTGACATAATTTTTTGAATCTTCTTAGTAATAGGTTCATTTGGAACACCGTGATTCTTATCAGAGTTCCAATTTAATATTTTTGGATTAAAAAGGGAAATATTTATTATTGAATCTGTTCGTCTCTCCCAAAAAAAATGATGGACAATTTATTATGTCTCAAACCTTAGGTATTTCATTAGTTCATAGTACCAAATTAATCAAGGCTATCAAGAAAAATACTATCCTTATGAGAAGAGTTTTACTGAATCCATTACAATACATCAAAAAATAAATGAAAATAGAACCAACAATCATCCTAATCTATTTATTCCAAAAAATATCTTATTCCCTATGGTCGTAGAGAGTTTATAATTTTAATTTGTTTCAATTATGGGAATAGAATAAAGTAAAAATTAATGATTAAGTTTTGGATAAAAGAAGCATACATCTTGATAGATATACAAATGAACTAAATAAATTCAAGTTGTTTAGGTGGCCCAATTTATCACGAATCATTAAACAAGTTTTTGTTTTTGACAAAATAACATTTATATTGTTTCTAATAATATTTAATTTTGATGGCTATATTAAATGTATACTATCATTTAAAGGATAAATGGATAGTAAAGAGTAAAGAACCATTCCTTTTGAACACTAGATGTCTTTCACATCCAATTATACTAATTAATAATAAATTCTAATTTTTTAATGACATTTCAAAAAAAAAAAAAAAGGTGGGTTATCTTGCATCATCATCATGTCAAGTTCCAAATTTGCTGGCTTATATGGTTGACCTTAGTCAAAGTTATATCAAACTCCGAATTTACTTGCTTTCGTCCTTCGAATTGGTTCTCACTTATGTCGAGGGTTAACCTATTTTGAATATAAACTTAATTGCCTCAATAAAGATCGAATTCCACGTTTTTATTGTTTGTAAATTGTGTTTGATAGTAAAACTTAAACTACAAAAAGACGTCAATATTATTTCATGTTACTTTGATCATACAATCAAAATATTATTTGTTTATAATATTATTTTCATATCAACCATTTAAAAGTAATTTAACAGCGGTTATGTTTTTTCTTGTTTTTCTAGCTTTTTTTTTTTTTAAAAAAAAAACACATATACATACTTAATTTGGCCAATTTGAATTTGAATGGATTTTTTTTTCTTTTCTAAAAATGGATGTACCATCAGACAATTTCTAGAACAAAGAACAGATAAATAGTTATTATTTAATTTAAAACTAAAATCTAAATAAAGGCAACAACATCAAGAATCAAATTAGTATAAAGGAAAAGATGATCTAACTAACCTAACCCTAAACCCTAAATTTAAAAAAAAAAGAGAGTAAATTTCCATGAGAGATGGCAAAATGAAACATAACAAAAAAAATCATCCGATTTACTTGTAAAGAGAAAAAGAAAAATATAGGTTATTAAGTAGATTCAATCGGATGAGATAGAAAAGTCAGATCTTTCTTCTCTTTTATCCTATTTTTTGCTATTATTTTATTAGTTATAGAAAATTACTAAATTAGGAAAAAGAAATAAGATTCAATTAAAATTGAGCACAAATAAGGGTGAGCACAACAAAAGAAAAAGGGAGGAAACAGAGATGAAGAAAAAAGGGGAGATATGGAATTAGATATGAAATTCATGAAATTATTTCTTTTATTGTCTTATTGTCAGTGTAATCTAAGAATCCATTTAAATTGACCAAAATTAATTGTAAATCTAACACGTAAAACAAAAGAGAGGAACGACAGAAAGAAGGAAGGAAAATGAAAGTTAAGATAAAAACAGAAGAAATACGGATAAAAGAAAAAATGGGAGATATGAAATTATCTACTCTTATTATTTGAGAATGCCTTTTATTGTTAGTATAATTCAATAATGGATTAAACTCGCCAAAATAATTATGAACCTAAAAAAAAAAAGTAAACTAGACAGAAAATAACTTGTGAACCTAAAAAAGGTAAACAAGGGAGAGAATGTGATAGAGAGAAGGAAAATTGAAGATCTGATAAATTATTATTATTTGTATTTTAAGAATATAATATTATAATAAATAATACTTGGATGGAAGGAAGAAACAACCTGAAATAATATTGACATATTTTTAGTTTAATTTTTATTATCCAACAAAATTTAGAAACAATGAAAAGTTGGAATTCGATTTTTGCTAAGACTGTTTTAGAGCCATATTTCATATTGTTAGTTGAATTATTAATTAAAATGTGAAATACTAATGAAAATTGACAAATGGTGCGATCGGAAGCGAACCTTGGTGTAACGACCGCTCTCCGACACATTGAATCATGAATCGCCACGTGGACTCAAGGGTAAAAGCCTTGCAACATTTCCATTTTATAAAACGGGAGACACAAGAAAAATTAAAGTTTCCTAATAAGCATTAAAATCCAAAATAGTTTTCAAAACATATCGAGATACGTGGAGTTATATAAAAAATCAGTTTCAAAATAGCACGAGTCTTTTCACCATGAATATTGATCTACTTAACACCTGAAAAATAGAAACAACATGGGATGAGTATAAAAATACTTAGTAAGCAACCTACTTAATCCTATTCTCGAAATTTTAGGCTATGTGCTCGGAGCTGTCTCTAACAAAATTTATTGCGGTCTCAAGAGAAGACCCTATGGATTCTTATTGACTTGGATTTTTCACACCCTGATAAACCAAGAAACATCAATCATACAATATACTTGAATGAATATGGGAAGAAAATGTTGTTAAAATTATCACAAAAATATTTCAATTCATGCCATATTTAAGAAGAATGAAGCTTTATTGTTATAAATTTTTTGTGGATCATAATTTAGAGTTGGCGTTCTATAATATATTTTAAGGCTTATTTACATAGGGGCTAATTATAGCTAAAAAGTATATATAGTGGTTAATTATGATCCTAAAGTATTAAAGTTACAACTTTTGGAAAGTCTCATGGAAGGCTAGAGTTTTCATCTTGAGCCTATATAATACCATGTATGTTATCTTTGTAAGATAGACTTGGAAAATATAGTAAAGTAAGCATTTGTGCTTTTTATTTTTTTTATCAATGGCTAAGTTTTTTTGCAATTCTATATAGTTTAGGTTGTATGTAGAATCATTTAAGCTTGACTTGATCAATCTTTCTTGTGAAGTGATTCGAATCTCAAACAAGTGTTCTTGGCTTGAGATATTTGATTAATAAGAATCATTCAAGCTAGACATGATCGATCTTACTTGTGGAGTGATTCAAATCTCAAACGAGTGTTTTTGCCTTGAGATATTCGATCAACAAGGTAATTCGAATTTTACTCCCCTTGTAGTGATTCCATAGTACCATTTACCTACTGAGCTCAAAATCAGAGGGTTCTCACTAGTGGTGCCTAGCATAAACTACATGTTCCTGAGATCAGTAACTACCGCCCACTATGCCTCACCTAGCCGGGTCAATAAACTACCTGTCTTGCACCCCAGTCGGGTTCAGATTAGTAAAATTATCTGTCTTAGGAACAGTAACTACTTGTTACTTTGTCTTTCCAGGCTATAACAGTAAGCTACCTATCACTACGCCACTCACGCTGGATCAGTAAAAAGGTCATGACTCTCCCCATTGGGCACCCCTAACGTCGTACTACAATAGTATACTTACTATGGCCACCAATATCCCCTATAAGTGACAACAAAAAAAAAAAAAAATGGTAACTCATAGTCCATGAAATTCATAATTCACGTTATCTAGCACATAGAAAATGATCTAACTCACAAATGGGCAATAATGGGTTATCCAAACCCCGAGCGGAACAAAGTATCAAGGCATACAACAATACTCACCATGTTAATCAAGTAATAACGACCTACTTCAACATACTAGGAAGCACATAAATCTAAACGCCTATTAGAGGTTTCACATTCATGCTAGCGGAAGCTATTTAACCCTAACAAAAAGCAAGGTATAACCATTCACGTCATCGAAGTACAATTCTCATGGAACTACACCTAACCAATTCTTAAATATGCTACTAGATCATATGCCCACATCCCAAATCGACTCCTACAAGCATTTCTTATAAACTTGCTCCATGTGGTTACTTACTTGTTGTAGACTATCCGAGCTTGTTTCGAGTCTTCAAGAATTTCCAATTCCTTTGAAATCCTCCATTAGGTCCTACATTGAGAAAATATATCACAACCATAGAAATTTGGGATAGAAATCAAGTCAAAACAATGAAATTTGCAAGTGGGTCTCTGGATCTTGGGTCATGCTTACCTTCGAATCGAGTCTGGATAGTGGGTCGGAATCAACTAAATGGGTCGGGTTGGGCCGGTTTTGGCTTTTAGGTCACTAGGTGAGTAGGGTCGGTTGACATGTTGGTAGGTCGATTCGGTCCAGTGGGTCGGTTGGGTCCAACGATCGGTTCACTCGAGTGGGTCAACTCCTTCCTCCCTGCGACTCTCCTCCTCTTCTTCGGATTTTTCGGCTTCTTCGTCACTTGCCAACGTTCCTTCTTCCCTCTTCTTGGGCCCTTGTCTGTCCGACTTTGTTTACGAACCACGGTTGTTCCTTGCAAGCTTATGACCTCGCGTTTCTCCCCGATGTGCACTGTGGTGGCGATGGTGGATTCTTAATGTTGCAAGCTCCTTCGTTGGTAGTTTCTCTTGTGGCATTGTCATGACTCCAATAAAAAAGTTGACCTTTACCTCCCTTCGTTCAAACCCTCTCTCGGTGATTTAAACATCTTTACCTCTCACCAACCAAAATTAGGAGGAAATTAGGGTAGGTGCCAAACCTACCTTATTTCTGTCAACCTCCTTTTCTGCCTTTTTTTTATTTTCCTTTGTAATATTTATTATTATTATTATTTTTTTCTTTTCTCTTTACCCAAAATGTTGGTACAACCGCCTTTTTACTCATTTATTGCCAACGGTACGAGTTATTACACCCAACAATCATTGGAGTAGCTCTCGAAGAATGGGAGCTTACGTTAATTAAATTAGATAATACTTCAGCTAAGGCCAACTAAGTAAGTGGCCTAGTTATAGGATAGGTTAAAAATTGTATGAGTTATGATGATCTATGAGCTGTATCGTATGATGTTGTATGAGTATATGATGATGTATGAGTTATGATGCTTGATGATGTGCGTAGTATATATATTTTGATGAATGACGTACTTGATATGCTTGATGCACTTTATGACAAGATGATGAGTATGATGATTGCATGATGTTTACCTTAATATGATGATGTTTTCCATATTGAGCATGCTATATGATGATGAGTGTCATATTGCATCATGTCGTTAGATTGGCATAGGACACAACCTTAAGAGCATGAAAATGATATTAATATAAATATTCATGAGTATGTGTTACCTAGAGTAACAAAGAGATGAGACTAGAGGGTTGTGTCAGAAGAGACATTACAATGAATTTAGAGGGACCTCATGCATATTGTATGTTCATAAGCATAGGGCTACTTCCCCTAAAGATGATGAGTGCGGACGTACACAATATGATGATGAGTTCGAAAGCACACAATATGATGATGAGTTCGAAAGCACACAATATGATGATGAGTTCGAAAGCACACAATATGATGATGAGTTCGAAAGCACACAATGTGATGATGAGTTCGAAAGCACACAATATGATGATGAGTTCGAAAGCACACAATATGATGATGAGTGCGAATGCACACAACATGATGATGAGTGCGAATACGCACCATATGATGATGAGAGTGTTCATAAGGCGCATGACACTATGGGGTTTCGCAAACCTTCAGACATCACTATAGATTAGCTTGACTAGAGGGTCTAGGGAGTGTGCAAGCACCCTGGGGATCCACACTCGCACGTGTGAGTCGTGTGTAGGGAAGTACTACACATCCAATTTGTTTGAGAATGGAGGCCACCCCTATGATGTTAGAGATAGGTCCCTAAAGCATGATTGCATGTGTTTGCATTTGCATGGCTCCTTATAATGGGGCCACTTACTGAGTATTCGTTGAAATACTCGGGCCGTGTGCCACATCATTTTTCAGGTAAAGGCAAGACGCACTTGTACGGAGGATGGTGGCATCGTGAGTAGAGACTATGGCACGTGCATAGGGTAGATTCATATTTAAATTTCTAGTTTTAGGTTAGAATAGGTTGTTATGCATTTAATAGTTTTAAATTATTTTGTATTGCTTTTAAGTTCTCTAAATTTTAGTATTTTGTATTTAAACACGTAAGATCATGACTATGTTTTCTAGAGAAGTTGTTTTAAGCGTTTTTCAAAGTTTACGTTATAAATGATTTCCTGAGCATAAGACGTTAGTAGCGACTCTGAGTATGTGGAAATTTAGGGTCGGTTACAATATACCTCTAAAAAAGCGTTCGTCCTCAAAAGTGCTTTAATCTCAAAATAACTTGGGTCCTTGTCTATCCAGAAAGGTTCGTAGTCTAGAACATACATCAAGTGAGTCTAGTATTTGTGAAGCATGGATATGTGGCATATGTGATGCATTGCAAAGAGGGATGATGATAGTGTTGATCTGTATGTTACTTGATATTCATAAAAACCTCAATTTCTTATAAAGTGTCTTAAGGGGTAGTTTCGTACTTTTCCTCTTGGTTCACATTATAAAGTTGTCTTAATCTCCCTAAAATCTTGTATACTTACCTTAATATAATAAAGGAGTCTTATATAAATTTCTATAATATTTTGAGTTTTGTAGGATCTTGAAAATATCATAGAATCCTCATAAGAGTATATTGGTCATTTACCAACCCCAAATCTTGGTTTAATTCTTTAATATATTTCAATGGCCTTCTAACTTCATATAATCCCTATAAACCATGATATAAGACTCCTCCTTAAATTTCATGTCATTTAGAGGTCATTTTGGTCATAAGCCAATGATATAAGCATTTTAGTCATTTTATAGCTACCTTTGGTTTAGTCACGTGTCATAATCTTTCTTAAGTCAACTCCTTAATACACACCTCACATCATATTACATATCATCATAAGTATAAAATTTGGAAACATTAACATATTAATAAGAACACAACAAGGTTAATCAATATATTACATTCAATAGTATTATCAAAACTACAAAATTCTATGCTAAGTTATATGTAAGTGATCATAGCAATAAGAAATCAATAACATTTCCTTTTTTCTTATCTTATGCAAGACATACCTAACGGTGACGGACATACATGGTCGAAAAACATTTTGTAAATGACACAACGAAAATCTATATACAATAGATAACGTTAAAATTAAAAAGACTATATTAGACCTAAGTCTAAGAACACAAAGTACAACTACCCTATGCATGTGTCATGATCTCGAATTGCGATGTCATCGTCAATCGTACCCACCTGGCCTTTACATGAAAAAGTTGTAGCACATGACTTGTGTATTTTAAAAAATACTTAGCAAGTGACCCCACTATTAGGGTTAGGGAACACAAACACATGCAACTCATGATTTAAGAACCTATCATTTAAATCCATCATAGGGGTGACCTCCAGTCTAGACAAAATTGGATGTGTAGTACTTCCCTACACATGACCCACACGTGCGAGTGTGGATCTCCAGACAGTTCACCCCCCTCTAGACCCATCATAGTTGAGTTAGCTGTTTGTAGCGACGTCTGGAGATTAGCAGACCTCAAGTGTCATGTGAGGCATGATCATTATTATTATCATAATGTACGCGTATGTACACATTATCATCAATGGGGAAGTATCTCTATGCATATGAACAAACAAAATGCATGAAGTCCCTATAGTTTTCATCTTTAAATCATCTTTAAATATCTTTATAACGTTACTCTATAAATCATTCACACAATACTTTAAGTAACATGCAAGCATTGACCTCCATACCTTCTTCATCATCAATAACATTAACTAGAGTTGCATCTTTGAAAACTCATTGTCATAGTAAACTGTGACATTTAATACATGCACATCATCATATGAAGTCATTTTATCATCATACGTCTCACATCATCTTGTTATCATGCAACATCATCATCATGTCAACATCATGTACATAATCACATCAATAACATCATCACATCATCATTTAGTGTCATCACATCATCATATAACATCATCACATCATCTTTTAACGTCTTCACATCATCATATAACGTGATCACATCATCATTTAGTGTCCATATCATCATATAACATGATCACATCATCTTTTAACATTTTCACATCATCATATAACATGATCACATTATCATTTAACGTCTTCGCATCATCATATAACATCATCACATCATCATTTAACGTCATCACGTTATCATATAACATCATCACATCATCTTTTAACGTCTTCACATCATCGTATAACATCATCACATCATCATTTAACATCATCATGTCATCATATAACATCATCACATCATCTTTTAACGTCTTCACATCACCATATAACGTGATCACATCATCATTTAGTGTCATCATGTCATCATATAATATGATCACATCATCTTTTAACATCTTCACATCATCATATAACATGATCACATGATCACATCATCATATCATCACATCCTCTTTTAACGTCTTCACATCATCACATCATCATTTAACTTCATCACGTCATCATATAACTTCATCACATCATCATATAACATCATCACATAATCATTTAATGTCATCACGTCATCATAAGACATGATGACATCATCATATAACTATATCATCATATAACATCATCGCATCAACATATAACATAAAGCATAAATGACACGTGCAAGGGCCACTAGACACGTGTCATCATACATAAGACAAATCTTTCGACTGAGCCAATAGTAAGGCCACTTACATGGTTGGCCTTAGCCAAAGTTTTATCAAGCTCCGAATTTGCTTGCTTTCTTCCTTCGAATTTGTTCTCACTTATGTCGAGGCTTCACCTATTTTGAATATAAACTTAACTGCCTCAATAAAAAATCAAATTCTATGTTTTCATTGTTACTAAATTGTGTAGGGTAGTAAAAAATAAATTTAAAAAGTAGGTCAATATTATTTCTTCTTTAACCCTACCGTCCAAATATTATTTGTTATAATATTCTAAATTGTGTTTCAATATTATTGTTTCTTTAACCCTACCATTTAAAATCAGTTTGACAGCCTTCCTATACTTTTCCTTTTCTTTCTCTCTATTTTTTTTTTTATTTTATTTTGTTCAAAGTTACTTTTGACCATTTTCCTTGGATTCTTCTAGATATAAAAGAAAATAAGATCTAACTAACCTACTTTGACAAATTCTTCAATGGACAAGACATCCCTCCACTTCTCAAATATGTAGGTCATTTTTGTTTCCTAGACTTTGGTTTGTTGTGGTATTTTAGGAGTCATGTTGTTTTGATTTTAAGAGTCATGTTTTGGCACGAAGAAATTATTTGTTGGTGGTTTGTTGATGTATTTTAGGAGAGAAATTGTGAGAGATTTAAGGATAGGTGAAACTAGTATTTAAGGAGCAATTTTGTTGTTTTGTTTTGGCATGAAGGAATTACTTTGTTTTAGCATAAAAAAATTACTTGTTGATTAAATGAATTACTTGTTGATTTGTTTTAGGAGTCATTGTACTCATAGGTATTTTAGGAGCATTTTGTTTTGGTTAGTTTGTTACTTTGTTTTGGCAAGAAAAAATTACTTGTTTATGAGAAATGAATTACTTATTTGTATGTTGAGGTATTTTAGGACAGAAGTTTGACATTTTTAAAAAGAGGTGGACTTTAATATTGAAGAAGGAATTACTAAAGAAGTTTGAAAAGATTTTAGGAGTCATTTTGATGGAGTAGGACTGAGGTGGTATAGGAGTTATTTTCCTGAAGTTTAAGAGACATTTTATTGAGGTATTTTAGGATAGAAGTTATTTTGTCAAGGTATTTTAGGAATTCGATGTGCTTGTGCATACATAATATGCACCTCTAATTCTCATCTTAACATCTCTTGTGACACAACCCTAATCTCATCTCTTTGTTACGTTTAGTAACACGCTCGTTAGATATTTATATTAATATCATTTTTATACTCTTAGGGTTGTGTCCTAAGTCCCTCTATCAACCTGATGCAATATGACACTTAGCATAATCTAACATGCTTAATATGGAAACAACAACATAAAAAGATAAACGCCATGTAAACACGTCATACTCATCATAATGCCATTAAGTGCATCAAACATGTCAAGTACGTCATACATTGTAATGTAGCTCCCGTACATCATACATCATAGTTTATACATCATAACTCATACATCATCATACAACTAGCGTACGATATCATACGATACAACTCATACATCCTAAACATAAATATCGCATGCATCATCGTATGTCATCTCAAACGATCATAAATTGTAACTAATACAATTTCTCGTACAATTTCTAGTCTATCTTATAGTAAGGTCACTTACTTGATTAGCTTAAGTCAATTTATCCTTAATAAAAGTTCGATTTTGTTCTTTGAAATCCATGTCAACCTATCTGAGCTCATCAAATCAATTTTAAATTCAAACTTTTGCCAAACTATTTTGCTAAATTTTACAATAGTTCATGTATTAGACTTCAGGCCGACATTAAATATTTTAAATTATTAAAGTCTTGTAATTTGTAATTTTTTTTTATATTGGTTTATGTATACATTTCTCTCTCTATATAACTTACTTTTATCCTATTTTTCTTTTTGTTTATTCATGTCATAAATTAATATGGATAAAAATTTGTATCCCTCTCGAAGGAATTCCATTTAATAAAGTTATAGTTAAATTGAGTCCCTCTAAATACTTCTTAAAATTATGAAAGTTTCGACTTTTCAGTACCATAAACAAAAATTATTATATTTTGTGCCGTCTTATATTGTTTACTTGGGATCACATCCACCTAGGTTGAATCCTTCTATTATTGATCTCCAACTTGCAACAGAAGCTCACTATAGTCTACTTGGATCCGTGTTAGGAAGGTGAAGTTTTTAGTTTCAAATCATGTGTGCAGATTTGTTGAACTCTCACTCTTCATTTACTCTCTTATGTTTCTATTTCTAAGTACACTAATAAAGCAGCTAAAGAAGCAATCATTTATCAAACACTAGAAATATCAATGGCTTTGCAGCTGTTCTTGATCGGAAAGTTGCAGAAGATGTAGCAAGTAAAATAACCTATCACTTTCTATGGCTATGGCTATCATGATTTTCTTCCTCATACTCTGTTTGTTCCTATTTCATTCGGTATGATAATGAAGGTGTTTTTGTCCTTTTCTTTTTTTAGAGCATCTTGATGTGGTATCCGTGTATGAAAACAAAGGACTAAAACTGCACTCCACACGATCATGGAACTTTCTTGGAGTTGAGAATGATGATGAATTCCTTCAAACTCACTTTGGAACATTTCAAGATTTGGTAAATCTACAATCTTTGGCAACCTTGATACAGGTCGAACCTGTTTCCCTCTTATAAGTTCTTTGACATTCGACCGCTTTTGTAATAATTTGGGTACCTACAGGTGTTTGGCCAGAATTAAAGAGCTTTAGGGATGAAGGATATAGACCTATTCCAACAAGATGGAGGGAAGTTGTGAAGGTGGCTTCAACTTTGGTTGCCACAGGTTCTTAACATCAAATCTCTTATGGTTACTTTGCCACTATTTAATTCACACTTTCGTTTGTCTAATATGTTAAAGCATAATTAAACACTTTTATTAGCATAATAGATACACATAGGACAATAATGGTTCAAAGTGATTATTAATCTAATATTTGTTAGATGCATATGTTATAAGTGTTAACGATACTAAATAAACACGTGAATGCATACATTTTTAGAACAAAATTATATCAATTTTTTTTTTTTTGGGTTAAATTACAAGTATAGTTCCTAAACTTTCACATTTATATTTAAGATATCTTTAAAATTTAAAAAGTATCTAATAAGTATTTGAATTTAACTTTTTGTGTCTAATTTTTTTTTAAAATGTGTGTGTAATATGATTGAAACATTCACTTTTGTGTCTAATAGGTGTTAGACATATGCAAATATTTAAAAACTAATTGATCTATTACATATAAAATTAAATTTTATCCCTAATTGAACTCCGAACATTCAATTTATTTTTTAGTAGATTTGTGAACTTTTTAAATAAACATCAAACGGATCCATAATTTAGTAGACATAAAAATTAAAATTTCAAGATTTAATTATGTTTAAACACTTATTTCATATATTAAAAAAAAACAAACAAAAAAATCAAAACTAAACTTATGGTTTAACCTATGTTTTTAGGCGTGCATAAATACATGGACTTTTGAATTTTTTTCTTATATAAAAATGTTAATAGATATGTCCATGTTGTATTCGTCTTCTAGCTTGTAGCTTGTCATTGTATCAAATGCTTGTATAAGTAGACGTAAAATTAAAGATTTTAAATGCAGGAAGCTGATTGAAGCACGGTATTTCAACAAAGGATATACATCTATCATGGGACCACTCAACTTAAGCTATGAAACAGCAAGGGACGAAAATGGGCATGGAACATATACCTTATCCATAACTGGAGGCAATTTCGTTCAAGGAGTAAGCATTTTCGAGAATGGTTATGGTACTGCAAAAGGGGGCTCCCCTAAAGCTCCTGTTGCTGCCTATAGAGGATGTTGGCCTCCAATGAGAGGCGGTGAGTGTTTTATGGCCGATATTCTAGCTAGCTTTGAAGCTACCATTAGTGATGGAGTCGACATTCTGTCAGTTTCACTTGGTGGAGATGCTGAAGAATTTTCTGATGATCTAATCGCTATAGGGTCCTTCCATACAATGAAGAACGACATCACTGTTTTTGTTCTGCTAGAAATTTAAGACCATTTGAAGGTCGTGTCTCAAATGTCACACCATGGATGATAACTGTGGGAGCTAGCACAATTGACCGGTTTTTTACCACTTACGTGAAGTTGGAAGACAAGAAGCACTTCAAGGTACTCTATTCGACACTTGTTATATAGTTTAAACATAGTACATTGCATTTGGAATATAAAATTGTATCATATACGTGTCTCTATATTGATTAAGTTTATAGTTTTGTACCACGTTTATGTCGTTTTCAATGATGTTTCATTGTCAATACCAGGGTGAAAGTCTTTCTAATAAAACATTACCAGTTGAGAAGTTCTATCCATTGATACGTGCTTTAGATGCAAAATCCAGATGTTACTGACATCGATGTGTGAGTATATTTTTATTTAAATTATCCAAAACACGAAGTGGGGATGGACTTTTGGCTGATGCACACTTGCTTCCTGCTTCACATGTAAGCTATACCAATGGTGACTCAGTCTACCAATACATCCAATCTACTAAGTAATTACTCCATCTTATTCCATCAACTTTAACGTTTATTCACCAACTCTTTTAAATTTAGAAGATTAAGAATTTATTAGATGTATTTTTTAATATTAAAAATTTATTAGACTTAAAAGTTGTAACTTATACGTCACGTCTTGTGGTTGAATCAAAATTCAAATGGCTTATGTGACTCTGTGAGAACTGAGTTGGGAACCAAACCAGCATCAATTATGACTTCGTTCTCGTCAAGAGGACCCAACCTAATTGAGCCCTTATTACTAAAGGTTGGTTAAAATGTGTGTTGAGTAATTTTATAGTAAAAAGTTAAATGTGTCAATGGAATATTTTCAGCCTGATATAACAGCACCAAGTGTAAATATATTAGCGGCTTTCTTTGAAAAAACATCAATAACTGGTTTACCTTATGATAAAGGTTTGGTTCTATTTAATGTATTGTCGGGCACTTCCATATCATGTCCCTATATTTCTGGCATAATCGGCCTTCTCAGAACCCTTTATCCAAAATAGAGTCGAGCAGCTATAAGATTTGCAATCATGACCTGTACCACAGGTCCATTATTCAAAATTCTTCGGTCATTTTAAAGGTTCCCGCACTAGTAATTTGTCAAGTGTATTTTTAACCATAAATATAAGATATATTGTTTAGTTAAACTAGTAATTTGTCAAGTTTATTTTTAACCATAAATAGTAAGATATATGGTTTATGGGATTTTCATTTTGACTTAAATCTTCCAAACTAATAGTTTTGTTTGGCAGTGGAAACCAACGCCAACGACTTAAATCCTATACTAAGCTCAAAAAAAGGAGAAAGCAAACCCATTGGCATATGGTGCAGGCCATGTCGAACCAAACAAAGCAGCAAATTCTGGTCTTGTTTACGATCTCTCCACCCAAGATTACTTGAATTTTCAACGTGCTCATGGCTACAATAAAAAACAAATGAAACTATTCTCCAATGATATTTCATTTGTTGGCTCAAAGTCATTCAAAATATCAGATTTAAATTACCCATCAATCTCGATGAATAATTTAAAATTAGAGATAGTAGAGATCAAAGGAAGAATAAAAATATGGGAAGTATAGACAAGTATATTGCTCAAGTTGAAGCACTACTCGGAGTTTCGATTTCAGTAGACCCAAATACTTTGAAGTTTACTAAAACAAGTGAAGAGAAGGATTTCAAAGTTGTGGAGAAGTGTGTCAAATAATCAAACCGAAGAATATGTGTTTGGAAAACTTGTGTAGCAGTCCAATTTTTGTGACATTAGAGATGTAGTAAAAGAAGCCCATGAGTTGGGTTTAGCTTGTTTTAGCTCAAGCATTTGAAATTTTATTTTCTATTCACAGTACTTCTATGCAATGAGCCATGAAAAATGTGTAAGGGGTGAGTTTTGACTCACCACGAGAGAAAGCCCTAACAAATTTCCTAAACTTTCTTAAAAACTGCTAATAATTATGCTAAATAAATCATTAACTATTTTTCAAAATTTTCTCGATTCAACTCCTATTAACAATTCTCTTAAATAGATCACTAATCATTTTCCAAAACTTGCTAGGTAGTTAATAACTATTTTGACTAAGTCAAGTTTATTGATTCAGTCTTCCTATAAGTTTTACTTTTGCTGAGATTCTTCACGTCCAGTAACTCGTGCATGTCTACGCTCCAATTCTTCACTTCCAGTAACTCCTGCATGTCTACGCTCGAGATTCTTCACTTCCAGTAACTCCTGAATGTCTACAAATTTTACCTTTGTTAGGGTCTTAGTGAGAATATTTGCACGTTACTCTATAGTGTCGACGTTACTTGGTCCCTTGTCAATTCCGTCTTCTTCATAAGAAATTTTAATTCGGTAACATGCAATTTCTTAAGCTTCTCTCTGTTGCATAGGAACTTCATCATGTTGTAAGATACTCCACCATCTTTCAACCATGTTATTATTGGGTTCTTACTTCATTTTAGATTTGACTCTAGGCTTCTTTGATTGAGATAATAAGTTTGATAAAACACAATGACTTGTAGGTTGCTTTTTACTAACTGAAGTGGCCTTTGATTTCTTCTTAACTCTTTATTGGTTTCTTCATAGCTCTGTTCTTTGGTTCCTTCTTCTCCCGACTCACTGATTTCTTCTTTTCCTTCTGTCAATCCTAATGGAAGCTTCTGGAAGATGTTGATGGCCTTTTATTAGTATATTATACAAACAGTTTTGAAACCGTTTTATCTTCTTCAACAAGGCTTCTGTCCTTTAACTAAGGCTAATAATATTTCTCTTTAAATTTGGGATGTTATATACCTTGGTTAATATATGCTAATTGGTATTCTTACCATAGAACAAGATGAATCATTTGACTTAGATCGATACAATTGTTGGTTTTGACCTAGGATCGAAATATACCAAAGCAAATAAATGAAGCACAAAGAAACAACTTGAGAGGAGAGTTTCTTGGACTAAGAACCATATGCACTATGCTTTTTAATTCTTTTTAACAGAGCATAAATCTCACATGTATGAGAAAACACTAACAAATTTTCTAAATTTTCTCTTCTAGTTAAAACAGCTAATAGTTCTTCTAAAAAACTATTTGAAATAATTGGACAACTAATAACAATTCTTTTATTAAGAACTCATGGAGAGATCTAAGGTAAGTGATGGCTATACAGGAACCAGGCCTATACAAAAAGTAAATAATAAATTATGAGGTTTTATGACATAGATCCCAACCATCTTCTACTTGCATTATAGCTGGTGAGACATGTGTTCTAGAGCATACTATGCACCCAACATATTAACCATAAGAAGATGAGATATGTCTTGTAATACTAAAGATTCTATATAACTCTTAAACACTTGAGCCTAAAGAGTATTTTTAATATAAATAAAAACGATTGTCATCAAATAGCCATCTTGGTCACTACCACAATACTTTCGCTCAAATCATTCTCAATACACTGATCTTTCAACATTTCTTTAATATCAATTTGTACATTAATATTATCATAACAAAGAGTGACAAAGAGTGACAATTAATATATCAATTTGTACATTAATATTGTCATGACTTGAAATTTGAAGCTTCGAAAACTAAGTCAAAAACAATACAATAAAATTTTACGCGATGGAACTCGCATTAAAACCAACGTAAGAACATGCATTAAAACCAAAGTAAGAACATTTACAAGGGCAAATGTACGAGATTGTTTACAAAGTAAGGAACGATTACGAGATATACAAGAGTTCTAAAGTATGACATCCTTTAACATATGACACACTAGATTTCCTTGGTCGACACTCTTTGTGACTGCAGAGCTCCCGAGTACCTCTCGCCTCAACCAATAACATGAGTTACTACTTGTAGGCTCTCATCATATCCGTGACCTAGTAGGTTTCCACGAACTTTTCTCTAGGCTCTAGGTGTGCAACCTTTGCTTCTCTCGGACTTAGGTAACTATCTTAGCCTACGTAGCGATTACTCCAAGGCTGAGATGCTAACTCATAAAACTTTCTCTCTGGTGGAGACATCGAGGTATGTGCTTGATGGTGCTAATATAACTCATGCGGAAACAATTTGGATTTTAGGCACTCTAAGTACATCAATTATAGTAAATTAGCTAGCATGTTTATAAGCATTAAAACTCAAGGACTTTGAGTACGAACCTTTTGTAGTTCAAATTCTTTTTTCCTCACGAACCGGTTTCGAACCACCACTAATGTCTTTCCTACTATTCTCCGGCCTTAGAACGGAATTGTGGAATCTGGTGAGTGACTAAACTTGGAAGGGATTTAGTATATGTGAAGAGAGAGTTTGTGAGGGATTTTCTCAAAGTTTTTCCAAGAAACTTTACATGTACCTTGATCACTCTATTTATAGTCATATTTGCATCTTCATGCAAATTTGAAATACCAAATTTTGACATTCAAAATTCCACTCACTCAAATTTATGGAATTATGTAGCAAACATGCAAGTGTGAGTTAACCAAATTTTGACACTCACAATTCCACACAAATTTGTGGGATTATGGGCAAACATGCAAGTTTGGTTAAACTATATATTGACACTCAATAATCCACTAACTCAAACATGGATTTTTCATTGAGTGAATCCTCTATTTTAATTCAACAATTAATTTAAATAATTAATTTCAAATCTAAATAATATTAAATGATTAATTAAACAACTTAATTAACATTTAACATTAAATAAAATGTCAATCCCAATCAATTCCGGCACATATTGATTATGAATCCCTATTCATAATTAAAATATTTAAATCTTATTTAAATATCTTCAATTCTCTCTTTTTGTTTAATTAATTAAAAAAATTTAGTTAAATATATCGTATATATTTAGCGCATATTCCCTAATTTGAATTCGAATATTTCGAACTCACTTGTCACACTGTTTTAAGGTTTAGTTCGATATGTGCTACCAGGGGGGTCTAATGGACTTATAGATCATGGACTACAATGATCCGAGATTAACCCGCTAAACTCATTAACCTTGTTAACCAACATTCGTTAACTACTAGGACACTCCACTATAGCCTAGTAGTTGCACTCCCCTCACTATAGATATATTTCTGTCTATTTGATATAACCATGATTAGTTGCACTCCCCTCACTATAGATATATTTCTGTCTATTTGATATAACCATGATTAGTAAGTCAATCCTTCACAGGTTATTTGTAACTAGAGTTGGGTCAATTTACCATTTTTACCCCTAAAGTTACTTCTTGTTCCTTAAGTCACATTGATCTTCTAATGAAAAATTGGTTTGTGGTCCAACCACCAAACTGAATCCCTCTCGGGCAAATGAGAGGGTGAGACCCCTTAAGGGAATAACCTCTCTACTATCCCTAAAAGCGGGTAGGAGTGAATTCTATCTTGCACCTTATGTCCCCAGCTATTCACCTAGTCTTACCACTGAAATGGGAAGCTTATTGGCCCGAGAGTGATTCGGTTTGGTGGTTGGACCACAAACCAATTTTTCATTAGAGGATCAGTGGGCCGCATCTATAGTGTCCCCAAAATAAGGTACTCAGTCTTATCCCTGTACTATAGATCATTTTGACTATATACTTGAAGTTGATCCACTCTTATGTCTCTACATATAGTTCAAGTAATCATATTATAGCTAGAGTATTCTTAGTTTATTGGATTTAGATGAATGATCATAAAATTCAATTTATTCAATAACAATCTTTAACTGAATTCAATAATAACTTTATTGAAAATAGAATATGTTTTTGTTTACCAACTATGAATTTTAGAACATAAAACTCAACATGTGCTGGCCTGCTCTAATCATCCTTGGGAGGTTAGCTGGTAAACCCTACCTATGAGACCAACATGTCACCCAAGGTTGGTGGAGCGACCCCTCTGTGCTTTCCAGCAACTACGGCTACCTACGCAATCATATGTCCTCTCTTAGGATTGATCTACTGTGTAAGGTAGTCCAACTAACCTATCTGTCACACAACCCTAACCAGTCAACCCCTAACTTAACGGTATTGGTACTGGTATGGAGGCAAGTGGAAGTCAGTTTGACACCATACCTACTACAATCAGCTTGAACACTACCTTAGTTGTTCTAGTTTATCGTTGCAATTCTCTAGGTTACTAGGGTGGCTTGATGGCTTTGACGTGGACTCTCCTCTCCAGGTTTCTCTGTTTTGGCTGCTTGAGTCTTGCTTGGTTTGAGAGCACTAAGGTCTATACTTGTTGATTGCCACTTATTTCTATTAAGACATTCATGCACTTGAAAATAATGTACAATAAGACATGCAATTCAACAAAATATGCTCAACGGGGGGATAACATCCATCAAACAACCCAAGCAAAGATCACAAGTTTTCATCATCGTTTTAACATATTTACGAACATATTAGTAGTAAACAATCCATAACAATAATTAAGGAGAAGTTCTTAAACTCCTACAATATGTGTGACCAATCTCGTGCTTATCTGATCTTTCTAGGCTCTAATCATATTGAATCTATTCACCTAGGATAAGATTTACTACCATGCATGCATTTCCAAGCGATCCCTACAAGTCTTACTTGCCGAGAATCTGTATGGTTACTTACTTTGTTGACGTGTGTCGTCCTGAATACCATTTCTCCCAAATGAGGTGTCCAAAAATTTTGAATTTCTTTTGATGGAACCTAATTCACATTAAGATAAAGTTAGTATCAAATCGAGATTAAAAAAAAAAAAAGTTATACGAAGGCTCAATTGCAACATACGCTTTAGAGAGGAGTCTTTCGTGCATGCAAATTGTCACAATTGAACTCTTGCGGCAATGGGACCGATTGTTCAACACTTGTTCTAGCTTGATGAATAAATCAATTGTGTGAAAAACAAACTTTCTGGTAATTTTGATGTATGGTCGAGCCTCACGTCACATTTGGCAGAAAATGTTTTATGAAACTTGAGCAAGAAATTGTGTTAAAAATAATTTGAGAGAAATCAATGTTATAAGCTAAAAGTGAATAAGCAATAACCATAACATTGATAACATATAACCTGGGTGGAAAGAGTTGACAATTAGTTACATCCCCTTGTAGTATATTTTGGGTCATTTTAGCCACCGCAAGTGTAGACATGATTTTGGTAAATGGTCATATGCCTCCTGACAGGAATAGTAAAGACCTAACTATACATGAAAACAAGTAAAATGAGTTTAGAATGAACATACGATCATGGAAAACATGCCTTAGACAAGTATGACAAGGATATCCGACATGCGGCTGTAGGCAAGACGTCTTGGACAAGCATGACTGTTGCATCCTTTTTCACTTAATTGGTTGACATTTCTGTCAATTAACTCTTCACGAACCAAGCAATGTTGGATGAGGCTGATTTTAGGTCTCTCGATGGGCTTCCAGCTGATCTTGCATTGAGGAGTATCTTCCAATCTACCAAGAACTATTAAAAATCACTTCTCAATTCGTCAACTCTTTGTGTTTTCTCTATTTAAGTCTCTCCTAAATTCTTCTTGGTGGAGTTTTTTTTCGTTGCATGAGGTAATACCACCTCCTTGTGCTTGTAGTCATCTTGGTCAGGATAGTAACATTTCAAGTTACTGACATGAAGAATAGGGGGCAATTAGTCCGCATCTAACGGGAGCAATTATATCCTATATGATGTATTTCCGACCTTTAGAATGACTTCGACTAGTCCATAGTATTTTTGCAGCAATAGTTGATTCTTATTACTTTGAAATCAAAGTTGATCTGACCTCAACTTGATTAAAACTATGTCTCCATTTTGGAATTGTCGTGGCCCACACTTTCGACTGACCCTTCTCTTCATCTATTCAGATAGTCTTTATGAGTAAACACGAGTTACTTTGTAGGGTTGTCTTCGTTTCCCTCCTTTGATGGAGATGTTGTCTTGGGGTCTCCCTTGCATTTGGGTGATCATTGACAATAATCTTTACCGTTCTAATGAACCTGACTTTCAACAAGTCATGTTGCTGTTTGTTGAACTTAGCTAGCTTTGGTTGAGTCATATGACACACATCTGTTGCAGGCAATCTTGCTCCTGAATAGATTCAATAACATGATTTATTTGTCAAGGTGGGATTAAATCCTTTGTTTGACATTCTACCCTTGTGTCACGGTGTTCCTCTAGTGACTGCAAGGGTTTGTTGGAGTTAGCTCACTCGAGCTCACTACTTCAACTACGAAATGGTGACGAGCATGGGTTCAACATGGATATCCTTTCTTAACTATAGTATCAACATAATATTCACCACTTTTGGTTGACGGGTATTAGTTTGAATGATGGTGAGTGATATGAACCAAAAGACATCAATCATTCAATATACTTCAATGAAGATGTGAAGAAAAGGTTGTCAAAATTATCAAAAGATGTTTCAATTCATGCCACATTGAAGAAGAATGAAGTTTGATTGTTATAAATTTTGGGTGGGTTACAATTTAGAGTTATTGTATTTCATTTATGTATTTTAAGACTTTATTTACTATAGGTTACAATTACATAATGGTTAATTATGGTCATTAGGTATGAATGTTACAACTCTTGGAATGACTTTAGTAGTTTCATTTTGAGGCTATATAAAGCCATGTATGTTGTATGTGTAAGAGACTTGAAAAATATAGTTAAAAGAAACATTTGTGCTCTTCTTTAGCCAATGGCTAAGTTTCTTTGCAATTCTATGTAGTTTAGGTTGCATGTAGAATCATTCAAGCTCGACATGATCAATCTTGCTTGTGGAGTGATTCAAATCTCATGGAAGTGTTCTTGCCTTGAGATATTTGATCAACAAGAATCATTCAAGCTAGACATGATCGATCTTGCTTGTGGAGTGATTCGAATCTCAAACAATGTTCTTGCCTTGAGATATTTGATCAACAAGAATCATTCAAGCTAGACATGATCGATCTTGCTTGTGGAGTGATTCGAATCTCAAACAATGTTCTTGCCTTGAGATATTCGATCAACAAGGTAATTCGAATCTTACTTCCCTTGTAGTGGTTCCTTTTCTTATCATTTGGTATCAGAGTTTAAGGCTCAAGATCGGATATATGTTTCCTTTGCATTTCTTTTCAATTTGTTTTTATCTTTTTAGTTTTTAATCGACCCAAAATAAAAAATAAAAAAAATCAATTATGGGCTCTACTAGAAAATTTGAGAGGTGAGAATGAGAGATTCATTTGTGTAAATGAGTGCAAACAGAGTGGCCTAAAATTCCTTGAGTGTATACACGTGAGAGAGTGTTGTGAGGTCCTTTGTATTTCCATAACTTATTTTTTGCAGCAAAGTTTCACAAATAGATTCGAGGACGAATCCTCTTGAAGAAGTGGAGAATGATATGAACCAAAAGACATCAATCATACAATATACTTCAATGAAGATGTGAAGAAAAGGTTGTCAAAATTATCAAAAGATGTTTCAATTCATGCCACATTGAAGAAGAATGAAGTTTGATTGTTATAAATTTTGGGTGGGTTACAATTTAGAGTTATTGTATTTCATTTATGTATTTTAAGACTTTATTTACTATAGGTTACAATTACATAATGGTTAATTATGGTCATTAGGTATGAATGTTACAACTCGGAATGACTTTAGTAGTTTCATTTTGAGGCTATATAAAGCCATGTATGTTGTATGTGTAAGAGACTTGAAAAATATAGTAAAAAGAAGCATTTGTGCTCTTCTTTAGTCAATGGCTAAGTTTCTTTGCAATTCTATGTAGTTTAGGTTGCATGTAGAATCATTCAAGCTCGGCATGATCAATCTTGCTTGTGGAGTGATTCGAATCTCATGGAAGTGTTCTTGCCTTGAGATATTTGATCAACAAGATTCATTCAAGCTCGACATGATCGATCTTGCTTGTGGAGTGATTCGAATCTCAAACAATGTTCTTGCCTTGAGATATTCGATCAACAAGGTAATCCGAATCTTACTCCCCTTGTAGTGGTTCCTTTTCTTATCAGTGAGGGTTTAACATGCATTCCCCTCCTCTACCTTTAAGTCTGTCACCTCCCTTGCCTTTCGAACAGTTGGGTCAATAATATACATAACCCCCACTTATGGAAGCCTAGTTTCGTCTTTTGTTTTGGGATTGATTGTTGCTAAGGTCAAATAGTCGTTCCATAGTAGCATAAGCCATGGAAAGGTCTTTGACCCTTTCTCTAGTCACATAGCGCAGGATGCGCTTGACAGCCACAAGATGCTCCTCCCGAGGTGCTTCCATGAATCTACTCACGTATCCAACTGAGTAAGAAAGGTCAGGGCATGTGTTTACCAGATAGCGGAGGCAACTGACAATGCTGCAATAATTGGTGGCGTTGACTGTCGTCGTAGTGCCGGCTTTCCTTAGCTGGAGCCGGGCCTCCATTGGCGTCCTTGTTGGGTTACTATCCACAAGTCCAGTTGTGTCCAGCAGCTTCTTCGCAAACGCACTTTGGCAAATGGTGATGCCGGTAGAACTCTGTTGCACTTCGATGCCGAGGTAGTAGCTGAGCACACTGAGATCGCTCATCTTGAAGTTCTTTGACATCTCCTTCTTGAACCTTCCGTGACATCTCCCTCTTGAACCTTCTGAGGACCTCCATGTTGCCTCTAGTGATTATGAGGTCGTCGACATACACTCCCATGATCAGTCACTGCTTGTCGTGGCCATGCGTGTTCATGCCATGATTAGAGGCACAACACTTGAACTTCAGCGACAGTAGGGTATTATCGAGCTTCACGTTCTAGGCTCGTGGTGCTTGTCGAAGCCCATAGAGTGCCTTATACAGGCGCAATACCTTGTCAGGATTTTTGTTGTCCAGGAAGCCCGGTGGTTGTCGAACATAGACGGTCTTCTTCAGTTATCCGTTCAGGAACGCGGATTTCACGTCCATGTGGTGAACCTCCCAGGAATGATGTATCATGATTGCCAGCAATAGGTCGATAGATTCCAGCCTTGTCACCGATGTGAATACCTCCTCGAAATTCACTCCTTGCTTCTGGACGTAGCTCTTCGCCACCAGACAGGCCTTGTGTTTCACAACTTCTCTCTTTTCGTTGCGCTTCAGTTTGAAGACCCATTTGAGCTCTAGGCTCGATGTCCCAGCAACATATCCTCCAGACTCCATGTCTGGTTCTCGGTGATGGATGTCATCTCCTCCTACATTGCCTTTAGCCAGCACAGGTTCTTTTCTGCTTCAGCGAAGGTGTTCGCTTCATCTGCGCTGATGGCATGCAGTTCAGCCACCTCTTGTTCGAGTTCGTGCGCCGCCAGTCCAGGTGGTTCACCTCCTCCCACTAGGTCGTCCATCCTCCAGTACCTGGCCACTAGATCATCATCGTGATCGACATCCAGCGTCGAATCTACAGTCCGTGGTGTTGTGAACTTCACTGGTTTAGGGAGTGCAGCTACTGGCAGCGGTAAAGGTTCCTGATGTTGGGCTTCTCCTTCTTCTGGCTCAGTAACGAGGTACTCCACCGTGAATTGATTTGGGTTGTGGTCTGCCTCGATCATGTCGTTCCACTGCCAGAATGTGCTTTCGTCGAAGATGACGTCGCGAGACACATGAGCTTGCCCCCACGCAGGATCATAGAGTCTGTACGCCTTGCTCCCGGGTTCATAGCCAATGAAGACGACTTTCAGCCCCTAGGGATCGAGCTTGGCAAGGTGTGGACGCGCTACCTTCATGTATGCGACGCAGCCGATCACTCGGAGATGATGTACCACTGGCTTTTTGTTGTACCAAGCCTTGTGTGGCGTCTTCCCATCGAGGCTTCGCGTTTGAGAATGATTGAGGAAGTAGACTGTCGTCATTACCACCTCTCCCCAAAATCTCCCAGGCATCCTGGTCGTCATTAGCAATGACCTCGCTATCCCAACGATGGTCTGATTTTGGTGCTCCACCACTTCGTTCTGTTGAGGGAAGTAGGGCGCCGTTAGGTGCCGTTGTATGCCGAACTCATTGCAGTACTTACCAAAACTTGTCGAGGTGAATGCACTTAACCGCCTCTGCCGCCTCACTTTTCGCTTGCAGCAGGATCAGCCACATGAAGCGGCTTTTGTCATCGACCAGCAGGAGGAAGAGGGTCTTACCGCCTGGGTCGTCGGCTTGATGGACCCGCAGATATCGCCATGCACGAGCTCCAATGGCTCACCGGCGCGGTAGGATGCCTGCGACGAAAAGGAGATGCGTCTCTGTTTGTCAATGAGGCACCCGTCGCACAGCTTGTTCATGCCTTTGATTGCCGGCAAACCGTGCACCATCTCTTCCTTGTGTAATTTTTGTAGAGCAAGAAAGTTTAAGTGCCCGTACCTTGCATGCCACCTCCAAGATACCTCTTCGGTCTTGGCCGAGAGGTTGACAGGTTGCTCTTTCTCCAACTCCAGGATGTAAAGACGGTTTGTCGTTCGTCAAACTTATGTGAGCAGCCCGCACTCGATAGAAATGAAGCAGCCAGCCTCATCGAGTTGACCCAGGCTCACAAGGTTAGCCTTGAGCCTCGGGATGGAAATAGACGCCAGTCAGCTTGTGGTGCTCGCCTCTCCCTTGCTGATATACAGGATGGTGACGCCAGTCAATTTCACCGTCTCGCGAATTCCCGAGTCGAGCTCGAAGAATGTAGATCTAGCCCCGGTTATATGGATTGTTGCCCCTATGTCAAGGACCCATCGTCGGTGCTCATGCTGCTCGTCCCTCTTGCCGATCTGAGCGAACACTCGCTCCTCCTTCAGTTGAATTGAGGCTCCCCAGCTGGAGCTCTTCCTCGAGTTTGACGCTCACCAGAGGAACAATTACGCTGTCATCAATTACCTCGTCGATTACCTCCAACTCCGTGGATTTGGAAGGAGCTCTTCCTTGGGTTTGACGCTCACCAGAGGAACAGTTACGCCGTCATCAATTACCTCGTCGATTACCTCCAACTCCGTGGATTTAGAATCGAAATTGGGGACGTCGGATAAGACCGATGCACTTACCATAAAGAGAGCTGGCTCATCCTCCTCGAATTGAGCCACATGGGCCTTCTCAGGCTTCTCCTAGTTCCTGAGCTTGCTCCAGCAATTCTTGCTAAGGTGACCTCTTTTCCCACAGTTCGAGCATTGGATCGGCCTGCTCGATGTTACAAAGTCTTCAAGTCACCTTTTCCACCATTAGGTCGTTCACGTCAAGCAATGTCTCGATTGAAATTGCGACTTGATCAAGTCTTCAAGTCACCTCTTCCACCGTTAGGACGTTCACGTCAAGCAATGTCTCGATTGAAATCGCGACTTGATCGAGTCTTCGAGTCACCTCTTCCATCGTTAGGTCATTCACGTCAAGCAATGTCATGTCTCGATTGAAATCGTGACTTGATCGAGTCTTCGAGTCACCTCTTCCACCGTTAGGTCGTTCACGTCAAGCAATGTCGTGTCTCGATTGAAATCGCGATTTGATCGAGTCTTCGAGTCACCTCTTCCACCGTTAGGTCATTCACGTCAAGCAATGTGATGTCTCGATTGAAATCGCGACTTGATCGAGTCTTCGAGTCACCTCTTCCATCGTTAGGTCGTTCACGTCAAGCAATGTCTCGATTGAAATCGCGACTTGATGAGTCTTCGAGTCACCTCTTCCACTGTGATGTGTGTACTTTCGCACTTTGCATTTTCTTCTACTTCAAACCTGAGACCTATGTGTTGTTAGGTCAACGCTCTAACCACATGAGCTATTCAACTTGACTGTTGATAAAGTTGGCTCCTCCGCAATGATATACAACCGATGGCTTAAACCAAACTCTGATACCACTTGTTAACTTCTGGCAATTAAGCGGAAAACGTCTACGAGTAAAAACCAGAAGGAAATCTTCCTCGAATAAAAAAATAATGAAAGAAGAGAGAATATATTTGATTAAAACCCGATGATTTTTATTTAATTCAGTTTAACATATTTAAATAACAAACCTATCCTAAATTTAGCAGTAGTGGGCACAACTTGCACCCTTGGCCAAAATAGCCAGAAAAAATTACGCTATTCCCTTAAACTTGTGACCATTAATTCAGATTTTTCAAAAATTAAAAACAACTCACGAAATGTAAGGAAACCATAGCCTTTATCTAACATACTCAACAACATTGTCATATTACATTAATACGCAGCCTAGCCCCTTTTTGGATGTGTCACTATATATTATGTAGCCCGCCGAGCTTTTTGGAATTGTGAGCACTAGGGCGGACACTAAACTTTGCTTTAAATCCTGAAAACTCGCCTCATAGGAAAAGTTGCATGAAAAAGATACACAATTTTTTGTCAGTTAGGTGAGAGGCAAGGCTATCCTAGAGAAGTTTTGGACAAACCTTTGACAGTAAGCTGCCAATCCCAAGAAACTTCGTACCTCTATGACCGTAGTTGGGCATTCCCATTTCGTGATGGCTTCTATCTTAGTGGGATCTACTAAAATTCAGGCTTCAGACACCACATGTCCTAAGAATGAAACTTGTTGTAGCCAAAATTCACATTTGAAAAATTTGGTATACAATTTATTCGTTCTTAAGATAGTTAGGGTTTTTCGAAAGTGTTCTTGGTGTTCTTAGTCCGTTTTTTAGTATATTAGGATATCATCTATGAACACAATCACGAACGTGTCTAAGCACTCCTTGAATACTCGATTCATTAATTCCATGAACATTGCTGGACTTTTAGTGAGGCCAAAGGACATTACTACAAACTCGTAGTGGCCATATTTGGTTCGACATGCTATTTTCAGTATATCTATGTCTTTAATCTTAATTTGATGGTATCCTGATTTATTTTGGAAAATATTGTTGCTTCTCATAGTTGGTCAAATAGGTTCTCGATGTGTGGTAATGGGTATTTGTTCTTTATCGTTCTCTTATTTAGTTCTCTGTAATCAATGCACAGATGCATCGAACCGTTTTTCTTTTTAACAAACAACACTGGTGCACCCTAAGGGGATACGCTAGGTTGAATGAAACTTTTATCTAATAAGTCTTGTAGTTTTAATTTAAGTTCTTTTTTAAGGGAATAAACTCTTCATCCACGTAGAGGAAGCATTAGGAACCGTTTTGATTTTTATTAAGAATTAAAATAAAGCAATAAATAGAAGAATAATAACTCTACCTAGCTAGAAACCCTAGCTTGCAAGACTTCTCGGAGTATTCCAACCATGCAGAAGTTCTTCAACATTCCACAAAATCTTCCTTGCTATGACTCGAACACAAGGTTAAGGCTTGTAGGAGCCTCTTGAAAGAAAATCCCAAAGGAATTGGAGAAGAAGAAAGAGTTTTGAGAATTCTCTAGAGATGTAATTTCATTCTCTAGAGAAAGTGGGAGAGATTGATGTGTGTTTTGGCTCAACCCAAGGATATATTTACACATTTAATATATTAAGATATAATACCTTATATAAATCATATTTAGGTATTATAAGATATCCTAATATATATTTAATTAATTTGAATCTCATTCAAATTTTAAATATATTTTTATTTAATGTATCAAAATACATTAATTGATTTAATATTTAATTGTATCAAATACAATAATTATATTTTTCCTTTAATATATCTAATATATTAAATATTAATTTTAACCCTTCAAATTAATATATTTTTCTCCACTTATATTTAACATATCTAATATATTAAATATTAATTTGAATTTTTCAAATTAAATATATTTTCTCTCTTTATTTAATATATCTAATATATTAAATATTAATTTGACATTTCAAATTAAATTCATTTTCTCCTTTATATTTAATATATCTAATATATTAAATATCAATTTCAATACTTCAAATTTTCTTTCAAATAAATTGAACCTTTCAGCCACGTTACTATGAGCTAGCAAGGGGACCTTATGAACCTATAGATTATAAGCTCCAAATCCAATCATAAACCAAGTCCCTCTCGGCCAATGAGAGGGTGGGGCCCATTGTTCAAGTCTGAAATCAGTACTTGAGAAAAAAAACTCATCTACTTTCCTTATATGGAAATGAGTGAATTTCATCTCATGATATTATGTTCCCAATTTCATGTTTGTTCAAGTTTCCAAGTAGGCATATTGAATCGGCTAAAAAAGCCATTATCACCCATGTAAATTAAAGGACAAACCCTCACAGGCAGGAGTTCATAACTCACTCAGGATTAAGATCGAGTCGCATATGATCAATATTAATTTTCTCAATTAACAGATTTATAAAGAGAGATTAAATATTTCTTGGTCCAGTCTAATCAAACTCATTATATAGGATACCCTCATTTACATGTATCCACATGAATGATTTGGATCAAATCATCTGTAACGATTACAAAGTGGGTCGTATCAATAGTGTTACTAGGATAAGCCACCTATCCTTATCCATATACTATAGACTCTTTAGGTTATTAGTTGAACACGATCCTCTTGTTTGTCAACCACATACTGTTCAAGATTACATTAATAACCTTAGATTTTCAAACCATGGGTAAGAATTAAATTACAAATAAAATAATATAAATTATTGTTAAAAACTACATAATTAATTACAAGGCTTTAGGGCATAAATCCCAACACTTTTAATTTTGGTGGGGCCATGCGGTATGGGTACCGAATTCATTGTTTTCTCTTTTCCTTTTGTGTCTACCACACAGGCTAGAATCACACACTCCCCTTTTTGTACTAGGCTTGTGGCTTTCATCATATTATTTTTGGGTGGTGACTGTGCAACTTCCTTTAAATTTAAAGGTAAGTCTCTTTGGAGGTGTGAATACTACTCCTTTCTTATGGAAATCTATACTAGCAAAGTTTTCGACTAGCCAGTCCATTCCTAGTATGACGTTGAAATCTGTCATATTTACTACTTTTAGGTCTACTTTGATTGTTCGTCCATCTACTACTACTTGTCCGTCTTTTACTCTATTTTCAGTAACTTGGTCTACCTCCGCTGGGGTACAACCGACAACACATGCAATAAGGGTTCAACTATGAACCCTGCTTGACTAACAAAAAGCAAGGAAACAAAAGAATGGGTTGAACCCGAATCAAACAACGTTAATGCAAAGTGTCCTAGTATGGAAAGCGTACCTGTCACCACGGTGCCAGACGTTCCCACATCCTTATTGGTAGTTGCATATGCCTTGGTCTATGCGCGGGTTTGCATGGTGGGTTCTAGAATAATCGGGCCTCTAGGGGGTTCCTTGGGTTTCCCATGACCCTTATAGGGCAGATTTTAGTTAGGTGACATGCACGACTTCACCTATAACATACACTAGAGCCTGCCTTACATCTGCCGTAATGTTGCTTCCCACATTCGAGACATAGGGGTTTCCCACATTCGAGACGTCGGGGTTTTTCTTGTTTCGATCCTGGGGTTCGGTCTATTGGGGGCGGGGCAGGTCGCCTGTCATGATATCGAGGTCTCTGAGGTGGCGGTTTGAATTCTGCCAGTCTGGCCTCGATGGGGCATTTCTTTCCTACGACGACTATTGACTCTGGGTTTTTCTCTTCCTGAGGTTCCTCCAAGACCTTGGTCGTCCTCAACACCTCTTCGACATGCGGCGGGCTTTCAGGTTCAATCCCAACACAAATTTCTTCGTCTCCTTTTCCTCAATGTCTACTAGTGACGGTATGTCATACTGATCTACAATGCATTCTCCTTGAGTCAAGTAATTGAATTCTTTTTGTTTCTTGATGCGAGTTTCCTTCGAATAGTAATGTTTCAGGAAGGCTTCCTTAAATGTATTTCACGTTGTGATCCCCTCTCCTGGCATTGATTCAAAGGTCGTTTCCATAGTTGTTATCCACATCTGAGCCGCTGTAGGATTTTTCTTTGAACCTATGAATGGACGTGGGTCATACCGTTTGAAGTCCCGTAAATTGTTCGCCCCTCTGTCCGGTTGTGGATTGTTTGCCTGGAATGATTCCCACATTAATTGTATAGTGGATCCAATCCAGAGCTGTTGATGCTACTCGAGGTGGTGCAACTTGTGGTGGAGGTGCGTTTTCTGGAGGGAGTGCAGCTTGTGGGGGAGGAACAACTTCTAGAGGAAGTACAGGTTGTAGTAGGGGTTCCCTTGGTGGTAGTTTGAGTGCATAGGGTCCAGTGCTTTTCTCCGTCCTTTTTTCATCCTATGCTAAGTGTACCTGACAGCGACGAGGCATCGACGATTGGATCATGGAACATGTGAAGCCTACGTCATAAGCTAGTCTACAAGATCTATAACCTAGAGCTCTAATACCAACGGTAACGACTCTACCTCACTGCTAGCAAATATTGTCATTTTTAAGCTTTCCTTCAGACTTCCTAGTTTTTAAAACTGTTAGGTAATGAAAGGTTTCCACACGCTTAGAAAGGTTATTTCCTTCTCCTTTCCAACCAATGTGGTTTCTCACATTGAATGTATCAATAATATAGAACTAATATGAACGAGAATTTATAATGGATAACTAAATAGCAAATATAACAAGAATTTAGGGTTTAAAGAATATGAAAATAATTGGAATTTTCTTCAAAATTTTCATATTTATCAATTAAGTAATTTATATAATGTAGATTGTTGATACATTAGCACAATTAATCAAGTATAGATTTATATTTATCATTGTTTGACTTATATGATACTCATATTTATTATTATTATTATAACTTATTGGTTTTGCAAGTATACCTAATATTAACAACATACAACTTATTAGCAAAAGTAATAATTGAATGCACACGAAAGTATGAAGGAAAAAATGTGAAAGACAAAGAGGGATGAAAATGTAATTATTTAGGAAAAAAAAAAAAAAACAGGGAAAGACGATGGATGAGGAACAGTTGAAAGTTGGTGATCAATCAAGAAAATCCAAACCGTCGGATGCAAGCAATGGAGACAAATAAACGGCTACATGACAGTGAGACTAATAATTACGTACAGTTCATATTTATTTTTCCTTCTTATTTCCGCCCCTCAACCAATGATAGAGTGAGACCCGGAAACGGTCAAGTGGGTGGCCGTTTTTTGTGGTTGTGCCCAAAATTTAAAAAATGATTAAAAGTTGAAGAAGAAAAAAAGGTTTAATTTATATATTTACACGTGGCATCATAATGGGGCCCACCACTTCTCACCTGTCGCCCTGTCCTCACAAGAGTGGTTGGTCGTCTTCCCACTTTCCCTTGTTTCTCTATAAAAATCAGCATTTACAGACCTTTTCCTTTACCTAACCAATACGCCATGGCCTTCTTCTCTTCTTCCTTCTACCTCCTCCTCCTTCTCTCTTCCATAGCTCTCTCCGAAGCCGCCGGATGGGTTGGAGTTAACTACGGTCGAATCGCCGACGACCTCCCTTCGCCGGACAAAGTGGTTAAGCTTCTCAAAGACCAAGGAATCGACCGAATCAAGCTCTACGACACCGACTCCGCCGTCCTCACCGCCCTCGCCAACTCCAATATCTCCGTCGTTGTTGCACTTCCCAACGAGCTTCTATCCTCCGCCGCCGCCGATTCTTCCTTCACTGACAGCTGGGTCCAATCCAGCATCTCCCACTTCTATCCCTCCACCAAAATCGACGCCATCGCCGTCGGCAACGAGGTCTTCGTCGACCCAAACAACACCACCAAATTCCTCGTCCCCGCCATGAAAAACGTCTACACCTCCCTCCAAAAATACAACCTTCATAGCTCCATTAAAATCTCATCCCCCATTGCCCTAACCGCCCTCGCTTCCTCCTTCCCGACATCCTCCGGTTCCTTCAAACAAGACCTCATCGAGCCAGTCATCAAACCCATGCTCGCCTTCCTCCGCCAGACCCAATCCTATCTTATGGTTAACGCCTACCCCTTCTTCGCCTACGCCTCTAACTCCGACAAGATCTCTCTTGACTACGCACTGTTTCAGGACAACCCTGGAGTTGTCGACTCCGGTAATGGGCTGAAATACTCCAGTCTTTTCGAGGCTCAAATCGACGCCGTTTTTGCCGCCATGTCGGCTCTTAAATACGACGACGTTAAGGTGGTGGTTACGGAAACTGGGTGGCCGTCCAAAGGGGATGAGAAGGATGTGGGAGCAAGTGAGGAGAATGCGGCGTCGTATAACGGCAATTTAGTGAAGAGAGTTCTGACGGGGAGTGGGACCCCTTTGAGACCTAATGACCCACTCAACGTCTTCCTCTTCGCTTTATTCAATGAGAATCAGAAACCGGGCCCCACTTCTGAGAGGAATTACGGGTTGTTTTACCCGAACCAGCAACGCGTTTATGACATTCCTCTCACACGCGCCGACGTGGAGAGTGAAGCTCCAACGATGGTGAATGGTGGTAGCAAGGCTCAAGTGCCGTCGTCGAAAGGGCAGACGTGGTGTGTGGCCAATGGGAAGACAGCGGCGGAGAGGCTACAAGCTGGGTTGGATTATGCGTGTGGAGAAGGAGGCGCTGATTGCCGTCCGATTCAACCGGGTTCCACGTGTTACAATCCGAACTCAGTGGAGGCGCACGCTTCGTACGCTTTCAATAGCTATTACCAGAAGATGGGTCGTGCATCTGGCACGTGTGAGTTTGGAGGTGCTGCTTACGTCGTCAGTCAACCTCCACGTATGTATCTCTATTAAAATTTATTTGAAGAAATTAAAATTTGATTTTAAATAATAATAAAATAATGTGGTTTAAATGGTGCAGAGTACGGAAAATGCGAGTTTCCGACAGGGAACTGAGTTGGGGCAGCTGCGGAAAGTGGTCGAAATCATCATCATCATCATCATCAGCATTTTAATTTCATTTAGTGAGATAGAACTGACTTTTTATTTGATGTTATTTTTTTTTTTTTTTAAATTTAGAATTATAATATATTGTTTTGTATGTAATACTTGAATATTTAATATTGAAGTTATTATAGCTGTTGGACTCTGCTTCCAACCCTTCTCTCTTGTCTGGATGCAACAATTAACTAATTCCTCCTAGAAAACTAAATAAATAAATATAATAAAACGATAATGCTTTTTTCGGTGTGAAATTTTGTATTTTCGTTCGACAAAACGGCCGAAAGTAGGGCTAAAGGGAACCGCCTTTTCCGCCCCCTTCCTATGTTGCCTCATTATTTATTATTATTATTTATTATCTTGCTAAATTAATGGGAGTTTACCTCATCTTGAATAATGAAAATTGAAAAATTGCTTCATTTCATAGTTTGGTTGTCTAATAAAGGGCGTGAACATCGACTTGCAAGTGTTCATACCATTCGAGAACTCGATCAAATCGAACTAACAGGTTCATATTTTTTAGTCGAATCAACTCGAAAATAAGGCTACAACTCTACTGTACTCTACTCTACTCTCAAAATTATTATAAAAAATTTGGATCATGTTGTTGACTTTATCCGACATAAAATTTCTAGAACGCAATCATTATCCACTCCTGCTTTTGTTTTTCCATAAATTAAAACATAATGGCACCCCATGTAAAGTCCAAAACAGTCCAACTACTTTTATCCTCGGAATGTGAAGTCCCCACCCACTTTCTTACCTTTTTTAACAATGGCTTCAGCATCAAAATTCAACTAAAACCAACAAATCCTCCATTTTTGAGAGAACCAAAGGGTTCGGTTGGTCACCGGTTTTACCCAAAACCAGACCAACCCTATTTCATGTTCCCTTTTTACCCTCATAGTCAAAAAGAAAAAAAATTATGTAGTAGGAGAATCGTCATTCTATTCTTTCTGATTTATTCAATTATGAATTTTGCATTTTGACTCGCTACGTATTGTCGGTAGTCTCACAGTTTTTAAATGCATTTGTTAGGGAGAGATTTTCATACTCTTACCAGAAATGTTTCATTTCTCTTTTCAACTGATGTGAGATCTCACACGAATAAACCGCTACTGAAAGCTGGAAATTATACTCTAAGTCGCTATAGATTGAAATTAAGATTGTATGGAGCTAATTTGAAGTAAAATTCACACGAAAGCAAGATTGAAAGTAATGAAAAATGTTCGATTCCAAGGACCAATCGTCGGAGTAATGTTGATTCATTAAAGGTCAAGCTTTGAAAGCATAAATTTCTAGGGTTTTGTTCTATTATATTCTTTGGTTGAATTTGCTTTTATTTACCAACGACTTTGAGTGATTTTAACTCCATTTGATTGGTGTTGAAGAACCAGTAGGAGGGTCGGTTCAACCAAACCAGTTGACTTGTTCTATTGAATCGATCTCCAACGATTTAGTTGAACTAGATTTGATGTTTTGGTCTGATTTGTTCCCTATTTGTCTGTTTTTCAATTGAATTTCGATGGTGTTAGGACCTATTAAAGGGGTTTCGAGAAATTTGGATGTGTGGAAGTACCAATTCGAGCTAAAATATCCCAATTCTACCATGTTAGCAACTATTCAAAACATTTTTGAGCCTATACTTGTAGGATTGAGCTGGATCGGGTGGAATTGAGTTATGATGATGATTTGGTTATGTAATTTACTATGTCATGGCACTAATTATGAGATGATAGGATTACATTAATATGAAATGGTTAGGATTTGCTAGCTTATCTTTAACCATCGGCTATGAAAATGAGGTTCTTTTAGTATGTTAGGTTTTGTTTTGTATAGGATATGACGTCGGAACCAGAGTTCTTTTAAATTATTCTTAATTGTGAACCTTGAAGAAAGGGTTAACATTTGTTAGACGATGAGAAGGTAGGTGAGTTTAAGGGACTAGATTATATGAAAATGATAAGCTCCAATGGGATCGATAATGAAGAATGATTGTAGAGAATAGTAAAAGGTTAACAAGATTGTTTGAAGACCTCGAATAATCAGATAAGCACAAAAGAGTTGTATGGTAAGGACCGATGAATGGACTAAGCTCCAAGGAGCTAGGTTAGGGGAAATGATAGAGTTCTCATGGGCTAGACTATGAAAAACAAATGGATCTTCGAGGAGATAGATTATAAGCATCGATAAGTTCTAAGGAATTAGCCCATAAGAAATGATAAACTTCCACAAGTTAGATTATGATAAATAGATCTTTGAGAAGCTAGAAACTTACGAATGGTTGGAATATGGAGTCTTATGCCTAGATCTAGTAGAGATATATTTGAAAGATATTTTGTGAAGATTTGGTAGAGATATATTTGTTAGATTATATTTAGTAGGTTTAAATCTTTGAGAGATACATTTAGTAAATTGAAACCATATATACACAGGCAATACTAGTAAAATGTATTCTCTTCATTCTTTGTATTCTATCTTGTTGTACATACGTGAAGTATCAATATAAAACTTTTAGCCAATATTTCTCACCTTTAGCCAATATTTTTACTTGTATTTTCTCTCTCATGTTCTTTGTGTTCATTTTGATAGAGTGTGCGTTGTTGAACGATCCTAACAATTGGTATCAGAGCTAACAACTAGTATTGATCCTAACAACGATCAGTTCGACGAAGCTAATTGTCACGACCCAATTTTCGAGGCTTTGAAACTCGGACCATGACCCAAAAGACGAAATCGAAAACAAATAAAAAGAAAGAGAAAAGATTAAAAAAAAAATCCAATGAAATCAAAATAGAAAATACAAATATAAAGGAAATTTACAAAAGACCGAAAATGGATTGATGCTCCGAAATGACCCCCTCTGTAACCGTACAGCTCTCGAATGCTCCTCTTCCTTGACCAGCAGTCTGTGAACACCTGAGGAAAAAAAAAAGAGAATGGGATGAGTATAAAAATTATACTCAGTAAGCCACCTACTTGTAGGCTCTCATAGCATCCTAACTTAATAGAATTCCCACGGTCTTCTAATTGGCTCTAGGACATCTGCTTTTGGTCATAGTCCCTTTGGGGCTCACCCCTTGGGACTTTTTCTATGGAGCTTCACTGGTTCTTCGTCCTTTCATTTGATACTTAACGGTCCCTTATGCTAAGCTGACATGACCGACATCTCTCTATAAGGTGCTACCTTTACATGGCTATTTGAGACTACATGGTATCTAGCCTAGGGGTGTGCTGAGTACCTCTTAAGTCCATGGCAATTCCCTGGGGGGCTCGACCCAACCCATAACTGTGCAGCTATAGATGCTGTTCGGACAACTAGCAGTATAAGAACACTCGAGGTACTTCTTTGCCGTGGTAATCTGTTAGGTTCCTAGGGGGAAGGTTGTACCTAGACTGAGTGACTTGTTGCTCCTGACTACAAATCCCTAGGCTTATCATAGTAATGGGTAATGGAAAATAACAGAGTGTGCATGCAGACGTCGACTAACATCATCATACATAACTCATGCAAACTAGACACACATGCGTCATGGGACGATGGCCTCCGTCAAGCACTTGGAATGCGCTTAGGGGCGACGTCATCCCTCGGGCGCTCGAAACGCAGAGTTCACAATTTCGACATGAATTAAACATATGCATATGTATAGCGGAAGCTTAAAACATACAAGCAACACCTCGATAATTCACCCAATACGCTCATAACAATCAATCTACTTAGTCTCATTCATGGAAAGTTAATCTAAGGCAAATGTACTAGCATGCATGCAATTCAAGCATCCCTAGGCTTATCATTAGTAATGGGTCATGAAAAATAACAGAGTGTTTTTGTAACCGCTGTCTAACATCATCACACATAATTCATGCAAATTAGACATGCAAACTCTATGGGGCGATGGCCTCCATCAGGCACCCGGAAAGCGAAGTTTGCGCTCAACGAGGCGATGTCATCCCTCAAGTACCCGAAACGCAGAGTTCACCTATTCAACACGAATTAAACATGTGCATCCGTATAGCGGAAGCTTAAAGTATACAAGCAACACTCAAATAATTCACAATTTACCCATCCTCCTTTCAGCATGCATAAACAATTACACACTATGCGGAAGCATAAAACATGTTTAACTTATCATGGAACAATATATAACTGGTCATACAACATGTCCTTTGCACCTAAGCTCACAACATAGAAAAGTCCAATCACATGAGGAAACTAATCTAGCATGCATGCATACTAAGGCGATTCCTACAAGCATTTCTTCCTAAGTTCCGTGTGGTGACCTACCTGGTTGATGCGTGCCCTTTCACTAGCGTTTCCATGCCCGTAAGGTGTCTAAAAATACTGATTTTCCCCACTTATGTCCTAAGTCACAAAAATATGATTAGAATCGAAATCAGGGTGAAAATTAGGCAAACAGAAGTCGGACGGGCCGAAAACTAACCCTCACGTGCTTCAACGCGTCGAGAGAAGGTCTACCTGCGAGTATCACACGCGCGCTTTCTGCGTAGTCATGGTCCAGGCGCTCCGATTCGGGTCGGTTCACTCGGCGAGTTAGCGGGTTGGTTTGCTCGTGTGGGCCGTGGCTGGTTTGGGTTCGAAGGCGACACGTGTCACCATCTCGGTGGAGCTACGTGGCTCCGGACGACGCTTGGCACGGTCCCCTGCCTGCCTAGTCGCGTCTTGTCATCCGCCGTCTACAAGTGGCTGCCGAAATTTCTCATCTCTCCGTTCTTGGACGATTCTCGAAATCCCGCGTTCAGATCAAGGTTTCGGCCAAACTTCTTCACATATTCTGTGGAGATTGCTCCTAGATGAATATATCAAGATTTCAGATCTTGATTCACCAAGGAAAATCGTAGATCTAAGAAAATGTTTAAGATCTTACCTCACGGATTTTCTCAATTTCTTGACGTAAAATGGGACTTCGACCACCCACATTCTATTTTCCCTTCCAAGAAAGGCTCCTTGCATCATGATCTTGACCGGAATAGACTCCGACGATAGTTTTTGGTGAGTCTTCCATCCGTTCATTCTTCCTCCTCTCTATGGGTTCTCTCTAATCCCTCTCTTTCACTATTTCTCTTTTGCAGGACTCTTGCTAAGGTTTCATTTGGACCGTTTAGTGGGAGGGGCAAACTTACCTATTTGCCCCTCTCTTGACTTTTTTTTTTCCTTCTTTTTTTTTCTTTTCTTTTTCTATTTCTATTTCTCTTTCTTCGGGTATTACACTAATAGAGCATAGTTACTAGCTTATAAAAAGATTATGACTTAGATAACATGATATTTAAGTATGTAATAAGATTTATGAAGGGTATAAGGTAACAACCTTGTTTTCTACTAATCTAAAGTCGCTACCATATGCATGATATAACTTTTTGTGCAGAAATATTCATTTAAAACGACTTCATAAACAATGTCATGGACTTACATGTTTAAGAAAAAGATCTTAAAAATAATAAAAAAAAGGAAATATTAAAATAAACCTAAGTAAATATAAAATATAAATGTCTATACTAACTTAAGATATACAAAATTAAATGCAACTATCCTATGCATGTGTCATGGTCTTTAATCGCAATGTTGCTATAACCGTACACGAGTGCCTTGACTTTACTTGAAATATAGAAGTAGCACATGACTTGAGTATTTTAAGAAATAATCAGTAAGTGACCTCAGTAACGGGGACAAAGAATGCAAACACATGCAATCATGATTAGGGACCTATCATTTAAAACTATTATCGAGGTGGCCTTCAATCCAGACAAATTAGATCTGTAGTACTTCCCGACACATGACCTACACGTGCGAGCGTGAGCCCACAAAGTGGTCTCGCACACCCCTTGCACCTGCATGGTTGGATCTTAGGCACTCTTAGAACATCAATTATAGTAAATAACTAGCATGTTCATAAATATTAAAACTCAAGGTCTTTGAGTACTAACCTTTTGTAGTTAAAATTCATTTTTCCTCACGAATCGGTTTCGAACCACCACTAGTGTCTTCTCCACTATTCTCCGGCCTTAGAACGGGATTGTGAAATCCGGTGAGTGACTAAACTTGGGAGGGATTTAGTATATATGAAGAGAGAGTTTGTGAGAGTTTTTCTCAAGATTTTTCAAAGGGAGAAGTTCCATCTACCTTGATCACTCTATTTATAGAGTCGTGTTTACATGTTCATGCAAATTTGAGATCACCAAATTTTGACACTCAAAATTCCACTCAAATTTGTGGGGTTTATTTGACAAGCATGCAAGTTTGGTTAAACCAAATTTTGACACCTCAAAATTCCACCAACTCAAACATGGATTTTTCGATGAAGTCAACATTTTGACTTTCTTCATTTTAATTCAACAATTAATTAGAATAATTAATTTCAAATTAAAGTAATATTAAATGATTAATTAAACTATTTAATTAATATTTAATATTAATTAAATGCCAATCTCAATCAATTCCCATAAATATTTAATTAAAATATTTAAATCTTATTTAAATATCTCAAATTCTCTCTTTTTGTTTAATTCGTAAATAAAACAAAAAATGTGGTTAAATATATCGTATATATGTAGCGCATATTCCTTAATTTGAATTCGAACACTTCGAACTCACTCGTCACACTGTTCTATGGTTTAGTCCAATATGAGCTAGTAGAGGGACCTAATGGACCTATAGATTATGGGCTCCAATGATTCAAGATTAACCGGTTAAACTCATTAACCTTGTTAACCAACATTCGTTAACTACTAGGACACTCCACTATAGCCTAGTAGTTGCACTCCCCTCACTATAGATATATTTCTGTCCATTTAATATAACCATGATTAGTAAGTCGATCCTTCACAGGTTGTTCGTAACTAGAGCTGGGTCAATTTATCGTTTTACCCCTGAAGTTACTTCTTGTTCCTTATGTCCCACTGATCCTCTAATGAACAATTGGTTTGTGGTTCAACCAGTAAACCGAATCCCTCTCACGCCAATGAGAGGGTGAGACCCCTTGTTCAAGACCTAGAGTCAGTACTTAAGGAAACTACCTCTCTTCTATTCTTAAAAGTGGGTAGGAGTGAATTCTATCTTGCACCCCACGTCCCCAGCCATTCACCCAGTCTTACCCCTGAAATGGGAGGCCTATTGAGTCGGCGAACTCAAGCCACTCTCACCTATGTAAATCTAAGGATAATTCCAAATAAAGTTCATGGTTAGCTTCGGATTAAGATCGAGTTACCTAGGTCATCGAATGAAAAGAAAATCATTCTCAACAGTAAACGACATTATAAAGTGAGAGTGATTTTCTTCATGGTCCGATCTTATGCAATACTCATTGCATAGGACGCCCCCACTCACATGTCTCCGCATGTACAATTTAGTGATCACATTGTTTATGTCATATACAAAAGTGGGCCACATTCATAGTGTCCCCAGGATAAGGTACTCAGCCTTATCCCTGTACTATATATCATTTTGACTATATACTTGAACTTGATCCACTCTTATGTCTCTACATATAGTTCAAGTAATCATACTATAGCTAGAGTGTTCTTAGTTTATTGGATTTAGATTAATAATCGTAAAATTTACTTTATTCAATAACAATCTTTACTGAATAAGCATTGATAATAACTTTATTGAAAATAGAATATGTTTTTGTTTACCAACTATGAGTTTTAGGATATAAAACTCAACAAACTCCCACTTGGACTAAAACTCAAGTGGGGTTTTATAACGTTGAGTAGAGAGAAAGACATAAATACAATAAACTAGGGCATCACATACTCATGTCTTTTCTCCCACTTGCCCTAGATTACATAACTCGTAAGCCTAGACTCACTAGGTGCCCTTCAAACACTTTAGCCGTGAGGGGCTTTATAAATGGATAAGAAATGTTGTGCTCTGAAGCTATCTGTGTGACGATCACATCTTCTCGTTGCACAATCTCTCTTATGAGATGATATTTGCGCTCAATATGTTTTCCTCGCTTATGGCTTCTTGGTTCTTTTGAATTTGCAACTGCTCCACTGTTATCACAATAAAGAGTGACGAGAAGAGGCATATTTGGAATGACTTCCAAATTAGTTAAGAACTTCCTAAGCCATACAGATTCTTTTGTTGCTTCACAAGCAGCAACATACTCAGCCCCATGGTGGAATCAGCAATGCAACCTTGCTTTATGCTTCTCCATATTATTGCTCCTCTGTTCTGAGTGAAGGCAGATCCTGATATTGATTTCCTTGAATCTACATCAGTCTGAAAATCTTAGTCAGTGTACCCTATAAGGATCAGATCCTTAGCACTGTACATTAGCATATAGTCCATTGTTCTCCTAAGATACTTGAGGATATTCTTAACGGCAGTCCAATGAGCATGTCTCGGATTGGACTGATATCTGCTGACAATTCGCACAACATAGCGGGTCGAGTACATAGCATGACATACATCAAATTACCTACTGATGCATAGGGAATGTGTCTCATTTCCTCAACTTCTTGAGGTGTCTTAGGACATTGTTCCTTCGACAAATGAACTCCGTGCCTGAAAGGTAATAATCCTTTCTTGGAGTCTTGTATCTTATATCGAATCAACATTTTGTCGATGTACGATGCTTGAGACAATGCTAGTGTTTTGTTCTTGCGATTCCGAACAATTTAGATTCCAAGAACAAACTGAGCCTCTCACAAATCTTTCATTTGGAATTGTATCGCTAGCCAATGATTAATGTCAGTCAGAAATCCCACATTATTCCCAATGAGTAGGATATCGTCAACGTATAACACCAGGAAAGCTACTGTGGAGTTGACTATCCTTTTATAAACACAAGGTTCGTCAACATTCTGTTTAAAGCCATAAGATTTGATCGCAGTATCAAACTTTATATTCCAGGATCGAGATGCTTGTTTCAACCCATAAATGGATCTTTTAAGCTTGCAAACCCTTTGCTCGTGATCTTGTTCAATGAACCCCTCTAGTTGAGCCATATAGATATTTTCTTCAAGATTGCAGTTTAGAAAGGTTTTCTTAACATCCATTTGCCAAATTTCATAATCATAAAATGTGACAATGGACAAGAGTATTCTAATCGATTTAAGCATAGCAACAGGAGAGAAGGTTTCTTCATAGTCCACCCCTCTCTTTGGGTATAAACCTTTGCTACAAATCGAGCTTTAAAGATCTGTACCTTACCGGTTTGGTCTCGTTTCCTCTTATAGATCCATTTGCAACCAATACGTTATACCCCATCTGGTTGATCTACAAGTTCTAGACTGAATTGAAGTTCTTTGACTCCATTTCAAGATTCATGGCTTTGATCCACTAATCTCTATCTTCATCATTCATTGCCTGTTTATAGGTCAATGGATCTTTAACGCCATCATTAGGTATGATGACTTGAGTTTCTGCCAAACCCAAGTAATGATCGGGTTGAGTTATAACTCTCCCACTACATTGAGGCATTCTCAACTCTTGATTGACCAGAAGTGCTAGCTCCATCAACGACTCTTGTTGAAGGACCAACCTGATCAACAACTCTTGTTGTTTTATCAGTAGCTTCTTTAGAAATCTCACTTAATACTAGTTTGCTGCGAGGTTGATGATTTCTTACGTGGTCTTCCTCTAAGAATGTAGCGTTTGTTGATACAAACACTCTATTTTCTTGAGGGTCATAAAACAAACCATCTTTCGTCTCTTTGGGGTATCCAACGAATAGACATAATTTTGAACAACGTTCTAATTTCTTGGGGTTTTGCAACAACACATGTGTTGGGCATCCCCAAATCCTGAAGTGACGTAAACTACCTTTACGCCATTTCTATAACTCATAAGATGTTTCTGAAACACTCTTAGAAGGAACCATGCTCAATATTCCTAAAACGGATCAAGTAATTGAGCGAAACTCATCATAGACCGAACCATGTCTAATAGAGTTTTATTTCTTCTTTCTGATACACCATTCTGTTGAGACATACCAGAGGCTGAGAGTTGAGACGTTATTCCATGTTCTATCATATAGACTTGAAATCTTAAGTTCATATACTCTCCACCTCGATCTGATCAAAGTGTTTTAATAGTTTTACCTAATAGATTCTCAACCTCAGTCTTATACTCTCTGAATTTTTCAAGAGCTTCGGACTTGCGATGCATTAGGTAAAGATAGCTATACCTTGAATAATCATCAATAAAACTAATGAAATATTCATACCCTCCTCATGCTTTGACATTCATTGGATCACGGAGATCTGTATGTATGAGTTCTAAGGTTTCTTTGGTTCTATAACCTTTTTTTTTGGAAAACGGTCGTTTAGTCATTTTACCCTCGAAGACAAGACTCACATGGAGGTAAAGAGTTTTCTTCTAACTCATTTAGAAGTCCTCTTTTAACCAATCTCTCATTCCTATTGAGATTAATGTGACCTAGTCTTAAGTGTCAAAAATAGGTATTAAGAGAAATCTTTTGTCGTTTATTTTGAGTTTCAGCTGCTTTAAACATCTTAGTATTTAAAATAGCTTTTGTTTCGCTCGGTTTTAACATATATAAGTTGTTTTCTAGTTTTGCAGAACAAATATGAATACCTCTTTTGCGAATGAACACTTCATTGATTTCAAAAGATACTTTATACAATTGTTTTAATAAACAAGAGATAGATATTAGATTTCTTTTCATTCCAGAAACAAAAAGTACATTATCTAATCTAATGAATCTATCTCTAAAAAACAACTTCAAATTTCCTACTGATCTTGCTTAGACAACCTCTCCTGTTCCAACCCTGAGTGTTATCTCGCCGTCTGCAAGCATTCTCTAGGAGCTAGTTTCCTGGAAAAAAGAACAAATATGATTAGTGGCCTCTGAATCTAGTATCCAAGTTGAGTTATCATACTCTACTAAACATATTTCTACAACGAGTAAATCATATTTACCTTGTTGTGTCTTTTCGGCTTTCTTCTCTACAAGGTATTTTGGGCAATTTCTCTTCCAATGCTTGTTTTCATTGCAATGGAAACATTTTTCTTTATCTACTTTTTTAACCTTGTGTTTGCGGTCAGTAGGAATCTTATTTTTTCCCCTTACCCTTCTTTTTTATCAAAACACTTTTGGAAGTTGAAGGTCCAAACTTATTTTTGGAGGACAATGCTCGTAGTAACTTTTTAGAGACAACAACATTTGCTTCTCCTGTTTGTCCCTTGTTCATTAAGAGAGACTGATTAGTCTGTAGCTCATTGAGAAGAGCAGTCAAGTTATATTCTATCTTGTTCATTATCACATTTGTGCTGAACTAGAAGAAGCTCTTCGGAAGAGACTCCATGATAAAATTGACTTGACTCTTCTCATCAATGACAACTCCATTTTCTTCTGCCACATTGAAATGGACCATCATGTCTAGGACATGTTCTCTAACTGAGGTCCCTTCTTTCATACGACAGTTGTAAATGTATTTTATGGCGTCATGTCTAAGGGAGAAGGACGGTTGTCCAAACATCCCTTGCAAAGATTCCATAATCTCTTTAGCAGTACCCATAACATTGTGTTTCTTAGCCAAAACATCAGATATGCTGGCTAAAATGTACACTCGGGCTTTGTCATTTTCTTTTGTCCATCTTTCATATGCATCCCGAACTGTTCGGTTTGCATTGAGCTGGAGTTTGGAGAACATTCCTCAGTTAAAACAAACCTTAAATCATCAATTACAAGTATTGTGCTTAAGTTTGATTTCCAAGTTGCGTAATTGTCGCCGTTAAATTTCTCAGAAGCGAGTAATTGTACTATTGAGTTTGTCATGTTGTGATATAAAGAAGATTTTATTAGAGATTTGACTTAATCTTGTTTAATCCAATTAGTTTTAGAAAATGTAATAATGTACCTAAAAATTATTAATTTGCAATGATACTTTAGTGAGTTAGAGCAACTGCCACCGATGGGCAGTTAATCACTCCTTCACTAAACCAAGACATTTTTGACTTAAACACTAATCCCAGAATAACTCTTGTTCCTATAGTGTTTTAGTTATCGCTATTTTGGTCAAGAATATACTAACTCTTAGTAATTCTTCACAAGTGTGACCCACCAATTTCAGACCTCAGAGATCGGTCTCAACAACGCTATCAAATGAAAAAGCCAAAGTTGGGAATAGACATAAGAAATTCTTGTTAGGATCGCACAACAACGGACACATTCGATCTAGATAAACACAAAAATTAGGATAGAGAAAATGCAAGGAGAACTCTGGCTAAAGGATTTATATTGATGACTTCAAGTATGTATAGTAAGAGAATACGGAGAATACATAAAAGTACATTTTCAAGCTGCGCGGGGATATATATATGGTTTAGCTTACTATATTTAGCTTTACCAGATATAACCATCTACTATATATTATTTACCATATATAACTTTATCCGATATAGCTTTTTACTGTATATAACTATTTACTATTTATGACAATTTACTTTATATGTCATTTACCAAATATAGCTTTACTATGTATAATCGTTGACTCGGCTATAAAGTAGCAGGCTCCATAACCTAACAATCCTATCCATTTATGAATGGAGTTTGCGTTGTTTCGACTCCCATGTTACGACTCTTAATATGGGTAGTTGCTCTAGGACAACATGCAGGCGGAACATGGGAATCTCACAATGCAACCTAGTGGTGGAGACCATAGGACGTGTTGATACACTTCCTTCTCCCACTTACTATAAATACTTTCTCTATTCACCTTGTTATTGACTCATGCAAATACCTTCCGAATGGAGGACGCTCCCAGAGCGACATGAGGCCGAGCATGAATCTCATGGTATATAGACATGTCAACCCTGGTAGGGATGTTTCTAGATTTGCTAGAGTATCATGATTCATTATAAATGTTCTAAAATTTTACCAAATAACATCACTAAATGTACAATTAGACTCGATATACGTAAATTGATCTTCTTTTCATGTTGAACCACAATAAACTATTTCATGCTTACTAATAAGAATAAATGGGGTAATGAAAATATGTTATTGTAATTGCAAAATTACATACAAAAAGGCTTGGTATAATAATAATACTTTTGAAGAGTTATCACATATGGTCTTACGCCCATTCTGAACCCCTTTTACTTGCTTTCATGTGAAGTTATGTCTATATTATTCCTATAATGTAAATATGGGAGTGTATGAACATTCACCAAAATCATGTTTACACCCGCTAGGGCTAAAATGTCCCAAAATGCTATCAAAGATGTGGTTGTTGCCTATTTGCTTTTAGTCTATAATATTGCTTTCTCTCAAATTTTCTTCAACGTTTTCTTTCTCACGTTTCATAAAATATTTTCTCACAAACATGACTCGAGGCTCGATCATAAGTCAAGATTGTCTGCAAAATTTGACTTTCACACGGTTGACTTGTTTAACAGGTTAGAATAATTGTTGCACAATTGTCAAGCTAAACCTCACCATGAGAGTGATGGGGAACAAAACCCCAACTTGGGCTGCGATCTAATTCAACAAGTTGTAGGTCCCGGAGCCTAAGCCATTGCGTGGGACTCAAAATTCTAGGGTTTTAGAGAACTTTGTCTTTGACCTCAAACAATACTTTTGAGCCATATATACCATGGTAGAAGAGACGAAGGTTTCATAAGCCACAATGCATCTAGTTGATAATGAAAAGTTGTAGTGGAGATCCAAGTATATGGACATTCAAAATGGTCGATGTACCATGGACACTTGGGAGAGCTTAAAACAAAAACTCTGCTCAAAGTTCATCCTAGAGAATGTCAAGATAATAGCAAGAATAAAGTTAGAGGAGCCGAGACATAATGAAAATATCTGATTCTGTGTTAAGTAGTTTTCTGGGTATATGTTGGATATTCATAACATGTTCGAGAAAGACAACATCTTTAGTTTTATTGAGGGGTTGAAGCCATGGGCAATGGCCAAGCTTTATGAATGAAAGGTTTAAGACTTTTCCATGGCTTATGCTACAATCAAACGATTATTTGACCTTAGTAACGATCAATCCAAAGACGAAAGATGGAACTAGTCTTCCTTTAGTCGGGTAAGAGAAATTATTGACCCAACTCCCCTAAAGGTGAAGGAGGTGACAGACTTGAAGGTAGAGGAAGGGAATGCATGTCCAACCCCCACCATCATTCAGACTAACACTCGTCAACCAAAAGTGGAAGATAATGTTGGTACTACAGTTAAAAGAGGATACCCATGTTGAACCCATGCTCGCCATGATTACCATAGTTGAAGCAAGGAGCTCGAGTGAGCTAACTCCAACAAAATCTTGCAGTCGCTAGAGGAACACCGTGATGCAATGCCAGAAGGTCAAACAAAGGAGTTATTCCCACCTAGACAGATAAACCAGGAGATTGAATCAATGTTGGGAGCGAGATGGTCTGCCGCAGATTTGTGTCATATGACTCAACTAAAGGTAGTTGAGTTCAACAAACAGCAACATGACTTGTTGAAAGTCGGGTACATTAGAAATATAATGACTATTGCATGTGATCACCCAAATGCAAGGGACACCTCAAGACAACATCTCCATCGAAGGGGGGAATCAAATACAAACCGTAATAACCATAAGTTGTAAAAAAAAAAAAAAAAAAACTCACCGAAGTCACCTGAAAACACGAGAATTCACAACAACAGTATTAAAAAGCATAGTGCTTAAGGTTCTTAGTCCAAGAAAGTCTCCTCTCAAGTTATTATTTATGCTTCATTTATTTGTTTTGATATATTTCGATCGTGGGTTAAAATAAAAAATTGTACCGATCCAATGCAAACAATCCATCTTGTTCCAGTGTAAGAACGTCAATCAACGTTTATTGAACAAGGTATATAACATCCTGAGTATGAAGAGAAATATTATTATCCTTGGCCAAATGACAGAAGAAGGTAGTAGGATGGAGTTAGTTGGCTTGTTTCTCATAACTACCCGTATAAGATACTAATAAAAATTTCAACATCTTCTAGAAACCTCCATTAGCAATGGAAGTAATAAAGAGAAGAAGAAATCAATGAGTCGGGAGAAGAAGAAATCAGTGAGTCGAGAGAAGAAGAAATCAGTGAGTCAGGAGAAGAAGAAACCGAAGAACAGAGCTAAGAAAAAATTGGAGGTCACTTTAGTTAAGAAAGAGCAACCTATAAGTCAATGTGCTTCATAGACTTACCGTCTCGACCAAAGAGGCCTAGAAGTAAAGCTAAAAAGAAACAAGAATTCAATAATAACATGGTTGAAAGACAAAGAAGTACCTTACACCATGATGAAATTCCTATGGAGAAGAAAAAAAGAGAAGTTGGTAACTCGAAATAAAATTATAAAAGATTTCGTTGAGAGAAGTTGAAGAAATTTCTTAGGAAGAAAACAAAGTTGATAAGAGACCAAGCAATGTGACCACTGCAGAGAAACGTGCAGATATTCTCAACAAAGCCATAGTAAGGGTGAAACTTTACAGATATGTAGAAGTTGCTCGAAGTGAAAAATCTCGAGTAAAGTCAAATGAGGAAAAATGTGAGTCAATAAGTTTGACTTAGTATATATAGTTATTAATTTTAGCCCAATTAGGAAAAGGAAAATGATTAGTGGTTTATTGAAGAAAATTGTTAGTCAAATTGTGGAAGAAGTTTTAGAAAATAGTTAGTGATTTATCAAGGAGAAAGATTTTATCAAAAAGATTTTCACCTTAGTATTGACAATGAAAAATCATTGAAGACAACATAAACTTAGTACTGAATCATAAACTCAATCGATACAAATATAGAGATATGTATACGATTTAGTTTTATATGTCCAATGCAATTTACTAGGTTTAAAAGGGTCAATGCTTACCAAAATATTTTTATAAATTGTGTCCAGAACATAGCTATATAGTACTAACTAGTGTCAAATAGAGTCCCTTGAAGTGTCTCTTGTTTCCCAACGCCAACACCACATAAGTGGTAAAAAAACCTATCAACTGTGCTAGCTTCCACAGTTATCATCCATGGTGCGACATTTGAGACACTGCTTTTAAATGGTCCTGAATTTCCAGCATAACAAACAAGAGTGATGTTGTTCTTCCCTGCATGGAAGGACACTATAGAAATTAGATCATCTTCTTGAGTATCTCCATCGAGTGAAACCAATCGAACGTCAACTCCGTCACTAATGACAGCTTCAAAGCTAGCTAGAACGCCATGAAACACTAACCAACCAACGTTGGAGGCCAACATACTATATAGGCAGCAATAAGAGCTTTAGAGGAACCTCCTTTCGCAGTGCCATAGCAATTCCCAAAAATACTTACTCCTCGAACAAAATTCCCTCCAGTTGTGGATAAGGTGTGTGTTCCATGCCCATCATTGTCCCTTGCTATTTTATAGCTTGAGTTGAGAGGTCCCGTGATGGATGCATACCCTTTGTTGAAATATCGTGCTCCAATCAGCTTCCTGCATTTAAAATCTTCAATTTTATATCTAAGTCACAGATACGATACAAGCATTTGATATACTTGAGATGCATTTCCTCGACTCCCGAACTCCACGATAAGTGCCTATCATCTCTAATGACTAGCTAGAATACAAACGCGACAAATTATGTCTATTATCATTTTTATATAAGAAGAACTTCTAGAAGTCGATGAGTTTATGCATTTGTATGCTTAAAAACATAGGTTAAACGACAAACTTAGTTCCTAAATATTTTTGGTTTGTATATATGAACGAAAAAAAATGTCTATTAGGTTCTTGAACTTTTAGCTACGTATCTATTTTATTTTTAAACCTTAAAAACTATTTTAAGTTCTTTAAACATAAAATTTTGAGACAATCAATAAATCTTGAAATTTCAATATTGTGTCTAATAGATCATTGACATATTTGAAGTTTATTTAAATTCATGAACCTACTAGACAATAAATTGAATGTTGAGTTCTATTAGACATAAAATTTACTTTTAGGTTTTAAATATCTTAATATGGATAAGATAATGTTAGACACCTAATTGAATGTTCCAAATTTATTACGGTTTTCTAAACACAAAAAGTTAAAGTTCAAATCCGATACTTTTTAAAATCTACAGATATCTTAAATATAAGTGTGAGCCTAGGAAGCCTGCAAGAAAATTAAATTTGATATAATTTTGCTCTAAAAATGTATGTGTCTATTTAGTATGGGTAACAAGGATTCGATATGCATCTAACAAATTTTAGATTAATATTCACTTTGAACAACGTGTTAAATACATGCTTAATACAAATGAAAGTATGTTTCTTAACATAAAAGAATTAAATAGACGCAAAGTAACCATAAGAGAATTGATCTTAGAGACGAGTTGCAACTAAAGTTGTAGCCACTTTCACAATTTCTCTTCCAACTTGTTGGGATAGGTCCATATCTCCTTCGTTACTAAAGCTATTTGATTATGGCCAAACCACTGTATTAATTCCAATTACAAGAAGAAGAGGTACCAAATTATTACAAAAGCGGCCAATTGTCCAATAACTTATAAGAAGAAACAAGACCGACCTATGTCAAGGTTGACAATGATTGTAGATTCACCAAATCTTGAAAGGTTCCAAAGTGGATTTGAAGGAATTCCACCATCATTTCAACTCTAAGAAAGTTTCATGATCATGTTATATGCAGTTTTAGTCCTTTGCTTTCATATACTAATATCATTTGCAATGATTGTAGATTCTACAAACCTTGAAAGGTTCCAAAGTAAACGACCTTTACTCGTTTCTACACTTAATAGGAGTCCTTGCCTTGAATTAATTAGTCATCTAGTCCCTAGCCTCTCTTTAAGGTTGGTTTAACGGGATCGCGGTGTCAACCTTGTCCCAACTCTAATCTTAACTAAATTCTCTCATGCATACTTTTCTAGGGAGATATTTCTATCGATCACCTAAGCATGTATTCCATAATTTAAAGTTCACCTTAATCATATCTAGGAGTTGAGAAGGTCTATTGGATTTATAAGGCAACTAGGTGACTTATCACGGACTTCTAGCTTTAGGTTGCTCTATTCTAACTCCTCAAATTTTTCTTAGCCATGGGTGCACTAGGGTCTAGACATTTTGACTGTTGCTCACAATCCTACGATGTTTAGTCTACTGGAGGTGTCCTGACCTAGGTCATCGTCTAGCCAACCTAACTCTAACGCCTTAGCTTTGCGCAAATAAACACGCTCTAAAGGGAGAACACATATTCAAATACCTGAAGATAAAACATACAATATCATGCACACATACAAGCAAACATGCTCAACAGGGAGATAACATCCATCAACCACACGGATTACACATCACAATAGTCCATCCTCCTTCTAACACAAATCTCATCATAGGGGCATTTTAGTATTTCATGCATCATGTATAACATACTCATCTATATTTCTCAACTAATACTCTAGTCATGCATATTCTCTTTTAAGCCAAAGCACAAAACATAAAATAGCATGCTTTTCAGAAATCTCAACATGGGGGCATAACGATAATTTTACCATAATATATATACAGTACATACTTATAAAAAAAGCGTCCTTTCAAAGTCCTTCACGTGCATTTTCTAACCACCTAAGGTAAGGAGTGCTCGCATGCTAGTACGTCCTAGCAATCCTATAAGTATTACTTGCCTAAAGTTCGTGTTGTTACTTACATGGTTGACGCGTGTCTTCCCAAACTAACTTTTTCGTGTGTTAGGAGCTCCAAAATTCTTGAAATTTTTCTTGTAGGTCACACGTGTATCACGCGCGGGGAGGTTGCACACTTGTGGGTTGGTTCACCGGTTCGAGTCGGGTTGCACTTCCACGTATGAGTTGGTGCTTCCAGGTCGCACATTGTTCTTTAGGTCGAGTATGGCTTGAACCAGTTTAACCCGTACGCATGTCACAAACTGGAGTAGAATGCGCTTCACCATTCGGCTTATGATACATGTCGCTCACTAGCTCCACGTGTTCCTCCATCCACAGTGTGACGCATGTCATTGATTTCCCCTTTCCTACGTTTTCTGATTCCTAGAAATAGTGAGATCACATTTTCAGCCTATTTTCTTCGCATTTTTTGTAACTCAACATACAGAACTCGAATCAACTCGATTTATTCGTAAAGCTGTATAGTTATAATTCATCTACACATAGGTACTTTTCTCTTAATTTTTTATAAGCCATAGCAAGAAATAATAAAGTCTACCGTCAGTCTAGAATCAAAACTTTCCATTTCTTTATATTCCCCGGAACACGATTTGCATCAACTCTGACTTCCTTATAAAAATTGTGTGAAATTCCTCGGATATTAAGAATTCATAAATTAATTTCAAGAAAAACTCACAAATTTAAAAAAAAAAAAAAACTAAAATCAAGAAGGGAAAATGCTTACCTTCCGTTATTAAGAAAATTGAGAGAAATTCCAACCCTCAACCGTTATTTGGAGGGGATTTCAATTGTCTCTCTAATTCTCGGTCAATAACCCTAAACCTCCATTTTTTTCTCTTTCTTCTTTGTTTTCATCATTAACCATTAAATCATGGCTCATTTAGAACCCTAATTAGATGGTCAAAATGACAGATTCACTTTGGGAGTTGACTTTGACCGATTTTCACTATTTTCTTTTATATTTTTCTTTTAAGTTTTTGGGATTTTTTTAAGAATGATTTTCTTCTACCTAATCTTGTTCAATTTCTAAAGATCTTATTAAATTCTAGGATTTTAGCTTTAAAAAAATACTTTTTGATTTCTCATTGAAGCTTGGATGTTACCTAACCACATAACCAATATGGGATTATATACTTGTTAAGTTTGGTTCAAGTAAATAAAAATTTTATATATTGAGTAGGTTCGTAGGTTTAAATATACATTTTGTTAACCATACAATTATATGCCCATATACTTATTTTATGTTTATTTAGTTTTATTATTATTTATTCTCCGACCACACTTAAAAATAATTTTTAACTATTTAGAAATATAATTTTTTTAAAATATAGGTTGAAACTGAGTGATAAATTTTAATTACATGCTTTATGAACTAACATTTTACTTTTATTAAAAACAAAATTTTGAACAAAGAACTCGAACCACCCTGAATAATCCAACCTAAAACAAATTATGGTTGAATTGGATTTGGTTCGGTTCGGTATTTAGTAAGGTTTGTTTTAGTTGAAAATTTTACCACGGGAACAATTGGATTGAGTTTAAAGACTATAACTCTATCTAACTCAACCTACAAACACCCTTAGTTGTAGTTAGGGGTGTACATGATCTGGGTTGGGTTGAAGGAGTTTTTTTTTACCCGACCCAAAAGTTTGGATTGGTTTGATTGGTAAACCAACCTTCTATTTTCGAGTTGGGTCTGGGTTGGTTATCAATTTTTTTTGTTTTATTTATCCACAATTTATAATTATTCGAATACAATCTTTGATAAAATATATTAAAAGTTCACAGACAAAGACAAATCAATCTATAATTATTCACAAAAAAAAAAAATCAATAAAAAACCATGAGCGAACATTGTAATATATTAAAATAGTTCAATATTTTCATAAAACTATAGACAATTAAAGTCTAAAAATACTGTTCATAACCGTTCTCTTAAAACATGTTTTTTTTATAGAACATATATATCAAATTGATCCAATTTTAACATCCTCACAAAAAAGGGTAAAATTAGGGTTTTCTTGTCCAAGTTTGGATTTTAAGGTTTGGTATATAAAGTTGAATGTTTTTCTTTTGAATTCTAGTCCCCCATAGACTCTAGTAGACTTAAGTAAGAGACTGAACAAGAAATAAGCTTGTCAACGACACTCCTTTGAAATATTAAAAAATCACAAGTTATCTTTGAAAACGAAGAAAAATGGCTCCAATTAATTTAAACGGAGAAAGATTAAAGGTCTCCATTTCTTTTTCCCTCACAGAATAAATGGTTCCTTCTTGCAACTGAATATGGTATGTTTACATGGTTATGTCCCATTTGAGAGCATCAAATTTGATGGATTCCAATTGCAAGATCATCCATTTTAATTTTGTTCATGACACCTTCCAAAATAGGGTGAGCTTTTTTCATAATCAGTTTTATAGCTAAGGTTCCAATCCCACCGTTCGGTGTCTAACTCTGATACCACTTGTAACAGTTTAAGCCGACCGCTAGTTTATATTATCCGTTTTGGCCTGTTACGTGTCGTCGTTAACAGTAGAGATTTCCACTCTTATAAAGAATGTTCCGTTCCTCTCTCTAACCGTTATGGGATCTCTCAGTTGTAGCCTACATTAAATGATTAAGTTAATTGAAAAAAGTATATTTTTTTTTTTGTTTTGTTCGTGAGTTTTCAAGCTCGATATTATAAAGTCTTAGGTTTGAGTTTGGTAACATGCATCCATAATTAATTTCATCTTTTAAGCTTAAATTTGTTTGACTAGCCTAGTGTAGAGTAAAAATGAGTTATTTTTTAATTATTAGTTTGAAAATTTTAATAATTTCATTTTCTTATTTCATAGTATTTCTTTTTTCGTACCTATATAATATTCTTTATTTTCAATTAATCAATTAAGATTTAATACTTTAAAATAAAATATGAGATATTTAAAATTGAGATTATCAAATATTTTATTAAAATACAATGCATTTTTTTTTTTAATTATAGACATATAAAAAGTAATTAATTTTTTTTAGCTATGTTGCCTCGAATAATTTATTAATTTTTCAATATTTTATGGTAATTTAGGATTTCCATGACCATAAACATTAATTTAAAATTTCCCTTTTATGCTTTTTTGATTTCCAAAAGATAATTTTATTTAGATTTATTCATGAATTTGTAAAATTACCATATTTATTCTTACCTTTAATTATTATTTTTTTATTGTTTTTTTATTTGTTACCTTTTGTAAACTTTATTTATGATGTCTAGAAAAATATGTTTAGAAAAAATTGTCTGTTAATCAAATAATTGTGTTTGATTTTAGATAATTAAATATGGTTGACATAGATGGTTTATGATATATATTATTTATAAAGATTTTTTTTACATAACAGAGAATGTCTTATAGAGGAAGTTCTTGGTCGTTGGAACACAAAAAAAGATTTATCGGTGATAATATTTACAAAAGTATAGTTCATGCTTATCAATCGAGTGTCATATTTTTTTTTTCATAATAAAATCAAACTAAGATCTCATGCTTCTAATGTTAAGAATGAAAAACAAGATGGATGAACAAGTAGATATTCGTTAAGGTTCACACTTAAATAGGATACAATCTACCGACTAACTCTAGAAAATATACTACTCACAAACTTCAAGATAAAACTAACTACCCATTCCTAATAATGAGATAAAATATACTATTAACTAACTCAAAATAACAGAAATGCAAAAAATCCTAGCTAATTACAATTATATAAAATATATTCCACAACGAGTTACAACTATACAACAAAATATATTTGAATAATTATATTTTAAATCAAATTTAGTAATATTCCCCCTCAAGTTGAAGAGTGTATGTCAATCACTCCCGAACTTGTCTTCCAGAAAATCAAATTGTTGTTTTGTCGAAGTTTTAGTGAAAACATCTGCAAATTGCATTTTAGTCGAAACATAACAGGTTTGATGATTACAGCTTGTAACTTTTCTCGAATTATATGACAATCTATTTCAATGTGCTTTGTACGTTCGTGAAAAACTGGATTGGCTGCCATATGCAATGGTGCTTGATTATCACAATACATCAATCCTGGTTTGGACAGTGGTACTTTCAACTCTTGAATAATATATCTTAGTCAAATTAACTCTAAACAAGTACTTTTTATAGCTTGATACTCGGCTTCTGCTGATAATTTGGACACATTGGTTTCTTTTTTGGACTTCTAAAAAATAATTGAATTTCTCAAGAACATGCAAAACCTACAAATAGACCGTTTGGAAGTTCGACAACCACCATGCTTGTAATCTCAAGTTGTTTTCTAATAGTAGTAGAAGTACTTAAGTAGGAGTACCTTTGATGTATCTCTGTAACACTTTTGATTAGTTTCCCTCCACATCTACTTAGAGGATCAAAAGTAGCTGTTGTTTCTGATAAGAAACATACAAAAAAAAAAAAAAAAATGCAAAGATAAGGTGTGAGTTTTTTATGGTTTATGTCTTAATAATCCATTACAATATGAGTATTCTTGTAAATTTTGAGTGGAAATTGGGCCACAAATCGAGTTTCTAATCGTGTTAGAAATTGAAACCGAGAATCGTTCAACTTCGATAAGAAACTAAATTTTTTTCTTATTTCGAACTCATTTATTAAGGTCGTAAGTATAAAAAAAATGCAAGAAAAATATATTTGGATAGGGAGACTTAAGGTCTTGAATTTATGTGAAGGAATTGATTTAATTCGAGTTGCAGATTTGACGGAATATAGAAAAATTATTGAATTCAGGCGATCGATGATGGACACGTGGTGGTCGGAGAGAGGGGAGACGTGTTTGGCAATCGGGAAGAACACGTGTAGGGCATGTAGTGGAGAAACACGTTCGACGCTGTGCGCTAACACGCTTCGCCCAATCGTTAACCTGTAGTCGACCCGAACCGAAAATTGACTTGTGCGTCGCAAAGCGGTCTGACGATCCTTGATCCAACCCAAATCCTACTGCCAATCCCTGCACACCTCGTGTCGCCCAGAAAATTCGAAGGGTAAGTCTGCGTCCTCTAGGGTTCGAAGCACGCCATACCAATGCGCTACTCTCGCTTATGTCCTGCGCGTGAAGCCCCTGCAGTGCGTAGGGAGAGCTTGCTAGCACGTGCAAGCACGTGGAGTCCCTATTCTCACTCGTTTGTCTCTCGATTTGCTAGTTTTTCGTTTCGATTCCAATACTAATCCTATTTTACTATGAAATAGGTGCTTGCAAAGAGAATTCGTAATTTTTGGACTCCTCTACGTCTATAAATCAAGTTTGGGAAGGGAAGACACGCAATAGACCAAATAAATAAACACGCAGAATTAAGAAGTAATATACTTGTAGGGTGCAATTGACTTTGCATGCATGTTACAGAAAATTACTCCTAGGTGGTTAGAGCTTTATATATTTGATGGGCTTGGTATCCTACTAGAGTTTAGTACTAAGATTTTGTATGTTCTCTGGAATGTCTTACTTGTAACCAGTAAAAAAAATAAAAAAAAATCAGTCACCGGAAAACCAGCGAGTTTTTTTTGGCAACTGCCGGAGTTTTTCGGATTCCACATGAAGCAATGTCCCTGTTAAGCACTGTCATAAGCCCTATTCTCTAGGACCAAGACCTATTCTCAAGGTCTTAGCTAATATTTGAAAGTCTGTTAGTTTATATTTAGGTTTAGCAGAAGGCTATATAATGCCATTCTTTCTGCTGTTGAAATCATCAAGCTTTGTGTGCAATATTGTATGCCTTGAGTAAATTTGGTGTTGTGAGTACATTTGTTCCGCTTTCGGCGCACAACAAGTAGTATCAAAGCCAAGTTGTGGTATTTTAGGGTATTGTGAAAGCTTGGGCCTCATCGACCATTAGACGTGCTCACAATCGTGTTTATTCTCTTGAAAATCAATTTTCAAGAATTGTGGTTTTGAGTTTCATCCAGATTAATTATTGCAAATGACAGAACCATCACGACGTGGATCGAGAGTGTGGAGTTCCAATCTCGAAGTAGAGAAATTTGATGGAACCAATAATTTTGGTGTTTGGCGAGGCGAAGTTAGCGATTTGTTGGTCATGCAAGACCTCGATGTCTCTCTCCAAGAGGAAATGCCTGAAGACATGACAGAAGCAGAATGGACGAAATTAAATCGGCAAGCCTGTGGAATTATTCGATCCTGTCTTGGCAAGGATCAGAAATATCCATTTATGAAGGTTACCATGGCGAAAGAATTATGGGACAAGCTTGAAGCGAAATATATGAAGAAGAGTGTGGAAAATAAACTCTATTTGAAGAAGAAACTCTTCCGTTTTGATTACAAGGAAGGCATCTCAATGGCTGAGCATTTGGATGATTTTAACAAAATCATCACTGATTTGCTCAATCTTGATGTTAAGATTGATGACGAGGACAAGGTGTTGTTGTTATTAAACTCTTTGCCGAAATCCTACGAGTTTTTAGTAACGACCCTACTACATGGAATCACTAATATTGATTTTGAAGATGTTTCAAATGCCTTAATAAACAATGAGATGCGAAAGAAGGAAAAGGAGACGTATCAAAGCTCTAGCTCAAATGTTCTCACTGCTCATGGAAGGACTTCCAATTGGAAAAAGAACGAATGTGGAGAGTCTCGATTAAAGTCGAGAGGTAGATCTGATAATTGGAGAAAACTTGATAAAAATGAGTGTGCATATTGTCGACAGAAAGGCCATTGGAAAAAAGATTGTTCGATCTTAAAAGAGAAGGGGTCGAAGTCCAATGTGGTTAGAGATGACGACACTGATACAAATGATGCCTTGACAATCTCCCTATCAGTCAGCCAAACCAGTGAATGGATTATTGATTCTGGGTGCTCCTATCATATGTGTCCCAACAAAGAGATGTTTTTGGACTTCAAAGAGTTCAATGGTGGAGTTGTCTATATGGGAAATGATAGTACTTGTAAGATAATGGGAATCGGCTCAGTACAAATCAAGATGTTTGATGGGGCTATACGAAAACTCAAAGATGTGAGGTATGTCCCTGACTTGAAGAAAAATTTGATTTCACTTGGCGTTTTGGATGCGAGTGGTTATCGCATCATTTTGGAAGGAGGGAATTTGAAAGTAGCTCGTGGAGCTTTGGTGGCAATTACAGGAACTAGAAGAGGTAGCATATACTACCTCAACGGAACCACAATAATTGGGCATGCTGCTGTGGCAAGTTCGAAAGAACAAGACATATCGAAATTATGGCACATGCGACTCGGGCATGCTGGTGAGAAGGCGCTTCAGACACTGGTGAAACAAGGAGTCCTTAAGGGTGCCACAACTGGAAGAATTGATTTCTGTGAACATTGTATATTTGGCAAACAAAAAAATGTGAAGTTTGGTACAGCTATACACCAAACAAAGGGCATTTTGGATTATGTTCACACTGATGTATGGGGTCCCACAAAGAATGTCTCATTGGGAGGAAAGAGGTGGTTCGTCACCTTTATTGATGACTACTCGAAGAGAGTTTGGATGTATCCCATGAGGCACAAAAACGAGGTTCTCCAAATCTTCATAGAGTGGAAGAAAATGGTAGAGAATCAGACGGACAGGAAAATCAAAAGGCTGAGATCAGACAACGGGGGAGAATATACTTATGATCCATTCCTTAAAGTATGCCGAGATGAAGGGATCGTTCGACACTTCACTGTTCCTGGTAAGCCACAACAAAATGGAGTTGCTGAGAGAATGAACCAGACATTAATAAAGAAGGTTCGATGCATATTGTCTCAAGCAGGATTGAGTAAGGCATTTTGGGCTGAGGCTCTCAGTTATGCAGTTCACTTGGTGAATCGTTTACCTGTTTCTGGAAACGGTGGGAGAACTCCGCTTGAGGTATGGTCAAGTAGTCCTGTTAGTGATTATGATAAATTGCATGTGTTTGGGTGTCCTGCTTATTATCATGTGACAGACTCAAAGTTGGATCCTAGAGCAAAAAAAAGCCAAGTTTATGGGCTTTAGCAAAGGTGTGAAGGGCTATAGGTTATGGTGTCCAGAAACAAGTAAGATTGTTAATAGTCGAGATGTGACATTCGATGAGTCTGGAATGTTTTTGCAGAAAATTGAAAATAATGACGAGGCATTGAAGCAGGTGGAGAAGGTGGTGTTCTCTTCTGATGTGGTTGCTCCTACTGAAGAACCTATTAACCAGGTAAATAATAACTTTGATGTCTTAGAACAGAAAGAGCAAAGTCTTGAGGAGCAAAGCCTTGTAAATGAAAGAGTGGAGGAACCTGAGTCAATCGCCAAGAATAGACCACGAAGGGTAATTCGAAAACCTGCAAGGTTTGATGATACGATAGCATATGCTTTCTCTTTGATTGATGGAGTTCCTAACAGTTACAAAGATGCTATTCAGAGCCCGGATAGCTTACACTGGCAAGAGGCTGTGAATCAGGAGATAGCATCATTGGAGATAAATCAAACTTGGGATTTGGTACCACTTCCAAAAGGTAAGAAGGAAATTGGTTGTAAATGGGTTTTTGCAAAAAAAGAAGACCCTTTTGGTATACGTTATAAGGCTCGACTTGTGGCTAAAGGCTACGCACAAAAGGAAGGTATTGATTACAATGAAATTTTCTCACCTGTGGTAAAACATTCTTCGATTCGAATTTTGTTGGCTTTGGTTGCTCAATTTAATCTTGAGCTTGCACAACTCGATGTAAAAACTGCTTTTTTGCATGGAGATTTGGAAGAAGAAATATATATGACGCAACCAGTTGGTTTCCGAGTAGTTGGACAGCAACATTTAGTATGCAGATTGAAGAAATCTTTGTATGGGCTGAAGCAATCCCCTCGCCAATGGTATAAAAGGTTTGATCATTTCATGGTAGAGCATATGTATACTCATAGTCAATTTGACCATTGTGTGTATTATCGATGTCTCGATGATGGATCGTTTATCTACTTGCTCTTATATGTTGATGATATGTTAATTGCTTCAAAGAGACGGGTGGAGATTGATAAACTCAAAGATGAGCTTTCTAAAACATTTGAAATGAAAGACTTAGGCAATGCAAAGAAAATACTTGGAATGGAGATAGAGCGAGATCGAAAAAAAGGTACAGTCTGGTTGACTCAGTCTCAATATCTACGCAAGGTATTGTCAAGATTTAGTTTGAATAATTCAACCAAACATGTTAGTACTCCACTTGCTTCTCATTTCAAGCTTAGTGCTTCCATGTGTCCAAGTTCTGACGATGACAAAAGATATATGGAGAACATTCCTTATACAAATGCTGTTGGTGCGTTGATGTATGCTATGGTGTGTACTCGACCTGATCTTTCACACGCAGTAAGCATGGTGAGTCGTTATATGCATAATCCTGGTAAAGAGCATTGGCAGGCTGTAAAATGGATTCTTAGGTACATTCTTGGCACTATTGATGTTGGTATTAAGTTTCAAAAACAAGAAATGTTTAATCTTGACAATCGTGTAGCTGGTTTTGTGGATTCTGATTATGCTGGTGACTTGGATAAGCGACGATCTACCACGGGTTATTTATTTACTATGGCCGGTGGACCTGTGTGTTGGCGCTCAACATTGCAGTCTACTGTTGCATTGTCTACCACTGAAGCAGAGTATATGGCGGTAACGGAAGCTTTTAAAGAAGCTATTTGGATGTATGGTTTGATCAATGACTTGGGTATTTTGCAGGGACATATAGATGTATTTTGTGATAGCCAGAGCGCTATTTGCTTGTCAAAAAATCAAGTCCATCATGCTCGTACAAAACACATTGATGTCCGTTTTCACTTTATTCGAGAAATCATTAGCAAAGGGGATATTCGTTTACTAAAAATTGGAACTGCTGATAACCCTGCTGATATGTTGACAAAGGTGGTCGCTCGTGAAAAGTTCTGCCATTGTTTGGATCTCATCAACGTCGGAAGGAAGGAGTAGTGTGTTGATGTGGTAGCAACCAAATTCACTATCAACTTGGAAATCTTATGACAAGGTGGAGATTGTTAAACACTGTCATAAGCCCTATTCTCTAGAGGACCAAGACCTATTCTCAAGGTCTTAGCTAATATTTGAAAGTCTGTTAGTTTATATTTAGGTTTAGGAGAGACTATATAATGCCATTCTTTCTGCTGTTGAAATCATCAAGCTTTGTGTGCAATATTGTATGCCTCGAGTAAATTTGGTGTTGTGAGTACATTTGTTCCGCTTTCGGCGCACAACAGTCCCACCCCTCCAAACGCCAACCTTCATCCCTCAACTCCCAGAACACCTGCAAACAGAGAAAAGAAAGAAAATATGAAGGAGAGAGATAGTTATCTAGAAACGCCATCGAGATTTCGAATATTTCCGACGAGTCCAAAAAGCCATAATCGGCGTCGAAACGTTAGATCAACGTCGTGAGAAGGATCTGCTACGACTACACAGCAATCTAGGGTAAGTTTCATGTCCTTTTCATACGCGTCGTCGTCAGTAAACGAGGTCGAAAAATTGGATTTTCTAAACGTTCTTAGATCTAGGATTATAGGTCATTTCAAGCCATGAAACTCCAAGAAAGGAAGGAAGGCAAACAGAGAAGAAAAAGGACAGAAATTGGCGTCGAAAATGACAAATAGAGGAGAGAGAAACGACGCCAGGAAATTGCGCAGGGACTCGGGTAAGGAAGACAAGGTGCATTAGATCTGGGTCGAACCCGATCCATAACCACGACCCAAGTCCGGCGGCCCAGCCCAACCACAATGCAACCCGCGCCATAACCTGCTTCGTAAACCTGAACTGGACCCGCGCCTACAGTAACCCTAGGCTCGAGTTCCCTCGACCCAAAACTCAATCAAGCCTAGTAGCCCATGTAGCACGGCCTAGTAAGCCAAGGCTCAAAAGACCAGTCCAGCCCAGTAGCCACTTGCATCCGACGACCCAATCCGCGACCCAAACTAGACCGCACCCACGCTTTGACCCAATGCCACCTGCACTATGTGGCACGTTCTCTGCTGCCACGTGACACCCGGCGGCACAGGCGGTCCCTCAACTCGGCTCGACTTAAACGGCTCTCACCTCCATCCAGCGACGCTTCGACGACTTCTCTGGCAACTTCTCGGCTTCACTAATTTTGGCTTGGTTTCCATTGTTTCGACCCTATTAGACATGTTTTAGACCTCGATTAAGGTAATTGAGGTTATTTTGGGGCCGTATTTCACGTTTATTAATTAATTGTTAATTTAATTGTGCAATACTAACGAAAGGTAGTGAATAGTGTGATAGGAAACAAACTTCGACAACGTTTGGGGTAGCTCTCAAGGAACGAGAGCTTACATTTAGCTAATTAGGGAGTACTTCGGCCAAGGACATGGGCAACCAAGTAAGTGGTCTTACTATAGAATAGGCTAGAAATTGCATGCTTTACCGTTATGTACAAGCATGATGATGTATGAGCTATGATGATGTATGAGTATGATGTTTGAGCTGTGATGTATGTTATATGTACGTGATTTATGTTTCGATGCATGATGTACATGTTATATTTGATGCATTTGATGACTTTATGATGAGTATGATGTTGCATGACGTTTTCCTTAATATGATAATGTTTTTCGCATTGAGCATGTTATATGATGATGAGTGTCATATTGCATCCACATCGTTAGATCGACCTAAGACACAACCCGAGAGCATGAAAATGATATGAATGTAAATATCCACGAGCATGTGTCACTTATGTAACAAAGAGATGAGACTAGAGGGTTGTGTTAGAAGAGACGTTATAATGGGATTTAGAGGAACCTCATGCATGTTGTATGTTCATAAGCATAGGGCTACTTCCCCTAGAGATGATGAGTGTGGATGCACACAATATAATGATGAGGGTGTTCATGAGGCGCATGACGCTTGGGGTACCGCTGACCTCAGAACGTCGCTACAGATTAGTTTGACTTGAGAGAGCCCAAGGGGTGTGCGAGCCCACCTGAGGATTCTTGCATGTGTAGGTCATGTGTAGGAAGTACTACACATTCATAGTAGTCCGAGACTGGAAGCCACCCCTAGATGAGCTAGAGATTGGTCCCAAGAGTATGATTGCATTAGCATGGCTCCTATAGTGGGGTCACTTATTAGTATTCTTCGAAATACTCAGGTTGTGTGTCATATCATTTTCTAGGTAAAGGCAAGGTGCCCATGTACAGATTACGACGACATCGCGAATAGAGGTTGTAGCACATGCATAGGGTAGTTGCATATTTTAATTCCTAGTCTTAGATTAGAATAGGACGTTTGCATTTCATTGTTTAAATTATTTCATTTGTAATTGTTTTTGTTTTAATTTTAAATTCTTGCGTTATGTTTTTAAAACTTGTAAGACCGGCAGTGTTTTTTAGAAGTTTGAAATGTTCTAAATTTTTTCAAATTTTACATTATTTATGATGAGCATTTAAGAGTTATATTTTTTTCTTAAGAGATGAGCATGAAATGTTAGTAGTGACTCCGAGTATGTAGAAATTTAAAGTCGTTAAAGTTGGTATCAGAGCTCTAGGTTTTAGATTCTGTAGACTAGCCTACGATGTAGGCTTGACACATTCCATGGTCCCAACGTCGATGCTCGATCATCGTCAGATACATCTTGCATAAGATAAGAAGCGTTTTCAAACTCGCATGCATTTTTCTTTTAATTTTACTGAAATTATTGTGGTATTCATGTATTATTTAACGAATATGATGTGATGTATAGCATGTTGAGTGTTTTATTTCCTTGGTACTATGTGATGTATAGCATGTTGAGTGTTTTATTTCCTTGCACTATGATGTAATGTTAGCATGTGTATATTTTTTTTTATTATATATGCATAGTAATAAAGCCTTAGACTTAAGTAACCTTATCTTCATTTCTAGAACCATGTCGCCCAGAGAACGTGAAAGAGGAAAAGGAAGATGAGGAATGGGCCGACCCAATCTTAGAGGAAGTGGACGAGGTGTGGTAAAAGAGGGCCCACCTCAAGAAGGATCAGAGACTAGGTTGGTAACAGTTACGACGCTAGAGTTGTGCAGCCACCTCTAGCGCCGCCACAAGTCACGCCACAAAGTTGCGCCTCCACCACAAGTTGAGCCTCTACCACAACCTGCTCCGCCATCACAAGCCACACTTAAGGTTGTTGTACCCTTAACGGCAGGAGTAGATGCCAACACTAGGTTTATGTATGAGTATATCTAAGCCCTAATTCACACCCTGAGAGCCACACAACAAGAAATCTACATTTAAACCATCAAGCAACCCAACACGCTAACCAATAGGCCAATTGATATGAACCAAGAGACATCAATCATACAATATGCTTCAATGAAGATGTGAAGAAAATATTGTTGAAATGATCAAAAGATATTTCAATTCATGCTACATTGAAGAAGAATGAAGTTTCATGTTATAGATTTTAGGTGGATTACAATTTAGAGTAATTTAGAGTTATTGTATTTCATTAATGTATTTTAAGACTTTTTATTTACTTTAGGATACAATTACATAATGGTTAATTAAGGTATTAAGTATGAATGTTACAACTCTTGGAATGCCTTTAATAGTTTCATTTTGAGGCTATATAAAGCCATGTATGTTGTATTTGTAAGGAGATTTGGAAAATAGAGTAAAAGAAGCATTTGTGCTCTTCTTTAGCCAATGGCTAAGTTTCTTTGCAATTCTATGTAGTTTAGGTTGCATGTAGAATCATTCAAGCTGAACATGATCAATCTTGCTTGTGGAGTGATTCGAATCTCAATCAAGTGTTCTTGTCTTGAAATATTTGATCAACAAGAATCATTCAAGCTAGACATGATCGATTTTGTTTGTGGAGTGATTCGAATCTCAAACAATATTCTTGCCTTGAGATATTCGATCAACAAAGTAATCCGAATCTTACTCCCCTTGTAGTGATTTCCACATATCACCAATGTTCAGGCCAACGCTCCCGTTAACCCTCCACAACCTACTAGAGGGTTAAATTGGATAAAGGATTTCAAGAGTAATGACCCTCGACCATTCACTAGTACCTCAAGAGACCCTATAGAAGCTAAAATGTGGGTTTCAGCTGTAGAAACCATATTTGAATCAATTGAGTGCATGGATAATTAGAAGGTCGCCTACACGACATTCGTCCTACAGAAGGACGCAAAAGTGTGGATTGGGAACGGTTTAAGGAGGTCTTCTTTAAAAAATATTACCCTAAGGCAAGGCGACTTGAGAAGCAGTAGGAATTCGCTCATATTATACATGACGGACTCATAGTGGAGAAGTGCAATTGATATCAGGATCTATCTTCACTCTGAGCGGAGGAGCAATAATATGGAGAAGCATAAAGCAATGTTGCATTGCTGATTTCACCATGGAGGCTGAGTATGTTGCTGCTTGTGAAGCAGTGAAAGAATCTGTATGGCTTAGGAAGTTCTTAACTAATTTGGAAGTCATTCCAAATATGCCTCTTCTCGTCACTCTTTATTGTGATAACAGTGGAGCAGTTGCAAATTCAAAAGAACCAAGAAGCCATAAGCGAGGAAAACATATTGAGTGCAAATATCATCTCATAAGGGGGTGATAAGGCAACCCTAATCCTCAGCCCAACGATCCAAGCTTTTGTTTTAGCGAGAACCCTTGAATCAAAGTAATTAACACCTTCTTATAAGAAATTTGGATCAACCGCCTCTCCCTATTTCTATTTATTCCTCGGCGGAGATTACCTAGTCGAGTCAACTCGGCTTCGCTCCTTCGGCTCTAAACTGCTTGGTTCTTTTCCTTTCTTGAACTGTAAACTAAGAAAACCCCAGATCTCATTCTTTCACTCGGTAAAGCTAGAAGAAGAACCTGACCTTCCTTCTTACTCTCATACATATTCTTTATCTCACAGCTTCGCTCCTGAACTACTGAACCAGGAACTGTAAGAAAAGAAGAAGAAAGATTAATTCCCCTTCACCTCGTAAACTCGGTGAAGGCTAGAATTAGATTACCTCTTACGATCGAAGATCTAGAAGCAAGATTTGGAACCTTGTTTTAAATTGAGTCACTCCACAATCTAACTTGATCAAGGCTTGATTGAATGGTTCGGGTGCAATTCTACCACAAGAATTGCTTGAAACTTAGAAATGACAAATATGATGCTCGGATTTCTAAGGAAAATATCTCAATTTGAGATCTAAATTACATTAATCCACGAATCTGAATTTTACATAACATATTGTGGGTATTTATAGTCTTCCGACAAAAGACGTTTGTGGACGGGATTTATTCGAGATGTTTGTGGACGGGATTTATTCCCGATCCACTTTAATCTCCACAAAGAATAAGTCAAATTGACCATTTGACTTTTACATAATTTATGAAATTAAACATAGTTTTTTATTACAAATGTTGATGTGCTTTGCATCATCCATAAATCTAGTAGGAATAGAAAGCAAATGAAGTGTATTAAATCCATAAACTACTTTCTTAAAGAATAAGTCAGCAACATGCTTTGCATCATCCATAAATCTATCTGCCACATGCTTCATCTTCGGCCAACAAAAGTGTTTATGCAACATCTTCTAAACTTTATTAATCCTAAGATTCTCATTAAGGCACCACCATATGCTTCTCTCAAAAACAAATCTTTTATAGAACATTTAGGAATATAAAGCATACTCTTAGTAATTAAAAAATTATGAGACACATAATAATCATCCACCACTTTTTTCGCAAGAAAGATGCATAAATAGTTCTAAAATCTTGGTCATCTCTACTCTTAGTAATTAAAAATTATGAAACACATAATAATCATCCACCTCTTTTTTCGCAAGACAAGATGCATAAATAGTTCTAAAGTCTTGGTCATCTCTATATAATTCAATAATATGCTCAACTCCAAGAATTTTTGCAGTAAGAGAAGTAAATAGATCATACTTTTTAGATTACACATGAGCTATTGTATTATCCTTACCTTGCTTATACTTGATGACATACGAAAATGTTTCAATAAATTCCACCCACTTTGCATGTCTACGGTTCAGTTTGTTTTGACCCTTCACATACTACAAGTTTTCATGATCAAAGTGGATCACAAATTCTCTAAACCATAAGTAGTATTGCGGCACATGCAATATATGAACTACAAACAATTCTTTATCATAGGTAGGGTATTTCAATGTTGCCCCATTTAGTTTTTCACTAAAATACACTAACGGCTTTTTATCTTGAATTAAAACAACACTTATTATGACCAAACCACATGCATCACATCCAATTTCAAAAGTTTTATAAAAGCTAGGCAAAACAAATAATGATGCATTCCTTAATTTGTTCCTAAGCAAATTGAATGCATTCTCTTGCATTCCTCCCCATTTAAAAACAACATTCTTTTTCACTAAGTCATTCAATAGTTCAGTTAGGTTCTAAAATCATTTATAAATCTCTTATAAAGGTTAGCTAACTCATGAAAACTCTGAACTTTACGTGCACTCTTTAGTGTTGGCAAATCCATAATAAATTTAACTTTGTCTCTATCTAATGCTATTCTACTTTTATCAACTATGAAGCCAATAGAGTGAACTTTTTCCATGCAAAAACTACCCTTATTAAAAAAAATTCTCTTTTTTATGTGTAATCAAAACTGATTTAACATGCTCCACATGCTCAAGCAAAATCTTCAAATAAATTATAATATCATCAATATAAACGACATGTTTTCTCGTATATTTTCTCAAAACATTATATATTAAGCACAGAGGTGTACTAAGAGCATTAGTTAACCTAAAAGACATAACAAGCCATTCATACAATCCAAACTTAATATTGAAAGTCGTTTTCCATTCATGTCCTACGTGTATTCTAATTTGATGATATTCAGATTTCAAAATAATTTTTATAAATAGACATGAATCATGCAATAAATCAAGCATATCATCTAACCTTGGAATAGGATGTCGACATTTTACCGTGATTTTGTTGATGACTCTATTATCCATGCATATGCGCCAAGTTTCATCTTTCTTTGGCACCAATAAGTCTCATATAGAACATGAACTCAAACTTTCTCGTACATAGCCCTTCTCCATGAGCTCCTCCACTTGTCTTTGAATTTCTTTTGTCTCGGTTGGATTGACTCTATAAGCTGGCTTATAAGGAATGACAGTCCTTGGGATGAAGTTTATTTTATGTTCTTGAAACATGCCTTCAAATTCCTGTAAAAGAGATTGAAAAACACTAGGCAAAGCCAAGTTGTTATAGTTAGAGACCAAATATCCTCCATTGTCATAAGTACAAAGATCGATTTTTGTGAAAGCCTTCTTACCTCTCTAACTGTAGCCAAATAACTCTCTCTCTTCCTTTTTTCTTCAATTTCATCGCCTTTTTCATTCTTCTTTTTTTCTCTTTGATTTTTCTCTATTTTTTCACTCAACTCTTGTTTTTCTTTTAACTCTTTTTCCTCAAACTCTTTCTTTCTTTCCTCCAACTTTAATTGATCAACAAATACATTTGAAAAACTCAAAGGTACAAGAATGGTTTTTCTACCATCTTTTACAAAAGAATACCTATTCAAATAGCCATCATACATAACCCTCCTGTCAAATTGTCATTGTCGGCCAAGCAATATGTCTCCAGCATGCATTGGTAAAACATCACAAAGAACTTCATCTTTATATTTTCCTAAAGTAAAAGATATTAAAGCTTGAGAAGTTACCTTCATTGTTCCACTGTCATTGAGTCATTGAAGCTTGTAAGGTTTAGGATGGTGTTGGGTTGGAATTAGCAAACTTTTGATCAGCATTGTACTTACGACATTGGTGCAGCTTCCACTATCAATTACAAGACTACAAGGAGTCCCCTTGACTAAACACCTTGTGTGAAATAGGTTGTCTCTTTGATCATCAACATCATTCTCTGTAACTTGAGTTTTAAGAAGTCTTCTGGTTACAAGTACCAAATGACTCCCATCTTCTAGTTCCTTCTCATGCTTCTGGATTTCCTCTTCAACTAGCTCATCATGGTCACTTTCCTCACTATCTGTGATAACTTGTCCATTCTTGATGATCATGACTCTCTTGTTAGGACAATCAGAACTAAGATGACCAATTCCTTGACATTTCCAACATTTGATGTCTCTATTTCTTTCTCGAATCTCCTTGTCTTCCTCCGCTTTCTCTTTACCCTTGGAGGTCTCAGCTTTGTTCTTTTTGTCAAGATCATACTTGCCTCCAACTTTGAAATCTATCTTTTCAATATCTGCATTCTTTTTCCAAGTGTTGAAAGTAGTAGACTTTGAAATACCATACCTCTTGGAGTTCTCCTTCTCCCAAGCTAGTTGCCCTTCGATTTTGACAGCAAGGTGTAACAATTCTTGCATACCAAAGTACGCTTGCCTATCCACTTGATGAGCAAGTTGTCGGTTTAACCCACCAAGAAATCTAGCCATTGCATCTTCCTCATCTTCATCAATACATGCTCTATTCATAAGGGTCTTCATTTCTTTATAATATTCTTCAACACTTTTGGATCTCTGTTCTAAAGTATAGAGTTTTTGCTTGAGTACTCAAGAATAATGCTTAGGAATGTACCTTTTTCTCATTAATGCTTCAATTCATCCCACGTTTCAATTGATTCTTCATAATTTCTCCTCCACTCTGATTTCAAAGATGTCCATCATATAATGGCGTAATCACAAAATTCAGCCACAGCAAGCTTCAACTTTCTTTCTTCACTGAAATTGTTGCAATCGAAGACATGCTCAATTTTGCTCTCATATTGCAAATACTCCTCTAGATCAGATTTCCCATAGAAAGTTGGAATTTTTAGCTTTACTCCCCCGACTCGTTTTTCTTTTTCTCTCTCATACTGGTACTCCCTCTCAATTCTTTTTGGTGCTAAAATTTCTCTACCCCTTTTAGCGGGACATAGTCCAATTCGCTCCATCCGGTCTGTCAATGTACTAAAACTTGATTCAAATGAGTAATTGTTCCGATCTGTGCTTCTCTCCACCTAGCTTCATTGATCTCCCCTCCATTTTCTCCATCTTAGTTCATGATTGTACAAACAGTAGTGGAATATGTTTAGGACCTCACACACTCAACTCACTAATTTTACACTCAAGGGCACTCATGTTCATACACACAAAGGTAGGCTGTTTGGGAAAGTGACTAAATTAAGATCAAGGTAGACTAATATATCGGTAAAGCAATTCTGATAGTAGCAAGCTATTCAAGGCAATCAAGATAAGTTAATTATGAAATAACAACAAAATAAAACAAGACGTGAACAAAAAAAAATAAGGGACACGAAGATATTTTTGGATATAATTGCACACTGAAAAAAAAAATTCCAAAAAGAAAGGACGTGAAGATTTTAAGAACGATCTAACTCTTCTTTTTACCGAATTCGGGAAATTTAGAAGTTATCTACAAGCGTAGATTATGAGGAAAAGAAAAAAAAATATATTAAACACAACGATTCTAGATTTAGATGGATGAAGAAAAAGATGTGAATCGAAGTTTATTTGATCTTCAAACAAACATGAAAATGATCTAAAAAAAATGATAAATATCGTTTATAATCACAATCGTAAGAACAAATATGATAAGATTTTTTTTTCAAGATCTTAACGTGATCTTTAGGAAGAAAATGAGAAAAAAATGAAAAGTTATGAATAATGGCAGAAATGACAGCAAGAAAATAAATGGACAAATTTAAAGAAAAGATAAACATGAGCAGAAATGAAAGATAAAACCAATTCTAGAGTCGGTCACAAAGATGTAAGCCTAGGCTCTGATACCAAATTGATAAGGCAACCCTAATCCTCAGCCCAATGATCCAAGCTTTTGTTTTAGCAAGAACCCTTGAATCAAAGTAATTAACACCTCCTTATACGAAATTTGGATCAACCAAGAGATAAGGCTAGAATTAGATTACCTCTTACGATCGAAGATCTAGAAGCAAGATTTGGAACCTTGTTCTAAATTGAGCCACTCCACAATCTAACTTGATCAAGGATTGATTGAATGACTCAGATTCAATTCTACAACAAGAATTGCTTGAAACTTAGAAATGGCAAATATGATGCTCGAATTTCTAAGGGAAATGTCTCAATTTGAAATCTGAATTACATTAATCCATGAATATGAATTTTACATAACATATTGTGGGTATTTATAGTCTCCTGACAAAAGACGTTTGTGGGCGGGATTTATTCGAGATTTTTGTGGACGGAATTTATTCTCGATCCCCTTTAATCTCCACAAAGAATAAGTCAAATTGACCATTTGACTTTTACATAATTTATAAAATTAAACATAGTTTTTTTTAACAAATGTTGATGTGCTTGAGTGGTTAATGCGATAGACTTGAAATTAATTGAGTTCATTTTTTTGAATCTTCTTGGCAATAGATCCATTTGGAACATCGTGATTCTTATCAGGGGATTGTGCAACGAGGAGATGTGATCGTCACACAAATAGCATCAGAGCACAACATTGTTGATCCATTTACAAAGTCCCTCATGGCTAAGGGCATCTAGTGAGTCTAGGACTACGAGTTATGTAATCTAGGGCAAGTGAGAGAAAAGACATGAGTATGTATATGTAATCTAGGGCAAGTGAGAGAAAAGGCATGAGTATGTAATGCCCTAGTTTATTGTATTTACAAAGCCCCTCATGACTAAAGTGTTTGAAGGGCACCTAGTGAGTCTAGGACTACGAGTTATGTAATCTAGGGCAAGTGAGAGAAAAGACATGAGTATGTAATGCCCTAGTTTATTGTATCTTTTTCTCTACTCAACGTTATAAAACCCCACTAGAGTTTTAGTCCAAGTGGGAGTTGGATTTTATGTCCTAAAACTCATAATTTGTAAACAAAAACCTATTCTATTTTCAATAAAGTTATTATTGTTGTTTATTCAGTAAAGATTGTTATTGAATAAAGTGAACTTTACAATCATTAATCTAAATCCAATAAACTAAGAACACTCTGGCTATAGTATGATTACTTGAACTATATGTAGAGACATAAGAGTTGATCAAGTTCAAGTATATAGTCAAAATGATCTATAGTATAAGGATAAGGTTGAGTACCTTATTCTGGGGACACTATGGATGCGGCCCACTTTTGTATATGATATAAACAATGTGATCACTAAATTGTACATGTGGAGACATGTGAGTGGGGGCGTCCTATGAAATGAGTATTGCATAAGATCGAACCATGAAGAAAATCACTCACTTTATAATGTCGTTTACTGTTGAGACTGATTTTTTTTTCATTCGATAACCTAGGTACCTTGATCTTAATCCTGAGCTAACCATGAACTCCTGTTTATTCGGAATTATCCTTAGATTTGCATGGGTGAGAGTGGCTAAGTTCGCCGACTCAATAAGCCTCCCATTTCAGGGGTAAGACTTGGTAAATGGCTGGGGACGTGGGATGCAAGATGGAATTCACTCCTACCCACTTTTAGGGATAGAAGGGAGGTAGTTCCCTTAAGTACTGACTTCAAGTCTTGAATAAGGGACCCCCACCCTCTCAATGCCTGAGAGGGATTTGGTTTACTGGTTGGACCACAAACCAATTGTTCATTAGAGAATCAGTGAGACATAAGGAACAAGAAGTAACTTCAGGGGTAAAACGGTAAATTGACTCATCTCTAGTTACGAACAACCTGTGAAGGATCGACTTACTAATCATGGTTATATCAAATGAACAGAAATATATATATAGTGAGGGGAGTGCAACTACTAGGCTATAGTGGAATGTCCTAGTAGTTAACGAATGTTGGTTAACAAGGTTAATGAGTTTAACCGGTTAATCTTGGATCGTTGGAGCCCATGATCTATAGGTCCATTAGGTCTCTCTGCTAGCTCATATCGGACTAAACCATAGAACAGTGTGACGAGTGAGTTCGAAGTGTTCGAATTCAAATTAGAGAGAATGTGCTACATATATACGATATATTTAACCACATATGTATCGGAATTAATTGGGATTGATATTTGAATTAATATTTAATATTTATTAAATAGTTTAATAAATCATTTAATATTACTTTAATTTGAAATTAATAATTCAAATTGACTGTTGAATCAAAATGAAGAAAGTCAAAATGTTGACTTCATTTAATGGAAAAATCAATGGAATTTTGAGGTGTCAAAATTTGGTTTAACCAAACATGCATGCTTGCCAAATAAACCCCACAAATTTGAGTAGAATTTTGAGTGTCAAAATTTGGTTAACTCAAGCATGCATGCTTGCCACATAATCTCAAACATTTGAGTGAAATTTTGGGTGTCAAAATTTGGTGATCTCTAATTGCATGAACATGCAAACATGACTCTATAAATAGAGTGATCATGGTACATAGAAGGTTGGCTTTTTGGAAAAACCTTGAGAAAAACCTCTCACAAACTCTATCTTCATATATACTAAATCCCTCCCAAGTTTAGTCACTCACCGGATTCCACAATCCCATTCTAAGGCCGAAGAATTGTGGAGAAGACACTAGTGGTGGTTCGAAACAGGTTCGTGTGGAAAAAGAAACTTGAGCGACAAAAGGTTAGTATTCAAACTCATTGAGTTTTAATGCTTTTGAACATGCTAGCTAATTTACTATAATTGATTTACTTAGAGTGCCTAAGATCAAAATTTCTTCCGCATGTGTTATATTAACACCATCACTTTGATCCTTGCCGAAAGGTTGACCAGTTGCTCTATATCCAACTTTAGGATGTAAAGGCAGTTTGTCGTGCGTCAAACTTGCGTGAGCAGCTGTCATCTATCATCGCGGATCTTAAGTAGCCCGCGCTCGATGAAAATGTGATAACTGACCTCATCAAGTTGATCTAGGCTCACAAGGTTAGCCTTGAGCCTCGAGATGAAGTAGACGTCGGTCAGCTTGCGGTGCTCGCCTCCCTTGCCGACGAATAGGATGGTGCTGCGCCCTTCGATCTCGACAACGGAGTTGCCACCAAACTTCACCGTCCCACAAATCCTCGAGTCGAGCTCGGAGAACGCAGACCTTGGCCCGATCATATGATTTTTTACCCTGTGTCGAGGACCATCGTCGTTGCTCGTGCTGCTCGCACCTAATATAAATTCAAATATTGACCCTTTGCATGTACCCGAAGGACCAATTACAAGAAGCAAAGTTAAGAAGATTCAAGAGGCCCATACATTGCATCTTCAAAGGCTAGCTAGTGTACAAGTTGAAACAAAGACTTTTGAGCCCAAAAATATTTATAGCATTAGCATATCAAATCAAGAAAATAATGGATTGGCTGACATTGGAAAGTGATTAGAAGACTTTTCCTTTGGTAATTGAACTACCAATTAAAACAATTTATGTGTGCCTTATTTTCTTCAATTTGTATTTACTAGTTTTTATTGGTAGTTTTTGTTTGTAGTGGGTAGATGAACTTCATTATTTCTACTTTAGGTTTGATGTTTAAATCGATTCATTGAATTAGTTTTGATCAAGCTAATTCTGGAGTGACGAGTGACCATCATAGATTCCAAGTTCGGTCTAAGAGTCATTCATCTTCGAACCAGCTCTTGGTTGGAATCAATTCGTTAAGTTAGCTTTCTTTGTGTACGTTTGCAAGGATTCTAGAAGGACCTTTACCTTTGCAAAATCCAGCATTATTGACACTTATCATTTGGTATCAAAACATTTGATCGACATTCTTTGGCCGCTCTAGAGGTGAAATATGTTTACTATTATTTTTTTTTCTATCAATTTTTTAGTCTCTCACAGGTTATAATCAAGCTTAAAGCAAGATTGCACAAAAAAAAAAAAAAAAAAAAAAAAAA